>NC_135823.1:57895573-58266823 GCF_964213995.1 Mustelus asterias | reverse complement strand
GGAATGGCACTAAGTCATGACATTTGGAGAACTAGTGCTGACACAATGGGCTAAATGGGTCTCCATCTGCTCAGTAACAATTCTGGGACTTTCTAATTCAAAGTGAGACGACTACCAATGTGCCAAATTTGCCGGAATAAACAAAGCGTTAAATGCAGTGAGAGAGTTTATCGGGTTTATTTCACCAACGCCTATCTGGTAGAAATGGTGCAAACAGAGGGGTGAAGTGACCAGTGTGGGAAACATTCCGAATGCATTCTCCCCCTGAAGTTAACTCAGATTGAGCATGGGAGAGCCCCTCAACTTAAGCAGGCAGGCTTATTCCATGTGGGCCTGAATTTACAAGATGACAGGCACTCCCTGGCCATCGTCCTGAGAGTCAGCAGAGAATGCACCTCTGCCGACTCTTGACGGGCATGCTGCCATTTTACACTCAATTCAGCATTGATTGGCAGCAGACAGGACTTCTGTCCGTAACTTGTTGAACTGTCGGCCAATTTGATTGACTGACAGCCCTAGAGCCCCTCTAGGCATATTGTTGCAGTGGCCAGAAGAGGTACCGCAATGCTATGCCTGAGCCTAAATCTGACCACATTTCAGTAAGTCCCAGGAGTCCCTGGGGATGAGAGGGTAGGGGATGCCCTGGGGGTCACGACTGTGTCCAGGGTGCCGGGAGAGGAGGTGAAGAAGTGCCAGAGCTCTCAGGTCCTTGAGGAAAGGACACCCCAAATATCTGAAGGGGGTTCCCCCCCCCCCGTTAAACACTTCGTTCTGCTTGGCACCCTGATCCAACTGGTGCCCACCAGCTTAAAAGTTGAGACTGGGTGGGAAAAGGCCCTTAAGTGGCCATTAAATGGGCATTTAAGGGCCTTAATAGGGGAACGGGCTGTCTTCCTATCCGAATCTCTGCTTGCCTCACAGTAAAATTGTGTCTGTCTTGGGGTGGGCAGGATCCCGGAGGGAATCCTGTCATCCTGTCTGTTCAATTTTATGCTTCACCCCTCCCTACCTCAGAACCCGCTGGGGGAGGGTGTAAAATTTTAGCCATCGAAAGTCTGCAGCCCAATGACGTCACTGGTGCAGCAACACAAATTCAATCCATTGTGGTGCTAAACCTGCCAGCAGAACCTGAATAGAATTGGCAGAAGGTTAAACTTCTGCAAGAATTCCTTCAGAAAACTGGAACACCATTAGGTGAGTACACTTTACAGCAAATCTGATCTAAAACAAATAGGCCGACTGAGGGTCAACCTAGAAGTATTTTATTGACAACCCTAGAAATGATTGTTTCTGCAACCATTTGCACATTTTTAGAATTCATGTTGTTCTTGTTTCAGATTGTTGATGAGAAATGCAATGTGGTTCCTCCTGGAACAGAAGGTGAAATTGCCATTAAACTGAAGCCTGTTAGACCGTTCAGCCTCTTTTCTGGATACATTGTACTGTAACCCTATTTCAAGTACTTCACTGAAAATGTTTTAAAATTATCACAATATGTAATGATGTACTTTGTGTTAGTTGATGAATGTGATTATTTTTTGATTTAATGATTCTGCTTACTTAGTGGGATAGTAATATCTTCTCAGATAATTTTACTTTGGACCCCTAAAACCAAGACATTGGAGCTTTCTTCCTATCCTCAGCAGATCTCAAACTGCTTAACCTAATTTACCTGACATGGAAGTAAATATAGGTTACTGACCAGGCTGGCGTTAGGTGGTGTATATTTAGCACATGCCTGACCATGTAAATGACCTTAGCAGAACTTTTAGTATCTGCCTGATTTTAAAATGTGGACAAATTTGCAGTCTCATGGGTCCGTGCGTGTTGGTAATTTAGAAGCAGGGAACTGAAAAATACTTACCAAATTCCTATAAGAAATGTGGTGTGCTGCAGAACATTCATCTTTCATCTAGAACAAATGTTCCAGAAAAAGTGGATTTGTCCATCACTTGACCATCACTAAATAACCAGCTGAGCCGTTCAGGATTCATGGGCAATGGCCATGAATATAAATACACTTTATTGAGTAGATCCAAAAAAAATGCAGTGACCTCACCAGGTCAGGCAATGTAGGATAACCTGCTGTCTCCATACATCAAAGGAGAACATGTATGGTCAATTAAATTACTTCCCCAATCATTCAACTGCCTCTGTTGCACTGTTTTCCTGTGCTTACCCAACCAATCCTCTCCGAAGATTTCTCCTTACAATAAAACTGGACCTGCATAATTTTCTAAATTTACCTCCAATCTCCCAATGTCCTCTCCAACTCATCTTATCCATTCTCCCGTTCTCCTACCTGTTGTCCTGACCCCATTCCATTAAAGAGCACAAATGTCCTTCCTTGAGTCCATGCTAGTTGACATTGCAGCTAGTTCCCTCCCAGTAGATACCACCTCCTTCCACCTGTAGTTCATAAGCTCATAAGGTATAGGAGCAGAATTTGGCCATTCGGCCCATCGAGTCTGTTCCACCATTCGATCATGGCTGACATGTACCTCATCCTCATTTTCCTGCCTTGTCCCCATAACCCTTCAACCCATTACCAATTAAAAATCTGTCTGACTCCTCAAATTTACTCACTGTTCCAGCATCCACCACACTTTGGGGTAGTGAAATCCACAGATTCACAACCCTTTGGGAGAAGTAGTTTCTCCTCAACTCTGTTTTAAATTTGTTACCCCTTATCCTAAGAGATCTTGTCCTAGAATGCCCCATAAAAGGAAGCATCCGCTCCACATCTACTTTATCCATACCTTTTATCATCTTGTATACCTCAATTTGATCTCCCCTCATTCTTCTAAATTCCAGAGAGTATAGGCCTAAACAGTGCAATCTTTCTTCATAAGACAAACTCCTCATCAAGTGAACCTCCTCTGAACTGCCTCCAATGCCACTACACCTTTCCTCAAATAAGGGGCCCAAAACTGTGCACAATACTCCAGGTGCAGTCTCACCAATGCCTTGTATAGTTGCAAACAATACTTACTTACCTTTATATTCTATTCCTTTAGTTATAAATGCCAACATTCCATTTGCTTTCTTTATTATCTGCTGTATCTGCATGCTAGTTTTCTGTGACTCATGAACGAGGACCCCCAGATCCCTCTGCACCAGAGTATCACAAAGTCTGTCCCCATTTAGATAATAAATTGCCTTCCCATTTTTCCAACCAAAATGCATGACCTCACACTCATCCACGTTAAACTCCATCTGCCACATTATGGCCCGCTCTCCTAACCTATCTATATCCAGTTGTAAGACTCTTATTTCCTCATTGCAACTTACTGTCCTGCATATTTTTGTGTCATCTGCAAATTTTTCTATGGAGCCTTCTATCCCTGTATCCAAGCCATTAATATAGATTGTAAATAGGACCGAACCCTGTGGCACCCCACTAATTACTTTTTGCCATCCAGAAAAAAACCCATTTAGCCCGACTCTGCCTTCTGTCCATCAGCCAGACACCAATCCAAGCTAATAAATTACCCCAATCCCACGTGATCTAACCTTGTGAATTAACCTTCTGTGCGGCACCTCATAGAATCATAGAAACCCTACAGTGCAGAAAGAGGCCATTTGGCTCATCGAGTCTGCACCGACCACAATCCCACCCAGGCCCTATCCCCATATCCCTACATATTTACCCGCTAATCCCTCTAACCTACGTATCTCAGGACTCTAAGGGGCAATTTTTAGCATGGCCAATCAACCTAACCTGCACATCTTTGGACTATGGGAGGAAACCGGAGCACCCGGAGGAAACCCACGCAGACACAAGGAGAATGTGCAAACTCCACACAGACAGTGACCCAAGCCGGGAATCGAACCCAGGTCCCTGGAGCTGTGAAGCAGCAGTGTTAACCACTGTGCTACCATGCTGCCCAATGACTCACCTTATCAAACGATTTTCGGAAGTCCAAATATACTACATCTACATTATCCACTTTGCTTGTTACATCTTCGAAGAACTCAAGCAAATTAGTCAGACATCATTTGTCCTTCATAAAACCATGCTGACTCTGATGGATAGCGTTTTGACTTTCCAAATGTCCTGTTATTGCTTCTTTGATAATTGATTCTAACACTTTCCCAAAAGATGTTAACATTCCCAATTTTATTTACTCCACTCTGGTGGATAAGCTTCCAGCTGCCAAGGCTCTAAGGTCTCACTTTCCCTCATTTCCTTCAAGTCATTCCTTATTCCCTGTCTTTTCCATCTGTCCTCTTTTGCAGTTCAGTGTCAAATTTTGTTTCATACTGTTCCTGTTGTTAGTTGTCTTTTACTGCACAAAAATTGTATATAAATATGAGTTGTTGTTGAATATTTGCCACAGCCAGTCATGTGATATCAAAAAAACAACTCCCAACAATGAACTGCCTCGGCTGTGCTATTATGTATTCATAGCTGACCATGATAAAAATTAAAGCCAATACAATTCAGAGAAAGAATGCTCTTAGAAAACAATGATGCTACTGATTGCTGAGCTACTGCTTAGGCACTATCCTTGGGCGACACGGTAGCACAGTGGTTAGCACTGCTGCTTCACAGCTCCAGGGACCTGGGTTCGATTCCCATCTTGTGTCACTGTCTGTGTGGAGTTTGCACATTCTCCTCGTGTCTGCGTGGGTTTCCTCCGGGCGCTCCGGTTTCCTCCCACAGTCCAAAGATTTGCGGGTTAGGTTGATTGGCCATGCTAAAATTGCCCCTTAGTGTCCTGAAATGTGTAGGTTAGAGGGATTAGCGGGTAAATATGTAGGAATATGGGGGTAGGGCCTGGGTGGGATTGTGGTCGGTGCGGACTCGATGGGCCCAATGGCCTCTTTCTGCACTGTAGGGTTTCTATGCTTTAGAACATAGATCATTACAGCGCAGTACAGGCCCTTCGGCCCTCGATGTTGCGCCGACCAGTGGTACCAATCTAAAGCCCCTCTAATCTACACTATTCCAATATCATCCATATGTTTATCCAATAATCACTTGAACGCTCTCAACGTTGACGAGTCCACCACTGCTGCAGGCAGGGCATTCCACGCCCTTACTACTCTCTGAGTAAAGAACCTACCTCTAACATTTGTCCTATATCTCTCACCCCTCAATTTAAAGCTATGTCCCCTCGTGCCAGCCAACACCATCCGAGGAAAAAGGCTCTCACTATCCACCCTATCTAATCCTCTGATCATCTTGTATGCCTCTATTAAGTCACCTCTTAACCTTCTTCTCTCTAACGAAAACAACCTCAAGCCCCTCAGCCTTTCCTCATACGATTTTCCCACCATACCAGGCAACATCCTGGTAAATCACCTCTGCACCCTTTCCAACACTTCCACATCTTTCCTATAATACGGCGACCAGAACTGTACGCAATACTCCAAATGCGGCCGCACCAGAGTTTTGTACAGTTGCAGCATGACCTCCTGGCTCCGAAACTCAATCCCTCTACCAATAAAAGCTAACACACCGTACGCCTTCTTAACAACCCTATCAACCTGGGTGCCAACTTTCAGGGATCTATGCACATGGACCCCCAGATCCCTCTGTTCATCCACACTAGCAAGTATCTTACCATTAGCCCAGTACTCTGTATTCCTGTTACTCCTTCCAAAGTGAATCACCTCACACTTTTCCGCACTAAACTCCATTTGCCACCTCTCAGCCCAGCTCTGCAGCTTATCTATGTCCCTCTGTAACCTGCCACTTCCCTCCGCACTGTCTACAACTCCACCGACTTTAGTGTCATCCGCAAATTTACTAATCCATCCTTCCACGCCCTCATCCAAGTCATTAATAAAAATGACAAACAGCAGTGGCCCCAAAACAGATCCTTGCGGTACACCACTAGTAACTGAACTCCAGGATGAATATTTCCCATCAACCACCACCTTTTGTTTTCTTACAGCTAGCCAATTCCTGATCCAAACCACTAAATCACCCTCAATCCCATGTGTCCGTATTTTCTGCAAAAGCTTACCATGGGGAACCTTATCAAATGCTTGGCTGAAATCCATATACACCACATCAACCGCCTTACCCTCATCCACCTCTTTGGTCACCTTCTCAAAGAACTCAATAAGGTTTGTGAGGCACGACCTACCCTTCACAAAACCGTGCTGACTATCCCTAATCAAATTATTCCTTTCTCGGTGATTATAAACCCTATCTCTTATAATTCTTTCCAATACTTTGCCCACAACAGAAGTAAGGCTCACCGGTCTATAATTACCAGGGTTGTCCCTACTCCCCTTCTTGAACAAGGGGACAACATTTGCTATCCTCCAGTCTTCTGGCACTGTTCCT
Organism: Mustelus asterias; assembly: GCF_964213995.1. Classification (NCBI taxonomy): domain Eukaryota; kingdom Metazoa; phylum Chordata; class Chondrichthyes; order Carcharhiniformes; family Triakidae; genus Mustelus; species Mustelus asterias. The sequence goes on along the minus strand of NC_135823.1, from coordinate 58,260,522 downwards.
GTAGACAATGACGACACAAAGATCAAAGCCAAAGGCTCTGCAATCTCCTCTCTAGCCTCCCAGAGAATCCTAGGATAAATCCCATCCGGCCCAGGGGACTTATCTATTTTTACCCTTTCCAGAATTGCTAACACCTCCTCCTTATGAACATCAATCCCATCCAGTCCAAGAGCCTGCATCTCAGTACTCCCCTCAACAACACTGTCCCTCTCCAGTGTGAATACCGACGAAAAATATTCATTTAGTGCCTCTCCTATCTCTTCAGACTCCACGCACAACTTCCCACTCCTGTCCTTGACTGGCCCTAATCTTACCCTAGTCATTCTTTTACTCCTGACATACCTATAGAAAGCTTTAGGGTTTTCCTTGATCCTACCTGCCAAAGACTTCTCATGTCCCCTCCTGGCTCTTCTTAACTCTTTCTTTAGGTCCTTACTGGCTAACTTGTAACTCTCAAGCGCCCTAACTGAGCCTTCACGTCTCATCTTAACATAAGTCTCCTTCCTCTTCACAAGAGATTCAACCTCCTTAGTAAACCACGGTTCCCTCACACATCTGCTTCCTCCCTGCCTGACAGGTACATATTTATCAAGGACGCCTAGTAGCTGTTCCTTGAACAAGTTCCACATTACAAAATTGTGCCCATCCCCTGCAGTTTCCTTCCCCAACCTATGCCAGCTAAATCTCGCCTAATCGCATCATAATTTCCTTTCCCCCAGCTATAACTCTTGCCCTTTGGTATATACCTATCCTTTTCCATTGCTAAAGTAAACGTAATCGAATTGTGGTCACTGTCACCAAAGTGCTCACCTACCTCCAAATCTAACACCTGGCCTGGTTCATTACCCAGTACCAAATCCAATGTGGCCTCGCCTCTTGTTGGTCTATCTACATACTGCGTCAGGAAGCCTTCCTGCACACACTGGACAAAAACCGACCCCTCTAAAGTACTCGAACTATAGCTTTTCCAGTCAATATTTGTAAAGTTAAAGTCCCCCGGTACAACTACCCTGTTACTTTCGCTCCTATCCAGTTTATCCGTTTAAGCAACAAAAGTGCTTTGTTTCTATCCATTTAAGCAACAAAATTGCCTGAGAAGATTTCTATTTTTAACTTTTTAGTAGCTAGGTTGCTATTTCAGTACTTGTTGCGGACGCAGTTTATCATTTACACACTCAAAGTGCTCTCCTTTCAGATACAGTTTATTCAGTGGGGAAATACCCTAAGATTCTTGGTATCTGCTGAGCTCATTCACTCAGCCATAAGTATCTGTTACCCTACCACAGTTTAGGAACTCTCGACCAGACAATAACTCCAAATCACTTAGAACAAATCCACATTCAATCAAGCACTCTCCTTCATTCTAGTAGCCTCATTCCCAATACCAAGACACATTTTTGATATTCCACATCTATGCCTGGCATAATGCTAATTGCTTCTTACTGGCTCCCTCCAAGGCAGTCTGCAGAAACATCTAGACTGCTGCTTGGTTGGTGCCATTCATGACAGCATGCAAGCATGTATTCATTCACAGTTTTGAAAGCTACTGGAATGCAAGTCACAACCACTGGTACACATGCATTCATTTCCTCCAGCCCTACTTCATACAGTGTACAAGCAATAATCTTACCCCATCACCTGCAGCATCAAATAAATTCTTCTACCTCTCCCACCGGGTTTGAACAATGCCTGAAACTAGAATGGTGTTGGTGTCTTTAAAGCCATGGATGTTCCCTATCTGTTTCTGTCCTTTTACCTGCCGCAGAAAATGAATTTGTATCAGTCTCCATGATTTAAATGAAACCCAAGAGTATGTTCCAATATCAGGTACTGGGCAGTACCAGGAGAGGAGGATCAGCCCAGTTATTTTTTAAACCCTAAGCATAAGATTGAGAGCAGGAGTAGGCCATTCAGCCTTTCGAGCCTGCTGCATTATTCAATAAGATCATGGCTTATCTGCTTGTAGCCTTAACTTCACTTTCTGCCTACGCGCGTAACCCTTGGCTCGCTTACAGAGAAAAAAATTCTCTAAGTCAGCCTTGAATATATTCAGTGGCACAGTCTTCAAAGCACTTTGTTGAAGAGAATTCCAAAGTAACAAAATCTCATCAGCTCAATATTAAATGGGAGGCCCTATGGGGAGCATGTGAAAAAAATGGAGTTGAATCCCAGATCATCCACGATTGAATGGCTGAGCAAGTTTGGTGGGCGATGTAATCTACTTCTGCTCCTTTTTCTTCTGTTCTTGTACGTTTGTTTTTAAACTGTGCCCTAAAGTTCTGGATTCCCTACCAAGGGAAACATCCTCTCCCCATATACGCTGTCACGGCCTGTCAGAATTTTCAATGTATCAATAAGATCACTTCTCATTCTTCTAAATTCCAATGAGTATATGCCCAACTTACTCAATCTTTCCTCAAAAGACAAGCCCTTCGTTCTAAGAATCAACCTAGAACTGCTTCCAATACAAGTATATCCATCCATAATTTAAATTAAATGAACCCTGTACTGGACAGAATAAAGTTTAGATCAATACACATTATACTGCTGCCTCACAGCGCCAGGGACCCAGGTTCAATTTCACCCTCGGGTCACTGTCTATGTGGAGTTTGCACGTTCTTCCCGTGTCTGCGTGGGTTTCCTCCCATAGTCCCAAGGTGTGCAGGTTAGGTTGGCTGGCTGTGCTAATTTGCCCCTTAATGTCAGGGGAATTAGCAGGGTAAATATGTGTGGTTACAGGTATAGGGCCTGGGTGGGATTGTTGTTGGTGCAGTCTCTATGGGTCAAAAGGCCTCCTTCACTGTAGAGATTCTGTGAAAAAGATCAATAACAGTTTGGGGTTGTATTGCAGGTTAAAATTAGACGGAGGGTTCTTTGATTTAATGAAGTAAAACAACAGGCAGCATTTAAAGATTTTATTCCAGCCCATGTGGTCACCAGAACAAACCTAATGAAGCTAGAACTATTTTGTATGGGGGGGGGAAAGAAAGGATTAAGGGGAATTAATTTTTAACCACAGAGCAAATGCTATTGTAAAAAGATCTTACTTTTGAACTTTGAGTTGCTTTATTTGTTGTTGCCAGGATGATCCAAAACGAACTGCCGAAGTCCTACGAGAAGAATATTTCATGACTGGAGACCGTGGCTTGATGGATGACGATGGATACATCTGGTTCCTTGGAAGATCAGATGATATAATTTTATCAGCTGGGTATAGTGTTCCAGTTATCCCCATTTTATTTAGTCAATGTTTCACACAGGAGATATATATTTTACAATGCAAATTATAGGGAGGCTGTGGCGCAATGGTATTGTCATTGGACTAGTAATCCAGAGACCCGGAGCAATGCTCTACGGACCCAGGTTTGAATGCCACCATGGCAGATGGTGAAATTTGAATTCAGTAAAAAAGAAATCTGGAATTAAAGGTCTAATGATGACCATGGAATCATTGTCCAAAAGAGAAAATGCTGGAAAATCTCAGCAGGTCTGGCAGCATCTGTAAGGAGAGAAAAGAGCTGACGTTTCGAGTCCAGATGACCCTTTGTTAAAGCTAAAAGGGCCACCCCCTCCCCCCACATCTTCATCTGTCACAGCTTATCCTCCGATTTCAGCTTCTCTGCCATTTGGCTATTCACACCTTCTATTCTCTCTATGGACTGCCATCAGCAGCCTTTCCCCTTAGTTTTGTAGCTATGACTCATCTTTCATTCCCTCACCCTACAGTATAAACATCTCCCACTTTCTAACTCTTTTAGCTTTGATAAAGGGTCATCTGGACTTGAAATGTCAGCTCTTTTCTCTCCTTACAGATGCTGCCAGACCTGTTGAAATTTTCCAGCATTTTCTCTTTTGGTTTCAGACTCCAGCATCTGCAGTAATTTGCTTTTATTATGGAATCATTGTCGATTGTCGCAAGTACACATCTGGTTTAATAATGTCCTTTAGGGAAAGGAATCTGCTGTCTTAACCTGATCTGGCCTATATATGTGAATCCAGATCCACGGTAATGTGGTGGACACTTAAATGGCCTCTGAAGTGGCCAAACAAGCCACTCAAAAGCAATTAGGGATGGGCAACAATTGCTGGTCCAGCTAGCGACACCCACATCCCATGAATGGATAAAAAATATATAAAACCCTTGGGTGTTCATTAACTGTACCGTCACTAGGTAAAAGTCCTGGAAATCTCTCCTGAATAGCACTGTTGGTGTACCCACACCTCAGGGACTGCAACAGTTCAAGAAGGCAGCTCACCACCACCTTCTCAAGGGCAATTAGAGATGAGCAATAAATGCTGGCCTGGCCAGGGATACCCACATCCCATAACATGAATTTTAAAATTAGGTTTTTTGTATTTGAGGTGATTAGCTAACAAGACGAGACAACCTGTAAAATGAGAAAAAGACAATATAAAGACTTCAGCTTCAACAACCAATAAAATAATGTATTTTTTAAATAATATGTAGCTGCGAAAAGGGAGAGAGAATAACACCTGTCCAAGAATAGGTTGAATATTTCAAGAACTCAATAGGTAGGTGTGGAATGACAACAGGTAAATGCTCTGGATTAACGAGTGGTGAAGCTGTTTTCAACTGGGAATTGGATGTGATTCTGTCATTGGAAGAGAAAAGGCCATTTTGCTTCATAGCAAGGCAAGGGAAATATGCCATTTAGGACTGTAAAATAGCAAAATGTGTGAAATGATCATCTGATGATTATTGGAGATCAATCTTATAGTCGGCAAATCACATTTAGCTCGGAGATACAACTTAGGTTGTAAATAGTTTGTCAATTGTGGTAATGGTGCTGACTGCGTGAAGAACTACCACCCATCCGACTTTGGTAATGGGCTGCAACAAGAATTTTCTTTCCCAGTGGAGAGGCCAAGCAGTTAAACACATTGCCAACAAAATCATTACCAGTTTGACATCACTGGCTGAAGACAGGCTCCAAGCGGTCTATGTTCAACTCAATGACAAGCAAATATTTCTTGATCCTTTCCTTCTATTTCTTGTATTTGCCTCAAGCTGGCATTCAGTGCCAGCTTGAGGCACCTGGCGCCAAGAGGTGGGTGGTCTGCTGAGAGCCATCCCCACTACTTGCTGCCAATCACCCCACCCCTCTTCCCCATTGCGGCCCAACTCACCTGTGGCCTTGGACCGTTGGCAAACTTAAGCCTCTCCCTAACACATTGCTGGCAGCTACCCCTGCTCCAGCTGATACCAGCAACTTACAGCTTTGGGCAGTGGGAATTCCACCCCTGGAGTCCTTGATCTCAGGGAAGGCACCTCCCACTTGCCACTTAAATGCTGACTGGCACTTAATAACAGCATGCCTTCCTCAAAGGAAGTAATACAAGGATCAAGCAAGCTCTCCAGTCAATGGGCAGGACCACAGCCTCCTGCATTCAACTCCTGCATATGTCTCAAGGATATGGTGACAGCTCCCTGATCTCTCTACACCCCCTGCAGCCTGTATCCATCAGGTGGAACTGAGGAGTCAGGTTGGAGAACAACAGTGGGTGCTCAGGGTCAGCGGAACCAGGGTGCCATGGGCAGATGGTGCCAAAAATGCGGGCGGGTGAGCCCCATATCTGGGTGAGGAGCAGGGTTGACTGAAGGAGAGCGAGGATGTGGGCAGAGAGGAACCAGAGAAGGGGGAGAGTTTTATTATTCTGGTTTATTTAAAGAGATGTGCTCCTGAGCAGTCCCTGCACTTGCTAAGTGCAGATGTAATTGAACGTAAGGGGGCTCCCAAGGAGATACAGAGTCATTGCAGCTCTGAATTGCAGTGAAAATCTCCAGCTGTTAGGACCACAAGATCAAGGTCAATATGTTGTACCAGAGTGGACAACTATTTTGCAATAATGTTTCAGGAGCCCGTGACTCCTCGTGAACGTCACTTCTGATCTGGGAAAAAGCTTCCCACCGTTCACCCTATCTATCCCCTTCATAGTCTTGTACACCTCTATTAGATCTCCCCTCATTCTCCGTCTTTCCAGGGAGAACAACTGGGAGTAGGCCAAGTATTTACTCTTACAATCAGGGGAAAAATGTCATACCCGGTTAAACCTTTAAAAAGAAAACTAAATGGTTGTGATAAAATATGAACAAATATCATGCATTAAAGATGATTTAACGTAAGCCAATGCGCCAAGTAATATGACTCCTTTATACTAAAAATGTCACAGGTACCGTGTTGGACCATTTGAAGTAGAAAATGCATTGATAGAGCATCCGGCTGTGACAGAATCAGCTGTGGTTAGCAGTCCTGATCCAACCCGAGGAGAGGTATGCTTAGAAACCAACACAGATTTAATCAAGCAATTGCAATTGTTCGCAGATTATTAAAATTAAGACTAGACTGTGGACATATTTAGCAGGATTTGCCTCGTAACACAATCACATGGAAATTTAAGGGAAATTTTAACTAGAATCATAGAATCCCTACAGTCAGAAGGAGGCCATTCGGCCCAATGAGTCTAAACTGACCACAATCCCACCCAGGCCCTATTCCTGTAACCCCACATATTTACCCTGCTAATCCCCCTGACTAGGGTCAATTTAGCATGGCCAGTCAACTTAACCTGCACATCTTTGGCCTGTGGGAGGAAACCGGAGCACCCGGAGGAAACCCACGCAGACACGGGGAGAACGTGCAAACTCCACACAGACAGTGACCCGAAGCCGGAATTGAACCCAGGTCCCTGGCGCTGTGAGGCAGCAGTGCTAACCACTAGAAATGGCTTTTAGGCAGGTGACTGAACTCTTTGTTTTATTTTAATTACATGATTAAGCTCTATAATTGCAAGAGCTTAGCCTTTTCACCTTTCACAAACAGAACTAACTTTAAAATCTGATTTTTAAAAATACGGCCTTCATTGGCAGAACTGGCCAATGTAATTTCACATCATAGAACATAATGCCAATAATGATCGTTTGTGGGATAGTCACACTTGTAGGCAACACAGTGGCACAGTGGTTAATGCTGCTGCCTCACAGCAAGAAGTCTCACAACACCAGGTTAAAGTCCAACAGGTTTATTTGGTAGCAAATACCATAAGCTTTCGGAGCACTGCTCCTTCGTCAGATGGAGTGGAAATGTGCTCTCAAACAATGCACAGACACAGAAATCAAGTTACAGAATACTAATTAGCATGCGAATCTCGACAGCCAGCCAGGTCTTAAAGGTACAGACAATGTGGGTGGAGGGAGCATTCAACACAGGTTAAAGAGATGTGTATTGTCTCCAGACAGAACAGCTGGATTCTACAAGCCCAGGAGGCAAGCTGTGGGGGTTACTGATAATGTGACATAAATCCAACATCCCGGTTTAGGCCGTCCTCATGTGTGCGGAACTTGGCTATCAGTTTCTGCTCAGCGCCTACAGCACCAGGGACCCGGGTTCGATTCCCAGCTTGTGTCACTGTCTGTGTGGAGTCTGCACGTTCTCACCATGTCTTCATGGGTTTCCTCCGGGTGCTCCGATTTCCTCCCACAGTCCGAAAGACATGCTGGTTAGTTGCATTGGCCATGCTAAATTCTCCCTCAGTGTACCCGAGCAAACGTCGGAGTGTGGCAACTAGGGGATTTTCACAGTAACTTAATTGCAGTGTTAATGGAAGCCTCCTTGTGACACAAATAAATAAATACTTTGAATACTCCAAATTTCCCCATTTAAAAACATTTTCTTCTTTTAAGGTTGTGAAGGCATTTGTCATTCTAAGTCCTGGTTATACTGCCTGTGATCCTGACAAGTTAATTGACGAATTACAAGAACATGTTAAGAAAATCACAGCACCATATAAATACCCAAGAAAGGTCTGTATTTTACTTCTCCAGATTTCCTGGATTAAAATGATAGATCCTGAGTATTTTTTTCAAAATCAGTTATCTATACAGAGATATGGATGATGGCAAGTCATTGTGCATTTTTATTTTAGATTTTTAGCATTATTGTTATGATCTTGTGAATTCTTCTTCAGAAATTTAAGCCGAAGTCTGAGTTATTTACTAGAAGGAAAATGTTCTGTGGTTTAAAACAAAAGAATTTTTGCTGCACAAACGTCAAAACAAGGCAAACATTATTGGCCCATCAATTTCCTCAGAGTGGCAATCTCCTGCGGCTTGCCACTCTGAATGGACTTACCCTTACCTTTGCTGAAATTCTAAAACCCCTGTCTCACCCAACCTTCTTCATTCAGGCTGTTTGAGACAGGAGCAGCGAAGCTGCTTATTTAAGCTTATTTGGCTGCACTGATGAGAAGTAACTGGGCACAGGACAGAAAGGAATGTGCCCTCTTTACAGCACCAGTTGGCATAAAGAAGATGTCTAAAGGAACAATTTAAAGGGCGATGTTTCAAAGATAAGTGGTTCAAACAATCAAAGAGGGGGAGCATGATCAGAAGGGAGGGTGGGGGGGGGACCAGGAGGAAGGGGGGAACACTGGGAAAGGGATGGGGGTCGGGGAGATCGGGATGGGGATTATATGGGGGATCCGTTGGGGGGTGGGGGGGGGGGGTGGTCATGTGTCTGCAGGGTATCCTATGTAAGGTTTCTTCTAACTCTGCCAGAGTAACAATCAGAGTAAAACTGGCAGAATCATCAAAGTTAGCAATTTAAATTGCTTCTGTCAGATGGTTCCCAGCCCAACACAATTGTCCAGGGGAAGTTAGCCTTTCTGGATAAACCCTAGAGGAATTTCCCTTAATGCAACACTGGGGAACCAGGAAGTTATGGGCCATTAAATACCACCATCTATACTTTAAAATCCAGAATCAATGTGAGTTAAATATGAATAAACAGGCAAATTGCGGTCGATTATAAATTAAATTGCACCTTAAATGGCAGATACAACTGAGACAGATACTGCAAATTGGCTTGGCACTCCACTCAGCATATATGTCATCATGTCACAAAGTCATTCTAAACTCTGTCTTCCTCAAAAAGAATTTCAGCTTATTTTACTTTGGGAATTAGCCTGATCCCAAGCCAAAAGCAGCGCAGAACCAGCTTGAGTTTCACAGGCAGTGGGGGGGGGAAGGCCAGAGGGGATGTGGAACAGGAGATCCAAACTAGCTGTTACATCAATGGGATTTCCCATTGAAATTGTCCCTGCCCTCTGCCAATGACGTAATGGGATTCGCACCATGAAAAGTCGGGAACGCCATTAGCATACATTAGCATCTGCTCAGCAGGCCTCCCCACTGTATCATCCCCTCAGATAAAGCATGATGTCATGTTGGTGGAGCTCACAACAGGTCTTAACAAACCAGGACCTGGCAAACAGAACCCACTCAGGATGCACAAGTAGGTACAGCTCTCGGTAGGAGAGCGTCATGCCTGGGCATTACCCCAGGACCAGAATGCAGTGCCAGGGGCCAAAGCCCCTGGCTTTGGTCCCTGGAACTGCATCCTAACCCTGAGTCTTCTGTTAGGGGGGTGGGGGCGGGGGGGTTCCAATGTATTTGAGGGGGTGAGATCCCAAGTCTATGGTGGGAGGGGTGGGGGGAGGCTGCATGGCAGGTGGGGTCTGTTGGTTCTGTGAGGTATTTCACCAAAGCTCCTGAACTCTGCTTATGATGTTCTGGATGGTGCAGATCAACAAATGTTATCTTCAAGTAACAAATACCACTGCAGCAACTGTATTTTTGCCTATTCCCAGCTTCTAGATCTGGCATCTAGATCTGCCAGAGGTAGTAGTAGAGGCGGGTACAATTTTGTCTTTTACAAAGCATTTAGATAGGTATAGAGGGATATGGGCCAAATGCGGGCAATTGGGACTAGCTTAGGGGTTTTTTAAAAAAGGGTGGCATGGACAAGTTGGGCCGAAGGGCCTGTTTCCATGTTGTAAACCTCTATCTGTCTTCTTCAGCCTGCCTGTACTGCACTACTGGGAACCTCACCAAATTCTGAGCTCTGATGGTTCTGTGACTCTTTACATGGATTCAACCAGTTTCAGTCTCCCCAGATTTCTTGGTTTCCAATCTCGGTTTTAATCTTCATTTTTTAGCTATTTGGAGGATCGGTTTCCTTTCTCTATTTCCCATTTTGGTTACCCTTTTCAAATAGGGCCTATCTCAAAAATGACAAGCTTTGCAACTGCACATTCCATCACTATACCCTAGCCATCATACTGAAGTGTTACTTCATGAGCTGATTTTTACAGGATTCTCATGCCCAACCCATGCTGAAATCCTGCACCCCAACCCATGCTAAAAAGGTAATTGGATCAGAAAGTTCTGTCTCAGAGAGCTGGCAGCCAAACAGAGGTTGAATCCCAGTTGTGGCACAATGAGATCCTTAAGTGACTTTGGTTACTCACTTATGGGTCTCAGTTTTTCGCTGGCAGAATGGCCACCTGATGCAGCACATCCCACAGGTATAGTTGTATTGGTGTCAGGGTTGGGTAAGTAGTTTGTGGACCGGTTCCTTCATTTCAGACAGATACTTTATTTATGTATGTGTAAAATTTGAGTAGAATTAAGTTTTTAATGGTGTCTCCATTGTGGAAAGGAAAAACCATCCTGTTCCTGGGACTGGGTCATGTCAGTATTAAATCCAAAGGGTAGAGCAATTCTCCTGCAACTTTGGATGCAGGTTGGAGGGAATATTTGCTCTGTTCATTTATAGAGTGGATAGATTTTCTTCCTACGAGCTAGACTATCTACACACAGTCTACCATGATGTGACTCTCTACATAATGTGCATGGTACCATTGCTCCTCACTAACTAGAACACCTTTATAACACATCCTTAAGCCCCCATCCTTCCCCACCCCCACAGCTCTCATTAAATTTGGCCCTTGGATACTGTTGGAAATTTTAAACTTAAAATCTGTCCTGTTTTATTTTAGTACATCAAAGAGAGGTTCATTTTAAATGGACTTCTGAGCTACATTATAGGGGCTATGTTCTATACTTTCTATTTATATTAATAGTCTAAAACTCAACAATATCCTAGTTAAGATATTAATAGATGGCACTTCTTACTTGGATTGTATCATACTTGAGTATTTGCATTTGGAATGACAGGGTTGAGTAAAGTTGATCTTTTCACCAGGTAATGAGGTTGGACTTTTCTCCTTAGCGAAAACCATTTCTTGAAGTATTGGCTGTTCATGTTTATTAAGCGTTAGCTGGTTAATACACCAACTGCATCCAATCTGCTTAACAGGTTCTTCTTGCCTTCTGCCTCTAGCATGTCCCTATTACCTAATCTACTAAGTTCTTGGTTAAAAAGGTTTGGCCTTTCTGAATGCACATTACTCATGGACTACCTTTCTGTTTCCCCACAGATTGAATTTGTGAAGGAACTGCCCAAGACCATTAGTGGGAAAATCAAAAGAAGTATATTGCGAAAGAACGAATGGGGGAGAAAAACTGAGAGCTAAATCATTTTTGTTCATCATAAAAAGGAATCATTAATAATAAGCAATAATTCCAGTTCAACTAACGATTGGATGACGATATAAATTATTGCCGGGAACCTCTGACCCCATCCGTGGCTGGGATTCTCCAGTGCCGCTGCAATGAATGGAGTTTTGGCTGAGCACCAAATTCTCCATTCTCACTGGCAGCGGGGAACGAGGTCGGAGAATCCTGCTCTATATGTTAATTGATTGATTTGTTATAAGACATAATAAGATATGGGTTTTGTTGAAGGTAATAAAGGATGCTTTCATCATGAATTTCCACAATGTTCTTTTACCCACTACTTATTAATAGAAAGCAATCAAGTTGAAGAGTGCCACCCACACCATTTTAGTTCCCAAATGATATTATACAGTTATTGCTGCAATTTAAGAGATTTCATACTTGGAAGAATAACCAAATTTCTAGATCGCAACGTGAAAGTGCTCAGTATTTACAGGGAAAAAATGTATATTGGGTGGGATTTTACAGCCTCGCTCATCCTGAAATGGACCTTCCCATGCTCTGCCCCTCGCCCACTCCGAATTTTCCCAGTAAAATTCCGGCCATTATTATTTTTTAATATTAAGCCAAAACGTAGCCACATTTTTATTTTAATATAAAGCCAGAATATAACCACATTGAAGGTTATTTTTGGATTGAAATCTAATCCAATATTGATTTCTGAATTAATTTGTGTGCTGTCTTTGGAATCCTATTCAATGGGAGACAAATTCCTTCCTTATTTATAAGTCATAGTCAGTGGTTTGATTATCAGTTACTGACCACATGATTTCAAGCCTTTGAACGGGGAGCTCAAATCTAAGTTTTAAAAACCATTGCAACCAAATTTTGCAAATATTTTTATCTTGTACCAGGAATATGTCTAAAGAACATATTCAAAGAAAAGGAAAGATACAATGGTGCATTTTATAGTTTAAAGTTTATTTATCAGTGTCACACATAGGCTCACATTAACACTGCAATGCAGTTACTGTGAAAATTCCCCAAGTTGCTACACTTCGGCGCCTATTCAAGTACACTGAGGGAGAATTCAGCATGGCCAATGTGGGAGTAAACTGGAGAACTTGGAGGAAACCCACACAGACATGGGGAGAACGTGCAAGCTCCGCACAGACAGTGACCGAGGCCAGAATTGTTCAGTAACGAAGTGCAAAGAAATTAGATGAAACATCTAATTTTGGGGCGGCATGGTGGCACAGTGGTTAGCACTGCTGCCTCACAGCGCCAGCAACCTTGGTTCAATTCTGGCCTTGGGTCACCGTCTGTGTGGAGTTTGCACATTCTCCTCATTTCTGCGTGGGTTTCCTCCCGGTGCTCCGGTTTCCTCCCACAGTCCAAAGATGTGCAGGTTAGGTTGATTGGGCCATGCTAAATTGACCCTAGTGTCAAGGGGATTAGCAGGATAAATGTGTGGGGTTATGGGAATCGGGCCTGGGTTGGATTATGGTCAATGCTGACCCGATGGGCTGAATGGCCTCCTTCTGTACTGTAGGGATTCTATGAATCTGGCAATAATCCAAGCATCTATCTGGAAGAGATAGCTAATTGAAAACCTACTCAGTCTCCAAGATTTCTGAACATTAAAGTTGGAAATGTAGCCAGTCAATGGCCACATCAGTGCTTCATCCACCTCCACTATACCCACGAGGCAGGGGGAGGCCTTCATCAGTTGAGTAGCCCAGTGTCATGCATAGGCTGTAATAGGCAAGAATGGGTCGCCTTAGGATGTTCCCTCTGCCCATCAGATGCATCCCTCCCTTTACTCCTCTCCCCGGCCTCTTCAACCAGCAGCCCCCCAACCCCTCCCGCCCTTCGCTGGGATCTGCTATCCAGCACCCGTGTTACTCCAGACTTACCTTGAAATGTGCCTCCGTTACTTCTTGTTCAGGGACTGCCTCTCGTTCCAGCAGTGGCCACCACTCAAACCTGGCACTACTGGGACCCATAGAGCTTCCAGATAATCAATTAGCCAGCAGCTCCCTAGGGTGGAAGTCTCTCACTGAGACAACTAACACTGCTTCCACCATAAAATGGTGGCAGACTAGATAGCCTTTTACCAACCCTTTAGTCAGGGACAAGGCATATGGGGCCTCATGAGATCCAGCCTATTAGAATAAGAAGTAGGGGCAGGAATAGGCCATTCAAACATGTCCACCATTGAATAAGACCATTTAACATCTACTTGAGCTCTATGTCCCCACACTATCCCCATATCCTTTGATTCCATTAATATCTAAAAATCTCAATCACTACTTTTGAATGTATCCAACAACTGAGCATTCTGAGACCTCTGGGTCTGAGAATTCCACATATTTGCAACTCTTTAGGGTGAGGACATTTCTCCTCAGCTCAGTCCAAAATGATTCAACACTTATTTTGAAACTGTGACCCCTATTTCCAGTCTCTCCAGCCAATGGAACAATCCTCCCAGAATTCACTCTATATCAGGCACCTTAAGAACTGTAAATATTGCAATTAGAACATCCCTAATTCTTCTGAAGATACTACAATACTGGTCTCGATTACTGAATCTCTGCATCATTACATGTCCTTCATCTCATAAATCAGTATAATGAATGTTTGTTGTACTCCTAAGACAGGAATATCTTTCATTAGACTGTACTTGGTACTGAAGGTGTGGTCTCACCAAAATTCTATATAATTGCGGTATGACTTATTTGCATTTCCACCTAATTCCTTTACAATAATGGATTTGATTTATTATTGTCACATGTATTAACATACAGTGAAAAGTATTGTTTCTTGTGCGCTATACAGACAAAACATACCGTTCACAAAGAAGGAAACGAGAGTGCACAGAATGTAGTGTTACAGTCATAGCTAGGGTGTAAAGAAAGATCAACTTAATGCAAGGTAAGTCCATTCAAAAGTCTGACAGCAGCAGGGAAGAAGCTGTTCTTGAGTCGGTTGGTACGTGACCTCAGAACAAAGAACAATACAGCACAGGAACAGGCCCTTCGGCCCTCCAAGCCCGTGCTGCTCCCTGGTCCAAACTAGACCATTCTTTTGTATCCCTCCATTCCCACTCCGTTCATATGGCTGTCTAGATAAGTCTTAAACGTTCCCAGTGTGTCCGCCTCCACCACCTTGCCTGGCAGCGCATTCCAGGCCCCCACCACCCTCTGTGTAAAATATGTCCTTCTGATATCTGTGTTAAACCTCCCCCCCCTTCACCTTGAACCAATGACCCCTCGTGAACGTCACCACCGACCTGGGGAAAAGCTTCCCACCGTTCACCCTATCTATGCCTTTCATAATTTTATACACCTCTATTAGGTCACCCCTCATCCTCCGTCTTTCCAGGGAGAACAACCCCAATTTACCCAATCTCTCCTCATAACTAAGCCCCTCCATACCAGGCAACATCCTGGTAAACCTCCTCTGTACTCTCTCCAAAGCCTCCACGTCCTTCTGGTAGTGTGGCGACCAGAACTGGATGCAGTATTCCAAATGCGACCGAACCAACGTTCTATACATCTGCAACATCAGACCCCAACTTTTATACTCTATGCCCCGTCCTATAAAGGCAAGCATGCCATATGCCTTCTTCACCACCTGTGACGTCACCTTCAAGGATCTGTGGACTTGCACACCCAGGTCTCTCTGCGTATCTACACCCTTTATGGTTCTGCCATTTATCGTATAGCTCCTCCCTACATTATTTCTACCAAAATGCATCACTTCGCATTTATCAGGATTGAACTCCATCTGCCATTTCTTTGCCCAAATTTCCAGCCTATCTATATCCTTCTGTAGCTTCTGACAATGCTCCTCACTATCTGCAAGTCCTGCCAATTTTGTGTCGTCCGCAAACTTACTGATCACCCCAGTTACACTTTCTTCCAGATCGTTTATATAAATCACAAACAGACCTCAGACTTTTGTATCTTTTTCCCGAAGGAAGAAGGTGGAAGAGAAAATGTCCAAGGTGCGTGGGATCCTTAATTATGCTGGCTGCTTTGTGGAACTTGCACGTTCTCCCCATGTCTGTGTGGGTTTCCTCCAGGTTCTCCAGTTTCCTCCCACAGTTCGAAAGTTGTGCTGATTAGGTGTATTGGCCATCCTGAATTCTCCCTCAGAGTATACCGAACAAGCGCCGAAGTGTGGCAACTTGGGGATTTTCACACATGCGCCTACGTGTGACACTAATAAATAAACTTTAAACTATAAAATACACCATTGTATCTTTCTTTTTCTTTGAATGTGTTCTTTAGACATATTCCTGGTACAAGATAAAAATATTTGCAAAATTTGGTTGCAATGGTTTTTAAAACTTAGATTTGAGCTCTCCTTTCAAAGGCTTAAAATCATGTGGTCAGTAACTGATAATCAAACCACTGACTATGACTTATAAATATGGAAGGAATTTGTCTCCCATTGAATAGGATTCCAAAGACAGCACACAAATTAATTCAGAGATTGGGAAGTGTAACAGAATCGATAAATGGGAGGTCGGTTTGTGTGGTGGATTGGGCTACATTCACGACCTTTTGTAGTTTCTTGCGGTCTTGGGCAGAGCAGGAGCCATACCAAGCTGTGATACATCCAAAAAGAATGCTTTCTATGGTGCATCTGTAAAAGTTGGTGAGAGTCGTAGCTGACATGCCAAATTTCCTTAGTCTTCTGAGAAAGTTGGTGGGCTTTCTGAACTATAGTGTCAGCATGGGGGGACTAGGACAGGTTGTTGGTGATCTGGACACCTAAAAACTTGAAACTCTCGACCCTTTCTACTTCATCCCCATTGATGTAGATAGGGGCATGTTCTCCTGTACGCTTCCTGAGGCCGATGACAATCTCCTTCATTTTGTTGACATTGAGGGAGAGATTATTGTTGCCGCACCAGTTCACCAGATTCTCTATCTCATTGCTGTACTCTGTCTCGTCATTTTTTGAGACCTGATCCACTACGGTGGTGTGAAAGGTGCTAGGTCAGAATTCAAGCAAGGAAGAGCTCCAGGCATATCAAGATATCAGCTTATTTACACTATTCATAGTATGTAAATAGTGGATTATTAGGAAGGCACATCTCCCCTTAGGAATGCCCATCTGCTCTCCACAGTACCTCACATATGGACTGTCTGATATCTGTGCCAAAGCATCATGTGTGCCTTAGATTAGCATTTCCATTCTGTTAACCCTTTTATACTGCACACCCTCCCAAGTACATTCTCTCCTTTTCAACAAGATGAATCTACCTCTTCAATTATTCACATGACTTTTGCTTTTAAATTATTTATATTACTGCCTCCACCCCAGCCACCACCCCCTCCCTTTTCCCACCCAACCCCAAGACCCCAGCCATAGATTGTCACTGAGGAACTTCCACCATTCAGTCTGAGTATGTCTTTGTGACTGTTCCACTGGGATGGACGACTTGGAGTGGAACTTGGGGTGGGTTAGAGCATCTGGAGTGTTTTGAGGATCTTCTGGCCACATCTCATAGCAGTCTGGCAGAAGTGAATGCAGTGAGGGTTCACCTTTGATTTGATTTATTATTGTCACATGTATTGATATACAGTGAAAAGTACTGTTCCTCGCGCTATACAGACAAAGCATACCGTTCATAGAGTATGGCAGGCGGTTGGGAACCGGAACAGCAGGCCAGTAAGTGTCGGGTTTGGAGAAGAAAGTGAGACTGAGATAAACATAGCGTGGACTAAGAGCAGACAGAGAGAAGCTGTGGGGCTCAGCGAGACTGGAGGTCTGGAGTGTGTTTGCTTCAATGCAAGAAGTGTAACAGGTAAGACAGATGAACTGGGAGCCTGGATTACTGCATGGAATTACGATGTTATTGCAATTACGGAGACATGGTTAAAGGAGGGACAGGACTGGCAGCTTAACATTCCAGGATATTGTTGTTTCAGACGGGACGGAAGGGGAAATAAAAGGGATGGGGGAGATGCATTGCTGATTAGGGAGCACATCACAGGTGTATTGAGGGAGGACACATTGGAGGGATCTTGTAGTGAGGCATTATGCGTGGATTCAGGAATAGGAAGGGTGAAATCACAATGTTGGGAGTGTCCTGTAGACCTCCCAACAGCCCGTAGGAGACAGAGGAGCAGTTGTGTAGTCAGATACTGAAAAGGTGTGAAAAAAGCAGGGCAGTTGTCGTGGGTGACTTTAACTTCCCCTATATTACTGGGACTCCCTAACAGCCAGGGGCTCGGATGGAGAGCAATTTGTTAGATGTCTCCAGGAGGGCTTTTTGATAGAGTATGTTGACAATCCAAGGGACAACCAGGGAGGAGGCCATACTAGACTTGGTATTAGGGAATGAGCCAGACCAGGTGATCGATGTTTCAGTGGAGGAGCATTTTGGGCTTAGCGACCATAATTCCATAAGATTTTGGGTAGTCATGGATAAGGACAAGAGCGACCCTCTGGTGAGGGTGCTTAACCGGACAAGAGCTAAGTACGTCCAAATTAGACATGAACTGAGGAATGTGGATTGGGAGCTGCTATTTGAGGGCAAATCCACGTCTAGCTTTTAAAGGCCAGTTGATTGAAGTGCAGGATAGGCATGTCCCCGCAAAAATGAAGGATAGAAATGGCAGGATTCGGAAACCATGGATGACAAGGGAAATTGTAGCTCAGTCAAAAGGAAAAAGAAAGCATGCAATACGTCTCGGCATCTAAAAACTGATCCAGCCCTTGAGGAAAATAGTGAAAGTAGAAAGGAACTTGAATGTGGAATTAGGAGGGCTAAAAGGGGCCATGGAATGTCTTTAGCAAACAAGGTCAAGGAGAATCCCAAGGCTTTTTATGCAATATATTAGGAGCAAGAGGGTAGCAAGAGAAAGAGTAGGCCACTCAAAGACAATGGAGGGAAGTTATGCGTGGAGCCATAGGAAGTGGGTGAGTACTTTGTATCGATATTCACCAAGGAGAAGGACATGATAGATGTTGAAGTCAGGGATAGGTGCGTGAACACTCTAGAGAATGTCAATATATCTAAGGAGGAAGTGTTGGGATTCCTAAATTGCATTAAGGTCGATAAGTCCCCGGGGCCAGATGAGATCTATCACAAGTTACTGTGGAAGGTAAGGGGAGAAATAGCTAGGGCCTTAACAGATGTATTCGCATCTTCTTTGACCACAGTCGAGGTTCCAGAGGACTGGAGAATAGCCAATGTTGTTCCCTTGTTTAAGAAAGGAAACAGGAATAATCCAGGAAATTACAGGTCGGTGAGCCTGACGTCAGTGGTGGGGAAGCTTTTGGAGAAGATACTGAGGGACAGGATATATGCACATTTGGAAGAAAATGGACTAGTTCGCGACAGGCAGCAGAGCTTTGTACAGGGAAGGTCATGTCTCACCAACTTGATTGAGTTTTTTTGAAGAGGTGACAAAAATATCTGATGAGGGAAGAGCTGTGGATGCAGTTTATATGGACTTTAGTAAGACATTTGACAAGGTCCCACGTGGCAGACTGGTACAAAAACTAAAATCACATGGGATTCAGGGTGGGTTGGCTAGGTGGATATAGAACTGGCTTGGTTATAGAAGACAGAGAGTAACGGTGGATGTTTTTCAGAATGGAGATCTGTAGCTCATGATGTTCCTCAGGGATCAGTGCTGGGACCTCTGTTATTTGTAGTATATATAAATGATCTGGAGGAAAATCTGGTGGTCTGATTAGTAAGTTTGCAGATGACACGAAGATTGTTGGAGTTGCTGATAGTGCCAGGGATTGTCGAAGATACAACGGGATATAGATAGATTGGAGACTTGGGCACAGAAATGGCAGATGGAGGGCCCAATTTTACCATCAGGTTGCGCCCGTTTTCAGGCACAAAAACTTGGTGAAGTCGAGCATGAGGTGAGTAGCCCACCTCTGCACCAGTTCCCCTTTACCAAGGCCCGAAAATGGCCTCAATTGGGATCTCGCCCGAAATGGGCACAACAGTCATTTAAATGCATTTGCATGCAAATAAATTGACTTAATGGGCTGCACGTGCAACCTTACTAGCACTTCCCCCTTTACCACCACGTTTGCCCATCCAGAATTGGCGCGAAACAGACAAAAGTTCTGTTCGGGCGCTCCAGTTAGTGAGGAGGTAAGTGCTGAGAGTCTGACGGCTGTCTGCTTGAGATCGGTGGGGTGGGGGGCAGGGGGGGAGGAACAGTGGGTCCAACGGCTCTCTGCTTGAGATCACTGAGGGGGAAGGGGGAGGTCCGCTGCTATTCTGCTTGAGATCAGTGGGGGGGGAAGGGGGGGGTTCTGCTGCCACTCTGCCTGAGATCATAGGGGGAAGGGAGGAGGGGCCCATGATCAGTCTGTGTGGCAGAGGGGGTGGGGGGATAAGGGGGTCAGTAATGTTCTGGGAGTGGGGTAATGTCTGTGGGGGCCTCGTAAACGCTCACTCAAGCGGGTTCACTGATCAGGCATAAACAGTGACTCACTTCCTCTCTCTCTTGTGAAGTCGTCCCAGGAAAGAGTGTGATGACAGGAAAGACACACACGTCGAAGAGTGGTAGCAGAGACCACCACGTAAAAGACCTCCTACAAGCTCATAGTGGGTTCAGCCTGAGGGGATCCATGGGAGCAGCCGGATACTGCATGAGAGTTGCATGCCATTCAGGATTATTGGACATCAGGTCTTTGCTTTTCCGTATTGCTGGCTCAGCTTCCCAGCTGGTTTGCGGGTGAAGAGGGAACCAGTGACATGAGAGATCCCATTATCAATGGCAATGTGCCAAAAATGGTCTTTGGCAAATTGGGCTCATTATCTGAAATCGTTTAGTCTGGGAGCCTGTCGGTTTAAAGGATGGTTTGCCGTGCTTTGATGATGACTTCCACTGTGGTTTTATGAAGCTTGGTTTTCCTGCCCCATCAAGAATGATGATCAATAACCACAAGATATGTCTTGCCATGGAATTCAAAGAGGTTGAGACCTAACTTTTGTCATAGGCAGTGAGGAACGGTAGATGGTTCCAGATATCCTGTTGGTATCTAGAGTATTAATGCGGCAGGATTGGACAAAATTCTGGACTGCTTGTGTGATACCACGCCACCGCATTGATTGTAGAGCTCTCACTCGGCATTTAGCGATACCAAGGTGACTTCCATGGAGACGGTGAAGAATATTTTGTTGCATTGCATGTGAACTGGCCAAACAATCGTTACAAACTAGAAAGTCATCCACAATGGCCAAATGTACAGCCCAGAGAAGGTTCACTAGGTTGATCCCGGGTAGGGAGGGATTTTCTTATGCGGAGACGTTGACTGGGTTGGGCATTAACTCGTTGGAGTTTAGAAGAATGAGTGGCAACCTTATTGAGACATATCGGATTCTCATGATAGATGCTGAGAGGTTGTTTCCCCTTGTGGGAGAATCTAGGATCAGAGGGCATAATCTCAGAGTAAGGGGTCACCCATTTAAGACAGAGAAGTGGAGGAATTTCTTCTCTCAGAGGGTAGGAATCAGTGGAATTCCTTACCGCGGAGGACTGTAGAGGCTGGATTGTTAGATATATTCAATGTTGAGTTAGACACATTTTTAATCAGGAAGGGAATCAAGGGTTATGGGGATAAGGCGGGAAAGTGGAGTTGAGGATTGTCATATCAGATCAGTCATGATCTCATTGAATGGCAGAGCAGACTCGATGGACTAAATGGCCTACTTCTGCTATGTCTTTTGGGCTTGTTCTCATAGTATTTGCACAAAAGACAATCAGTCAGCAGAGGTGTGCAGAGGTGTGCAGAGTTGAGAATGGTGAACAGACTGAAACACAAGCAGGTTGGATTGTGTGACTGAAAGAATAACCCTCCTGTGTAACACACAGTCAAGTTCCTCCTTAACCGTTGACAATAGAAGTGAACTAACTATACACACTCATTCCTGCTCAGTAGGGGCATGGCTTGGTTGCGGATAGCATAAAGGTTTTCTGTGATCTGTCGGCCTTTGTCACACTGTGTGGTTGTAAGCTGCCCTTAACGTGAAGGTTTCTTTAATCCACCGCCCCCAGGACGTTCATGGTGAAAGACTGAAAGTGATTAGTGCAGAACCAGGTAAGATGACCAGCCAGTCTGGATAATCCTGCACCAGTGTTGGGTTTGAAGTGTGAAGGGAGCCCTCTGACCTCTAAGTTGACGGGGCAGAGGTCCCGGGAATGCTGGCGAACCTCACCTGGGAAGTGAGAGGGGTCCTCATTTCCGGCGCCTTGGTCATTTGTTAGTGACTCTAAGAGAGCAGAAATGCTGGGCATGTCCTGTCCCTGTCGCGTCTGAAACATTCGATGTGCTCTGTTGGGCAATCCAGACATTTGTGCAGTCACCTCGCATCAGAGTGCAGACCTTTCAAAATGGCAGAGTGGATTTCCTTTGATACTCTCTCTGTCTCTGGGGTCTTTTGTGGCTTTGTTATTTTATTGGGAGTTGGCCCTCTGTGGTCTCTTCATAGAATCATAGATTCCCTACAATGCAGAAGGAGGTCATTCGGCCCAATGGTTCTGCACCAACTCTTACTCAGACCCTATCCGCACATATTTACCCCGTTAATCCTCCTAACCTATATATCTTGGGACACTAAGACGCAATTTATCTTGGCCAATCAACCTAACCTGCACACCTTTGGACTGTGTGAGGAAAATGAAGCTCCTGGAGGAGACCCACGCAGACACGGGGAGAATGTGCAAACTCCACACAGACAGTGACATGAGGCCGGAATTGAACCCGGGTCCCTGGCGCTGAGGCAGCAGTGCTAACCACTGTGCCAGCGTGCCGCTGCCTTCTTATCCAAATGCATCCTGTTTTTCTAATTTTCTATCATCGTGGTTTTTTTTATCCTCTTGCAGTTACAGCTTTAAATGTTGTTGCCCTTTAAAGGTAGGAACGGATTTTCTCACCCGGGCAATCAATTCTTCTCTCTGCATATTTTCCTGCATTTTTCTGATTTTGGCAGGCGCCTTAGCCCGTCCTCTTAAAGGATTCTAAATTTGTAAGTATTTGTTTTTGATGAACGTCACTACAGCGATTTCTACCTTTCCCACTCTGCAGAATTTCTGCACTTTTTGGTGGATGGCCCGCACTCTGGGGGACTTCTCAACCCTTTGGCAATCGGCCTTTGTTTAACTGGCAGGTACAACAATTCTTTCTTTCTGCGCTGCTTGTGACGAAGGACAAGTTTGTTTGTTACATGGCAACTGCATTTTTGTTTTAAATCTTCAGAACGGCAACAATTCTTCTTTGTGCTTCTCTTAAACTCTGCATGCTTTCCCTTTCTTTTTCACCTGTCTCTACGAGTTTCTCTGTTTAAACTGACAACCTTTTCTCTCTCTGGGGTTTTTTTTTTGGAACATTTTTGTTATTTGCAGTTGTCTTCCAGCTGCGCCACCGCACCCCCCCCCCCCCCCCGCCCCCCGCCACGCCCATGGTCTGCTGCCTATTCTACAATGTAAGTACAACTTCTTTTTGCTAACCATGTTGTAGACGCACCAGGGTTTTTTGACTCTGTGGGCACGATCTTACCGGCCGCTCATGCCACTGCAGCGAAGTCAGAGAATTTGGCGGCCAGTCAAATCTCCGTCCACTGCAACGGGATGGGAAAATCCCACTGGCGTGAACAGCGGTAATATGTCGGCCGGCCTCCGTTACTCAGGGTCTTGTCATTTTGTGCTTCTGCTCACCATCTTGTGATCTAACTGAGGGCCTGATTTTACCATTGCGTCGCGTCCGCTTTTGGGCGCGGAAACTTGGTAAAGTCGGGGCGTGAGGCCATTAACACAATCCGTGCCCGCGTACGTGCAGATGCCCACTTTACCAAGGTCCGAAAATGGCTGCGATCTGAATCGCACCCGAACCGGACGCAACGGCGATTTAAATGCATTTGCATGCATTTAAATTGAATTAATGGGCTGCCCACCCAACTTTACCAGCATTTCCCCCTTTACCATCGCGTTCGCCCGTCCAGATTCGGCACGGAACAGACATGTTCGGCAAAGGTCTGTTTCGGGGCGCTCCAGCTTCTGAAGAGGTAAGTTCAGAGCTTCCAACATCTCTCTGACTCAGGTCGCTGGTGGTGGGGGGAGGGAGGCAGACCAGATCATTCTCTGGTGAGGGGGGGGGGGGGCGGGGGGGAGGGAGGGAGGAGGAGGCGGCGGGTCAGATGTATCTCTGGTGGGGGGTGGGGGGAGGAGGGAGGCCCGATCGTTCTCTGGTGGGGTGAGGGGGGAGGGGTGCAGAGGGAGGCCAGATAGTTGTCTAGTTGTGGGGAGGGGGTGGCAGAGGGAGGCCAGATAGTTGTCTAGTTGTGGGGAGGGGGTGGCAGAGGGAGGCCAGATGGATCTCTGTTGAGGGGGGGAGAGAGGGGGCGGACCGCTGCCATTCTGCGGGCGATCGGTGGGAGGAGGAAGGGGGCCAGAGTGTCGCGATCGGTCTGGGTAGCCGGGGGGGTGGGTGGATAAGGGGGACAGTTATGTTGTGGGGATGGGGCGATATCTGTGGGGGCCATCGCTCCTGCTTTTTGCTCTCGGGCTGCTTTATCCACTTTTTGCGGCCCGGCAGCAATGTGACAGGGGAGCCTTTTTCAAATTTTTTTTCACTGTGCATGTGCAGTTCAAAGCTCCGATCAAACCAGCAGCGTTTCGGGTGCGATAAGCCCCGCCCACAGCGCGATTCAGACCCGCGATTCTTTTTCCAGGCTAAGTGCGTATGGGGGTGCCCGAGAGCAGCTTTCCAAGTCGGATCTGAATTGCGCCCAGGTTCAGCACTTAGAATCAAAATGGTAAAATCGGGCCCTAAGTGTCTTAACTCAGCATCTCGAAGTGTCCTGCTAGTTTTTTGTAGTGTTGCTAACTCATCTCATGATCTGAACACTTTATTTTTTGCCTTGCGTCACTCAGGCATCTTGCAACTTCTGTAGATGGGTTCACCCATCTTTGTGATCTGAACAAGATTCTTCACTCTGTGTCACTCTGGAGTTTTGCAAGGGACTTTCGCTCACTCTGGTGGATTCCTCAACTTCCAAGTCTGTAGCGAAGCTTCTTCAATTGTTTTTTGAATATTTTCTTCACAGGCGCACGTATCTTGGGATACTCATAGAATCATGGAATCCCTACAGTGCAGAAGGAGGCCATTCAGCCCCTCGCACCTGCACCGACAACAATCCCACCTGGGCTCTATCCCCGTAACCCTATGTTTTTCCCCTGCCAATCCCCCTGACACTAAGGGGCAATTCAGCATGGCCAATCCACCTAATCTTTGGACTGTGGGAGGAAACTGGAGCACCCGGAGGAAACCCACACAGACACAGAGAGAAAATGTGACCCTTTTCTACTAATATGTAACTATGAACAGATCCCAGGTCATGTTAACATGTATGGCACTGCGCCATACAGCAGGGGTGAGATTCTTTCAGCAGTGATCTCTCAGTTTATACCATGTGATTCTATATATCATACTATGGCTAAATGTAAGGATATGTCATATTCTCCAAAAATTAAACTTCGAAGCAAAAACAGAAAATGCTGGAAAATCTCAGCAGGGTCTGACAGCACCTGTGGACACAGTGAGTAGTCTCACAACACCAGGTTAAAGTCCAAGAGGTTTATTTGGTGGAGAGAGAATAGAGCCAATGTTTCGAGTCTGGATGACCCTTCATCAGAGCGAAAGGTCAGATTTCATCATCCACAGTATTTTGCTTTAATTAAATCATAGAATCCCTACAGTGCAGAAAGAGGCCATTCGGCCCATCAAGTCTGCACCGACCGCAATCCCACCCAGACCCTATCCCCGTAACCCCTCATATTTACCCTGCCAATCCCCCTGACATTAGAGTCAATTTATCACGGTCAATCAACCTAACCCGCACATCTTTGGACTGTGGGAGGAAGCCGAAGCACCTGGAGGAAGCCCACGCAGACATGGGGAGAACATGCAAACTCCACACAGACAATGACCCGAGACCGGAATTGAACCCGGGTCCTAATTAAATAGAGACAGTATAGAATTTAAAGGGGCTCTGTCCACATGAATAGTGTTTTTTGAGAAGGCAAAGCTATATTTCAATTCTTCTGGTTATCATAGAATCCCTACAGTGCAGAAGGAGGCCATTCAGCCCATCGGCCTACACCGACAACAATCCCACCCAGGCCCTATTCCCCTGACCCCATGTATTAACCCTGCTGATTCCCCCTGACACTAAGGGGCAATTTAACATGGCCAACCCATCTAACTCATACTTCTTTGGACACTAAGGGCAGGATTTTCCAGCCTCACTCGCCCCGAAACCGGAAAATGAACCCGGGTCCCTGGTGCTGTGGGGCAGTGGTACTAACCACTGTGCTGTCCATCAGCTGTGCAAGCTGAAGGTGCTGAATACAGGAAAGGCCATGGGCCCTGACAACATTCCGGCAGTAATATTACTGAAGACATGTGCAGCAGAACTAGCCGCACCCCTAGCCAAGCCGTTCCAATACAGCTACAACACTGGCATTGTGACAGGAGTTTCACAGTCATTCGACTGTAGTGTATCTCACTCTTCGTAACAAAGAACAAAGAAAATTACAAATTGGTCCCCTTATTTAAGAAAGGATGTATTGGCTTTGGAAGGGGTGCAGAGAAGGTTTACTAGGTTGATTCCGGAGATGAGGGGGTTGGCTTATGAGGAGAGATTGAGCAGACTGGGCCTGTACTCTTTGGAGTTTAGAAGGTTGAGGGGAGATCTTATAGAGACATATAAGATAATGAAGGGGCTAGACAGGGTAGAAACATCGAGATTGTTTCCACTTACAATGGAAACAAGAACTAGGGGGCATAGCCTCAAAATACGGGGGAGTCAATTTAGAACAGAGTTGAGGAGGAACTTCTTCTCCCGGGGGTAGTGAATCTTTGGAATTCTCTGCCCAATGAAGCGGTAGAGGCTACCTCATTAAATGTGTTTAAGTCACAGATAGGTTTTTAGCCAATAAGGGAATTAAGGGTTATGGGGAGCGGGCGGGTAAGTGGAACTGAACCCACTATCAGATCAGCCATGATCTTATTGAATGGCAGAGCAAGCTTGAGGGGCCAGATGGCCTACTCCTGCTCCTATTTCTTATGTTCTTATGTACAGCATAGGAACAGGCCCTTCGGCCCTCCAAGCCTGCACTGACCATGCTGCCGACTTAACTAAAACCCCTACCCTTCCGGGGACCATATCCCTCTATTCCCATCCTATTCATGTACTTCTCAATCCGCCACTTAAAAGTCACTACCATATCTGCTTCCATTACCTCCCCCCGGCAACGAGTTCCAGGCACCCACTACTCTCTGTGTAAAAAATCTGCCTCATACATCTCCTTTAAACCTTGCCCCTCACACCTTAAACCTATGCCCCCAACTAATTGACTCTTCCGCCCTGGGAAAAAGTTTCTGACTATCCACTCTGTCCATGCTTCTCATAATCTTGTAGACTTCTATCAGGTCTCCCCTCAACCTCCGTCACTCCAGTGAGAACAAACCAAGTTTCTCCAACCTCTCCTCATAGCTAATGCCCTCCATACCAGGCAACATCCTGGTAAATCGTTTCTGTACCCTCTCCAAAGCCTCCACATCCTTCTGGGAGTGTGGCGACCAGAATTGAACACTCTATTCCAAGTGCGGCCTAACTAAGGTTCTATAAAGCTGCAACATGACTTGCCAATTTTTAAACTCAATGCCCCGGCCAATGAAGGCAAGCATGCCGTATGCCTTCTTGACTACCTTCTCCACCTGCATTGCCACTTTCAGTGACCTGTGCACCTGTACACCCAGATCCCTTTGCCTATCAATACTCTTAAGGGTTCTGCCATTTACTGTATATTTCTATCTGAATTAGACCTTCCAAAATGCATTACCTCACATTTGTCCAGATTAAACTCCATCTGCCATCTCTCCGCCCACGTCTCCAACTGATCTATATCCTGCCGCATCCTTTGATGGTCCTCACCGCTATCCGCAAATCCACCAACCTTTGTGTCATCCGCAAACTTACTAATCAATCCAGTTACATTTTCCTCCAAATCATTTATGTATATTACAAACAGCAAAGGTCCCAGCACTGATCCCTGAGGAACGCCACTTGTCACAGCCCTCCATTCAGAAACGCACCCTTCCACTGCTACCCTCTGTCTTCTTTGACCGAGCCAGTTTTGTATCCACCTTGCCAGCTCACCTCTGATCCCATGCGACTTCACCTTCTGCACCAGTCTGCCATGAGGGACCTTGTCAAAGGCCTTACTGAAGTCCATGTAGACAACATCCACTGCCCTACCCTCATCAATCATCTTCGTCACTTCCTCGAAAAACTCAATCAAGTTCGTGAGACACGGCCTCCCCTTCACAAAACCATGTTGCCTCTCACTAATACGTCCACTTATTTCCAAGTGGGAATAAAGCCTGTCTCGAAGAATCCTCTCCAATAATTTCCCTACCACTGATGTAAGGCTCACCGTCCTGTAATTACCTGGATTATTCTTGCTACCCTTCTTAAACAAAGGAACAACATTGGCTATTCTCCAATCCTCTGGGACCTCCCCTGTAGCCAGTGAGGATACAAAGATTTCTCTCAAGGCCCCAGCAATTTCCTCCCTTGCCTCTCTCAGTATTCTGGGGTATATCCCATCAGGCCCTGGGGACTTGTCTACCTTAATGTTTCACAAGAACCCTAATACCTCCTCCTTTTTGATCTCAACATGACTCAAACTATCTACACATCCTTTCCCAGACTCATTATCCACCAAGTCCTTCTGTTTGGTGAATACTGACGCAAAGTACTCATTTAATACCTCGCACATTTCCTCTGGCTCCACACATAGATTCCCTCCCTTGTCCTTGAGTGGACCAACCCTTTCCCTGGCTACCCTCTTGCTCTTTACATATGTATAAAAAGCCTTGGGATTTTCCTTAATCCTGCTGGCCAAGGCTTTTTCATGACCCCTTTTAGCCCTTCTTACTCCTTGCTTAAGTTTCTTTGTACTTTCCTTGTATTCCACACTTGCTTCGTGTGTTCCCAGCCTCCTAGCTTTGACAAATGCTTCCTTTTTCTCTTTGACTAGGCTCACAATATATCTCGTTATCCAAGGTTCCCAAAACTTGCCATACTTATCCTTCAACCTTACAGGAATGTGCCGGTCCTGAATCCCTATCAATTTACACTTGAAAGCCTCCCACATGCCAGATGTTGATTTGCCCTCAAACATCTGCCCCCAATCTACATTCTTCAGTTCCTGCCTAATATTGTTGTAATTAGCCTTCCCCCAATTTAGCACCTTAACTTGAGGACTACACTTATCTTTATCCATCAGTACCTTAAAGCTTACTGAATTGTGGTCACTGTTCTCAGACTGCTCCCCTACTGAAACGTCAACCACCTGGCCGGGCTCATTCCCCAATACCAGGTCCAGTGTGGCCCCTTCCCTAGTTGGACTATCTACATACTGCTTCAGGAAGCCCTCCTGGATGTTCCTTGCAAACTTTGCCCCATCCACGCCCCTAGCACTAAGTGAGTCCCAGTCAATATAGGGGAAATTAAAATCTCCCACCACAACAATGCTGTTACTTTTACACTTTGCCAAAATCTGCCTACATATCTGTTCCTCAATCTCCCGCTGGCAGTTGGGAGGCCTATAGTAAATCCCCAACATTGTGACTACACCTTTCCTATTCCTGAGCTCTACCCATATTGCCTCACTGTATGAGCCCTCCGAGGTGTCCTCCCGGAGTACAACTGACCAGGTGACGCTTGGAGTTGAAGTTTAAGATCTTTATTTGAGCTGTAGCACGGAAGCCTGCCAGCCACAAGGGGCTCACAGACTCCCCGAGCGAGGAAAAACAGTGGCAATTATACCTTCAGGTTCAATTACAAGTGATTTACATTGATCAATCAAAATTGTACATTCATTCAAAGGTAATCAATATCCAATCCCAACTGATATTTCTGATTACTTCATTTGGTTCCCCACATTCATGGGCGGCACGGTGACACAGTGGTTAACACTGCTGCCTCACAGCGCCAGGGACCCGGGTTCAATTTTAGACTCGGGTCACTGTCTGTGTGGAGTTTGCACTTTCTCCCCCGTGCCTGCGAGGGTTTCCTCCGGGTGCTCTGGTTTCCTCCCACAGTCCAAAGATGTGCGGGTTAGGTTGATTGGCCATGCTAAATTGACCCTAGTGTCCTTGATTGCCTGTTATTTTATGCAGTGACTTATTGTTGCCTTCTGACAATGTGGAAAATTGCCCGGGTATGTCCTGGCCACAAAAGGCAGGACAAATCCACTCCAGCCACTTACTGTGCCATCAGACTATTCGCAAACATCAGCGAGGTGATGGATGGTGTCATCAACAGTGCCATCAAGTGGCACTTACACGGCGATAACCTTCTCACTCAGGTTCAATTTGGGTTCCAACAGGGCCACTCGGCTCCTGACCTCATTACAGCATTGGTCCATTCATGGGGAACAGAGCTGAACTCAAGAGGTGAGAGCCCTTGACATCAAGGCAACATTTGACCATGAAGGGGAATTGTCAGTGGGAATTGGGGGAACCCTTCCCACTGGTTGGGGGGTCATGGCTAGCACAAAAGAAGATGTTTGTGGTTATAGGAAGCCACTCATCACAGCCCCAGAATATCACCGCCCATCATCTCTTGTCAATTCATGCTATCTTCTTACATCGGAATGTCTTTTGATACTCCCAAAGCCTAATCACAATTACATTTGGGGAGGCGATGGTCTAGAGGTATTATCACTAGACTATTAATCCAGAAACTCAGCAAATGTTCTGGGGACCTGGGTTCAAATCCTGCCATGGTAGATGGTGGAATTTGAATTCAATTTCAAAAATCTGGAATTAAGAATCTACTGATGGCCATGAAACCATTGTCGATTGTCGGAAAAACCCATCTGGTTCACTAATGTCCTTGATGGAGGGAAATCTGCCATCCTTACCTGGTCTGGCCTACATGTGACTCCAGAGCCATAGCAATGTGGTTGGCCCTTAACTGCCCTCTGAAATGACCTAGCAAGCCACTCAGTTTAATGGCCATTAGGGATGGGCAATAACTGCTGGTGAGCCAGTGATGCCAATGTCCCACGAATGAATGAAAAAAAAAATTATTTTGTATCCTGAACTAGCCAAGCTTCTGTCCAACTAATCAGAGGCTGCTCAAATAAAATAATTAGCTTATGTAACAACTCAAAGTGATTCGATGTGGCAAACAAATAACAAAAGGATTTATTGATTAGAATAATTAATGTACACAAAGGGTTTGACTTTGTCATCGACTTCAGGAAGCGTAGTGGAGGACATGCCCTGTTTACATCAACAGGGACAAAGTAGAAATGGTCGAGAGCTTCTAGTATTTCGGTATCCAGACTATCAACAGCCTGTCCTGGTCCCCCCCAATGCTGACGCTATAGTTAAGAAAGCCCACCAACGCCTCTAATTTCTCAGAAGACTAAGGAAATTTGGCATGTCCGCTACAATTCTCACCAACCTTTACAGATGCACCATAGAAAGCATTCTTTCTAGTTGTATCACAGCTTGGTATGGCTCCTGCTCTGCCCAAGATCGCAGGAAATTACAAAAGGGTCGTGAATGTAGCCCAGTCCATCACGCAAACCAACCTCCCATCCATTGACTCTGTCTACACTTCCCGCTGCCTCGGAAAAGCAGCCAGCATAATCAAGGACCCCATGCACCCCGGACATTCTCTCTTCCACCTTCTTCCTTCAGGAATAAGATACAAAAGTCTGAGGTCACGTGCCAACCGACTCCAGAACAGCTTCTTCCCCGCTGCCATCAGACTTTTGAATGGACCTACCTCGCACTAAGTTGATCTTTCTCTACACCCTAGCTATGACTGTAACACTCCATTCTGCACCCGCTCCTTTCCTTCTCTATGAATGGTATGCTTTGTCTGTATAGCGCACAAGAAACAATACTTTTCACTGTATCCCAATACATGTAACAATAATAAATCAAATCAAATAAGCAGCATAACTAATATAGGCCTAAACAATGCACAGACTCCAACTGAAACCCTCCAGCTGGGGACTGCTCGCCCTGCTCCCAATGGCTCAAGTCCACGTGCTCACACTCCATTGCTCTGGCCCGCTCATGTGGCCCACAAAGACCCCACTCCTTAAAGGGGCCACACGACCACCATTTATATGCCAATTATTTTTTCTTGAGGTGCTGAAAATCAACTTTTTAAAAAATTCATTCGTGGGACATGGGTGTCGCTGGCTGGCCAGCATTTATTGCCCATCCCTAGCTGCCCGAAGGCAGTTGAGAGTCAACCACATTGCTGTGGCTCTGGAGTCACATGTAGGCCAGACCAGGTAAGGACGGCAGATTTCCTTTCCTAAAGGACATTAGTGAACCAGATGGGTTTTTCCAACAATCGAAAATGGTTTCATGGTCATAAGTAGATTCTTAATTCCAAATTCTTTTTTTGTTGAATTCAAATTTCACCATCTGCCGTGGCGGGATTCGAACCCGGGTCCCCAGAACACTAGCTGAGTTCCTGGATTAATAGTGTAGTGACAATACCACTAGGCCATCGCCTCCCTTAATTGACTTCAATATTCCTTTCCCTCCCCCGTTCCTGCCACACCTCCCCCTCCCCCCCCGCCCCGCCCCTCAACCATCCCCTCCAACCACCCCCTCCCCAACTCAGTGCTTCACCTAATCACCCGGCTGAACTAGTTTGAACCAAGCTACATATTTCAATCCTAACTGGACTTTGAGTTGGAGTTATCAACAGCATTGTAAATCATTGAATCATCCTGGTTTCATGGTTATGTGTTTACTTCTGTTGAAAGATCTCAAGTTCTTACGTAAAACGTTTACCATTGATTAATCTTTGCCTTTCTAGTTTTATTGTGTATATTGGCTGTCCTAATCCACACGATTCAAAATGAAGGTCCCAACGATTCCAATTGGTACCCTAAAGCTACGGATAATGAATGTCAATTCATCGATCATTGCTCAGTGCAATCGAAGATCTTTCGGGATATTGAAGACACCATTCAGATCATTCTTCTCGAATAGCAAGACTTGCAACCCTCAGAATTTCACAGACTATAAATCTATCCAACAGTACAAGCCACAAGTGCCAGAATATTTCAACTTTGCAAGGGATGTCCTCGATAAGTGGAGCGAAATGGAAAAGGTATTTTATAATCCTCCCGTGCGGGAAACATAGTTTTATGTGAGGTGTGAGAAATGGTTTCTGTGAAACTCGAATGGTGCATGGATTCATCAAAATTGGGCGGCACAGTGACACGGTGGTTAGCACTGCTGCCTCACAGCGCCAGGGACCCGGGTTCGATTCCAGCTTCAGGTCACTGTCTGTGTGGAGTTTGCACTTTTTCCCCATGTCTGCGTGAGTTTCCTCCGGGTGCTCCGGTTTCCTCCCACAGTCCAAAGATGTGCGGGTTAGGTTGATTGACCGTGTGAGGGAGAACAGCAGGGTAAATGTGTGCTATTACGGGACTGGGGCCTGGGTGGGATTGTGTTCGGTACAGACTCGATGGACCGAATGGCCTCGTTCTGTACTGTAGGGTTTCCATAATCTATGTTTCAATTAGTTGACTGGTTGGTACAATGTATTGAATGAGTGATTCTTAACATTTGGCATATCTTGCCAATTATAGCCACTCTAATACGCCTTCATATATAGAAAACAGGTAGAGGAAACAAAAGCAGTTTTCTGAATTTGGCTGATCTTCTGAAGTTACAAGAATTATACAAATATTCATTTAAATTTAGTTGAAAACCTGCACAAGTATTAAAAAAGGGCATTTCATGGATAGCCTTTCATTGTCCAGAGTTTGTTGTATGAAAAATTGGGTTGCTGCCTCACAGCGCCTGGGACTCAGGTTCGATTCCCGACTTGGGTCACTGTCTGTGTGGAGTTTGCACATTCTCCCCCTGTCTGCGTGGGTTTCCTCCGGGTGCTCCGGTTTCCTCCCACAGTCCAAAAATCTGTGGGTCAGTTTGATTGGCCATGCTAAATTGAACCTAGTATCAGTGGGATTAGCAGGGTAAATGTGTGGGGTTATGGGGATAAGGCCTGGGTGGGATTGTGGTCGGTGTAGACTCGGTATGGGGGGACAGAAAGGGGGGGTGGGGGGGGAAAGGAATATTGGAGTCAGTATTGGATTGAATATGAACATGTGGGGTTGCGGGAGTGGGGCCTGAATGGGATTGTGGTCGGTGCAGACTCGATGGGCCGAATGGTCTCCTTCTGCACTGTAGGGATTCTATGATTCTATGTCTTCCCTAAGTCTTTTATTTTTCAAATGTGGTGTTTTGTATGGAAAAGCATTGAGGTTTGGTGTTTTTACTTGTCTGATAATATTTCCACAGGCTGGGAGCAGAGGTTCGAACCCTGCTTTCTGGTGGTTGAGTGAACATGGGCAAGAGGTGAAATGGAGCTTCCAAGACCTTGAAATCTTCTCTAAGAAGGTGGCCAATGTCCTGTCAGGACCCTGCAACCTACAATTAACTGATCGAGTTATTGTTATCCTGCCACGAGTTCCGGAATGGTGGCTTATAAGCATAGCATGCATGAGAACAGGTAACGGTTTTGACATCAATATCACTGTTGAGATGTCTTTAGCAAAATACATTTATGGGCAGCACGGAGGCACAGTGGTTAACACTGCTGCCTCACAGCGACAGGGATCCGGGTTCAATTCTGGCCTCGGGTCACTGTTTGTGTGGAGCTTACACATTCTCCCTGTGTCTCCGGGTGCTCTGGTTTCCTCCCACAATCCAAAGATATGTGGGTTAGGTGGATTGGCCATGTTAAATTGACCCGAGTGTCAGGGGGATTCGCAGGGTAAATGTGTGGGACTACGGGAATAGGGCCTGGGTGGGATTGTGGTCGGTGTAGACTCGATGGGCCAAATGGCCTCATTCTGTACTGTAGGGATTCTATGATTCTATTTGTCTCTCTTCTTCCTATAAGAGACAGTCTCCAAGCAGCCCATTTAAGAATAAATCCTTGCAAGAAGTTCTGATTAACTTGTACAAATTTCTTTTCGTTGTCAGATTTGGAACTGCGTTTGATTAAGCTCGGCAATTGTTAGTAAAATGGACACTGCACAAGCCCAGTCTGATGGGACTGAATTAATGCCTGTAGCAATACTCAGTGATCTAAGGGGCTTCTGTGATTGTGTCCTTTCCCAATACATACATAATTAATCAGCTTCTGGTTTATCAGACTTATTTAC
Source organism: Mustelus asterias (assembly GCF_964213995.1). Classification (NCBI taxonomy): domain Eukaryota; kingdom Metazoa; phylum Chordata; class Chondrichthyes; order Carcharhiniformes; family Triakidae; genus Mustelus; species Mustelus asterias. Next base: position 58,225,860 of record NC_135823.1, on the reverse strand, counting down.
TCATGCAAGCCATGCATTGTTACCCACATCACCGATTTTCTTTCAACAAAAAAAGGATAGAAATTGTAATAATTTTAAAAACATGTTAACCAAAGAACAAAGAAAATTACAGCACAGGGACAGGCCCTTCGGCCCTCCAAGCCTGCACCAACCATGCTGCCCGACTGAACTAAAACCCCCTACCATTCCCAGGACCATATCCCTCCATTCTCTTCCGGTTCATGTATTTGTCAAGACGCCCCTTAAAAGTTACTTTCGTTTCTGCTTCCACTACCTCCCCCAACAGCGAGTTCCAGGCACCCACCACCCTCTGCTTAAAAAACTTGCCTCATACATCTCCTTTAAACCTTGCCCCTCGCAGTTTCTGGTGGTAGATTTCTATTGATTCCATGGGAGCCTACAGTTCTGGGCAGTTGTTTTGTAATTCCGCCCAGGATACAAGATTACTTCCTGTTACTGGAAAATGTAAAGAATACAGGTCATGAGACTGAGTAGTAACAAGTTGCATTAAAGTTAATATTATTGGTGGATTCTTGCATTCTGTTACGAGCTCAAAGACTAGAGTCTTTCTAGCCTAGTGTCTTTATTGTATCACGGCTGCCCCCAGACATTCCCTCATGGCACGAGTCACTTGACTATGGCAAGCCAGCTAGAATATGTGGTTGTGACCTCAGTGTACCTTTAAGAAAGTTTTTTTTAAAATCATGATCTCTGCGGCTCTCACAGCTTCAGTGTTTATCAGCTCACAGCCTCAGCTGATGTCATTATTGTTGCCGCGTTGACGGGAAATGTCCTTTTATTGCTACTTAAGTGGCTTAAATGGGATTGTTTGTGTTTACTCTGGGATTAGTTTTATGATCCTGCATTGTTATGAGGACGGTCATGTGTTTTTGGACAGTTTTTTTTCCCAGTGAGTTTAAGGTTTCATTTTCTCGTGTGGTTGGAGTTAGAGTTGATTTTTTTGGAAGGGACAGCAAGCAGAAAAGAAGTCTCTCTCTCTCTTTCTCCCTGGTTTTTGAAATTTTGCTGGTTAGCTGAAAGCAAGGTCTTGCTTTACTGATGGGGGGGAACCTATTGGCTTGACCCAAAGTCTACCTGGGGTTCTGGGAAGCTGTTCTGACTTCAAACTATTATGGGTGTGTCAAGAGGACTACTAGAACTTACAGGACTGAGAGTTTTCAATTCTCCAACCAAAGGGCTCGTTTTTCCAGTATCACGTGGGCTTTAGTCTTTGCTGTGTTGAACCTGTTTAAAGAGTTTTGTCTATGGCAAGGGTCTTGTTTGATTGGAATATTTTAGATATATTTGTTATACATTATCTTGGTTGTTTTGTTTTTATTTGTAATTGAAAAAGGTTATTGCTAATTTTCTTTCTATACATGTTAACTAAATTCTTAAACAAACTTTCATAGAATCATAGAAACCCTACAGTACAGAAAGAGGCCATTCGGCCCATCGAGTCTGCACCGACCACAATCCCACCCAGGCCCTACCCCCATATCCCTACATATTTTACCTGCTAATCCCTCTAACCTACGCATCTCAGGACACTAAGGGACAATTTTTTTTAGCATGGTCAATCAAGGTAACCCGCACATCTTTGGACTGTGGGAGGAAACCGGCGCACCCGGAGGAAACCCACGCAGACATGAGGAGAATGTGCAAACTCCACATAGACAGTGACCCAAGCCGGGAATCGAACCCAGGTCCCTGGAGCTGTGCAGCAGCAGTGCTAACCACTGTGCTACCGTGCCGCCCTTTGTTTTTATCAAACTTTGTTTGATAAAAGCTCCCCAGTGGGTCATTTGAATCATACCTGAGGTGAAACATATCATGCTTATCCTAGCCAAATTCAAGATGCAAAACCTATGATCCAGGTGGGCTCCATAAAACACTTTGGATTTTTTTACCTGAACCATAACACGGTAGTGGTTGCATTTGAAAACCCAAACACAGACTTTACCTCAATGCTTTCCACAAACAGTTGGAAGTGATGACTAGGTATTGGCCTTGTAGTCAGGGAGGATGTATCGGAAAGCAAGCCAAACCCTTTTGATGATATTTTTGAATCACCCATGAGCCAACTGAGCTAACCGGCCGCACAACAATCTCAACCTCCATTTTATTACAGCTCAGGTACTTCATTAAATCACCCTATCACGAGCCTTCCCTTTTGTTCTTTCCTGCCCGCCCTTCTGCCCTTTATTTGATCAAAACCTGTTGTAGCTGTAATGTTTTCCAGTTCTGACAGAAGGTGACAGGCCTAAACCTATTAATTCTGTCTCTCTCCACAGATGATGCGTGTATTAGCTTTTATTAACAGGGGGTTGGAGTTTAAGAGCCGTGGGGTTATGCTGCAACTGTACAGGACCTTGGTGAGACCACATTTGGAATATTGTGTGCAGTTCTGGTCACCTCACTATAAGAAGGATGTGGAAGCGCTGGAAAGAGTGCAGAGGAGATTTACCAGGATGCTGCCTGGTTTGGAGGGTAGGTCTTATGAGGAAAGGTTGAGGGAGCTAGGGCTGTTCTCTCTGGAGCGGAGGAGGCTGAGGGGAGACTTAATAGAGGTTTATAAAATGATGAAGGGGATAGATAGAGTGAACGTTCAAAGACTATTTCCTCGGGTGGATGGAGCTATTACAAGGGGGCATAACTATAGGGTTCGTGGTGGGAGATACAGGAAGGATATCAGAGGTAGGTTCTTTTCGCAGAGAGTGGTTGGGGTGTGGAATGGACTGCCTGCAGTGATGGTGGAGTCAGACACTTTAGGAAAATTTAAGCGGTTATTGGATAGGCACATGGAGCACACCAGAATGATAGGGAGTGGGATAGCTTGATCTTGGTTTCAGATAAAGATCGGCACAACATCCTGGGCCGAAGGGCCTGTTCTGTGCTGTACTGTTCTATGTTCTATGTTCTATGATGCTTGGTCTGCTGTATATTTCCAGCATTTTCTGTTTATATTACAGATTTCCAAATGACTCATTATTCTGCCTCAAAATTAAGTACAAGATCAAATTTATTTCTCTAATCAATTTCAAATCAGATTTGCTAAGTTTAGTTCCAACTAGCTTCAGTAGTTAGGCCTCTGCAAATATTTACATAGAAACATAGAAGATAGTAGCAGGAGGAGGCCATTCGGCCCTACGAGCCTGCTCCACCATTCATTACGATCATGGCTGATCATCCAACTCAATACCTAATCCTGCTTTCTCCTCATAACCTTTGATCCCATTCACCTCAAGTTCTAGATCCAGCTGCCTCTTGAATACATTCAATGTTTTGGCAACGTTTAGGCATTGATCTTTTTGTTTGTGCTCTGTTTAGGTGCTGTACTGATTCCTGGCACAAGTCTGTTAACAGCCACGGACATTTTCAGCAGGCTGCAGGCCTCCAGTGCAAAATGCATCATTACAGATGAAAGCCTGGCAGATGCTGTTGAATCAGTGTCATCCAAGTGCCCTTCTCTCAAAGCAAAGGTGACCATATCACTTAAACAGAGAGAGGGATGGTTGAGCTTCCAAGAACTTTTCCGGTGAGTAATAACTGTGTTTACATGGAGTAATTTTAAAACAGGTTGTACTTCAGGGCCTCAAAAGGGAACGTAATATATTTATAGACACTGTGGACATTTTTATTCAGTCAGTTCAATGAATTTGGCACATAGAATTAGAAACACTCTCTCACCATCAACTAATTTTAGTGTAATGATATACTGGGAACAAAAAATAACCAAAGAAAATTACAGCACAGGAACAGGTCCATCGGCCCTCCAAACCTGCACCGACCATGCTGCCAGTCTGAACTAAAACCCCGTACTCTTCCAGATACCATATCCCTCTATTCCCATCCTATCCATGCATTTGTCAAGATGCCCCTTAAAAGTCACTATCGTATCCGCTTCCACTACTTGCCCCAGCAGTGAGTTCCAGGCACCCACCACCCTCTGTGAAAAACTTGCCTCATCCATCTCCTTTAAACCTCGCCCCTCGTACCTTAAACCTATGCTCCCTAGTAATTGACTCTTCCAACCTGGGAAAAAGCTTCTGACTATCCACTCTGTCCATGCCCGTCATAATCTTGTAGACTTCTATCAGGTCACCCCTCAAGGTCGATGAGCAGCTTAACTCTCCTGCTTTACTGAACCTGATTAATTAACAGCTCACCGAGGTGGCTCTTGCACCCCAATAAGGATAGAAGGCCCACCTCCAGCCTTTTAACACTCACATGAGTGGGATGAGATCCCCGCTGACGTTTTCAGTAGAGAACAGAGAACCCCGCCATCAAAACATTCAACCCCTGATTAATTGCTGCTTAGGTTTTGATAACATTCCATTGATTTTGCAACATATATTAAATCAAATAGACAGGCAGCGGAGGATAGAACACATGAGGTCAGATCTTTACATACAAGCTTTTATTTATAGAAACACGCATTGCATATCACGCAGCCCTAACTATCTTTCTGCAGGGTGGCACAGTGGTTAGCACTACTGCCTCACAGCACCAAGGGACCCAGGTTCGATTCCAGCCTTGGGTGACTGTGTGGAGTTTGCACGTTCTCCCCATGTCTGCGTGAGTTTCCTCCCACAGTCCAAAGATGTGCAGGTTAGGTGGATTGGCCATGCTACAATTGTCCCCTAGTGTCCAAAGATGTGCAGGTTAGGTGGATTGGCCATGCTAAAATTGTCCCTTAATGTCCAAAGATGTGCAGGTTACGTGGATTGGCTACGCTAAAATTGTCCCTTAATGTCCAAAGATGTGCATGTTAGGTGGATTGGCCATGCTAAAATTGCACAGGGTCACAGGGATAGGGTGGGCCTGGATAATTTGCTCTTTTGGAGAGTTGATGTAGACTCAATGGACCGAATGGTCTCCTTCTGCACTGTAAGAATTCTATCACATGATCACCTGGTCTACAGTGGGGAAGTATTTTGTTTCTTGCATCAATATCACTGCCTCTGACTGAACTTGGTGATGGAATGTTAAATGTTCTGCACACTCTCCCCCCATTCCAATTTCATCAGTAGAAGCAATCTTGGTGCTGTGACTCTTCCCTGCGTCAGCATGCCATCTTGCCTTAACCAAGCCGAACTGTAATTGCGTTCCAACCTCTAGAGCTGTAGTCACTCCAAAAGCCCCCATAGCTGGTGAACTCCTGCCTACATCTGTGTTTCTACATGTTGTCTTCCTCAGTTCTGAGATCGAACCACTTGCAGCACAATGGGAATGAAGTGTTTATTTATTAACAAGACCAACTGAAAAAAGTGGTAATTATTTACAGGCCTTAGACCACACAATTTCCATTGACCTAAATGGCTTTAGATGCCATTTTTAAGCGAATGAGAACACATTTTTTTTTATTTAAACAAAACTGCAAGTAACCCTTTTCCAAATAATATCTGAAAATAAATTTAAAAATTGACAATGCTCTTTAATTCTCCCTCCGAAGGAATGCATCAGCTAACCACAGGTGTGCCAATACCAAGAGTTCGGACCCAATGGTCATCTTCTTTACCAGCGGAACTACAGGAACACCAAAAATGGCCTTACACACACACTGCAGTTATGGAATAGGCCATATAATGAGTGCAAGGTCAGAGAATTTATCTCTTTATATTTTGGAGTATATATGATAACTTGCCACTGTTAACCCTGGAGATTGGGCACTATTCTATTAACAACAAAATGTGCTGTAAGAGGTTTTTTTTCCCAAGTTTAGCCTACGTTTTAAGCACAGGTCTATTTGCCTTGGTGAATAATGAGTTTGCTATTTGTTATTCGTGTTAAGACATTTATTGTCTTCCTGCATTATATGCCACCGCACAGAAAAGCAACCTGTTTGTAGGCCACAGCACTCAAGTGGCGCTCCATGATTATGTACAAAATGGAGGCCATGTAGTGCAGTGGAAGCAGTCCTACCGCTGGACCTGAAGCTCCAGGTTCAAGTCCAACGCTAGGAATTCTTGGCCACAGAAGGAGCATTCAATGCTGCCCCTCCCGACACTCCCCCAAAGCCCGACTGCAGCCCACACGACCATTCCCAGGCCAGCCCCAACCCCCACCCCCCAAGCCCAGAGCGGCCCAATCTCCAGCGCCCGCCACCGCCCCCCCCCCCCCCCCCAGCAGTGATGATCCCCCACCCCCCGGCAGACCCCCCACCCGGGAGGCAGACCCCCCCACCCCGGCAGACCACCCCCCCCACAGGAGGTAGACCCCCCATGGGAGGCAGACCCCCCCCAGTTCATTGGGCTGATAATCAGCTCAGGAATCCTTCCACCCCATCCCCCCACTATTCCCCAAAGAGTTAAAAAATAGTGTGTGTGTGTGGAGATACCCTAAGCAAATCTACAAAACTGGAAGCGGAGAATCTGCCAGACAGGAACTTTAATCTCCATGCTCTCCCAGTCACCTGGGGAGGCATTTAAATCATTGCATCACTCTGTTCTGCAGCAGAGATTTCCCATTCTCCTTGTCAGAAGCTGCAGGTGTGAGCAGACCCCTTTGACATCCTCTGACAAAGAGAGATGTCAACTTCATATGGGGAGGGGAGGGGCTCCATTCTGAACAGCTGTGCACTCAGCCCCAATGTATCACACAGCTGAGAGTTGAAGACTCTGAGGCATCCTAGCAAGCTGAAACCTTTGAAACCCTCTTGAATCCATTGGAGTCCTTTGATCTCTGTCAGTTTCAACTTGCAGTGCTTGAAATAGGACTCCATTAACATCTTAATGGATTTCTATTCATGCTCCAGCCAGCTGTGTTTATTTTAATTTCCCTTCATGCTTGAATGCATCTCAAATATCTCCATTGATTCTAACCACAATGTTTACAAAGATAATGAGGGCAATTCTCCCAAAAAAGTTCTAAGTGCTGAATTCACAGGAAAACTGGTGTAAATCACGATTGTTTTTTCATGGGAGTTCAGACTCAAATCTCCCACATTCTGTGCAATGCAGAGGTCACAATCGTGAATTTCTTTAAAAGCTCGGGGGGCTCAATCGCTGGCCAGCCTTGGACTTTCACAGTGCTGCCCCTCCTGACACTCCCCCAAAGCCTGTCTGCAGCCCCCACAACCATTCCCAGGCCAGCCCCGACCTCCACCCCCAGAGCGGCCCTATCTCCAGCGCCCCCCGTCCCCCCAGCAGTGATAATCCCCCACCCCCCCCCCGGCAGACCCCCCCACCCTGGAAGCAGACCCCCCACCCCAGCAGATGCCCCCACAGGAGGTAGACCGCCCATGGGAGGCAGACCCCCCCCCCCAGCAGAACCCCCCCACACCCCCAGCCCATCCAGATCACTGGCCTCCTTCCTGTCATGACTAACCCCCATGCAGAGTGGCAGCGGGACCCCCACTCCCACCAATTGCCCCTAAACCCTGCCCCCATGTCCTGCCCCCCTAGGCGACAATCCCTAGTCCCCGCTCCCTTGGCACTTCCTGATGCCCAGTGGAAAGTGCCAAGGGGCCTCCTGGGTGTAGGCACTTTGCTCTTTGGGCAGTGCCAGGGGGCTCAGGCTGGCACTGCCAGGGTGCCCATGCCCAGGGGGCACCCCCCCCCCACTGCCCAACTTCCTGGAGAGCCCGATTGCCCCCCTTCACTCCAGCGGGGTCTCCCACTAGCTCCCCGACAGTGGAGAGCTAGTCTAAACCCCGCCAGAGTGAAATTATACTGGCGGGGTGGGAGGTGCTGTGGGGCCCGGAGAATTCCGTCCCAGGCCCGATAATCAAAGAACAAAGAACAAAGAACAGTACAGCACAGGAAACGGGCCCTTCGGCCCTCCAAGCCTGTGCCGCTCCTTGGTCCAACTAGACCAATCGTTTGTATCCCTCCATTCCCAGGCTGCTCATGTGACAATCCAGGTAAGTCTTAAACGATGTCAGCGTGCCTGCCTCCACCACCCTACTTGGCAGCGCATTCCAGGCCCCCACCACCCTCTGTGTAAAAAACGTCCCTCTGATATCCGAGTTATACTTCGCCCCTCTCAGCTTGAGCCCGTGACCCCTCGTGATCGTCACCTCCGACCTGGGAAAAAGCTTCCCACCGTTCACCCTATCTATCCCCTTCATAATCTTGTACACCTCTATTAGGTCTCCCCTCATTCTCCGTCTTTCCAAGGAGAACAACCCCAGTCTACCCAATCTCTCCTCATAGCTAAGACCTTCCATACCAGGCAACATCCTGGTAAACCTTCTCTGCACTCTCTCTAACGCCTCCACGTCCTTCTGGTAGTGCGGCGACCAGAACTGGACGCCGTACTCCAAATGTGGCCTAACCAGCGTTCTATACAGCTGCATCATCAGACTCCAGCTTTTATACTCTATACCCCGTCCTATAAAGGCAAGCATACCATATGCCTTCTTCACCACCTTCTCCACCTGTGTTGCCACCGTCAAGGATTTGTGGACTTGCACACCTAGGTCCCTCTGTGTTTCTATACTCCTGATGACTCTGCCATTTATTGTATACATTTAAATTACATTCAAATAAGATTAAAATCACTTACCTGATGTTCCCACCGGTTTCCAGTCTGGTCCCGACCGTGCCGGATATCTGTCACTGGGAAATGAGCGCACGTTGGGAACACACGCGCGAATCACATGAATCGGCGCACGCGCGATCCTCCCGGCCCGACCTGCCAAAAGATTAGCCGGTCCAGATGGGGGAATCACGGCCAATATGCCTGACCCCACACCGGCAGGCACCTCCCCCCCCCAAGAGGTAGACCCCCCATGGGAGGCAGACCCCCTCCAACAGACCCCCCCAGCCCGTCCAGATTGCTGGCCTCCCTCCTGTCACGACCAATCCCCATGCAGAGTGGCAGCAGGACCCCCACCCCCACCGATTGCCCCTAAGCCCTGCCCCTACGTCCTGCCTCCCTAGGTGACACCCTCTGGTCCCCGCCCCCTTGGCACTGCCTGATGCCCTATGGGAAGTGTCAAGGGGCCTCCTGGTGTAGGCACTTTGCTCCTCGGGCAGTGTCAGGGGGCATAGGCTGGCATTGCCAGGGTGCCCAGACCCAGGTGGTTTCTTCCAAAGGAAGAAGTGGTTTTGAGTGGTGTGTGGGGGGGGGGGGGGGGGGGGGGGGGGGGGAGGATGCCTGAGGGGGTTGGTGGTGCTCCCCTGGACCCTCAGAGTCCAGCATGCCATGGCCATGTTTTTGATTAGCAATACCAGAGCCCACTCTCTGCCATTCCCGCTGCGGTGTGGGGCATTGAGATTGGCCAGCGCCTCATTCAACGGGGCATCAGGATTCGTCAATGCCCCATTCAACAAGGCATCAGGATTCTCGCGGGATGTCTTACGAGGCTGGAGAATCCAGCCCAAAAAATTGGATCATTTTAGACCAGTTAACCCAACTCCAGCTGTTGGAAAAATGCTGGAATCTGTTAATAAGGAAGTCTTAACAATGCACCTTGTGGTTTTATTAAAGGAAAATCCTCTTTGACAAATTTTATTGGCGTTTTTGAGGATGCAACTAATAGCATGGATAAAGGGGAACCATAGATCTTATGTTCCTGAATTTCCGAAAGGCATTCCATAAGGTGCCACATCAAAGGTTCATCAGCAAGCTGATGGCTCATGGGCCAAAGTTCTATACTCTCCCACCCCTCCCCCGCCCCACCCCGACAGACCCCCACCACCCTTCGACAGAATAATGTTTCAACGTTTGATGATACCAAGCTAGGTGGGAAGGTAACCTGTGGGGAGAACACAAAGAGATAGAGGCAGATTAAGTGAGTGGGGAAACAAGATGACAGATGGAATATAATGAAGGGAAGTGTGAAGTTTTTCACTTTCGTCGTAAGACTAGAAAAGCAGAATATTTTTTAAAAGGTGTGAATCTTGTATATATTGATGTTCAAAGAGACTTGGGAGTGCTGGTACATAGAATGAAGAAAGTTAGTGTGCAGGTGCAGCAAGCAATTAGGAAGGCAATTGGCATGTTGACCTTCATTGCAAGGGGATTGGAGTGCAAGAATAAAGAACATAAGAACTAGGAGCAGGAGTAGGCCATCTGGCCCCTCGAGCCTTCTCCACCATTCAATAAGATCATGGCTGATCTTCTCATGGACTCAGCTCCACTTACCCACCCGCTCACCATAACCCTTAATTCCTTTACTGTTCAAAAATTTATCTATCCTTGCCTTAAAAACATTCAATGAGGTAGCCTCAACTGTTTCACTGGGTGGGGAATTCCACAGCTTCACAACCCTTTGTGTGAAGAAGTTCCTCCTCAACTCAGTCCTAAATCTGCTTCCCCTTATTTTGAGGCTATGCCCCCTAGTTATAGTTTCACCTGCTTGTGGAGACAACTTCCCTGCTTCTATCTTATCTATTCCCTTCATAATCTTATATGTTTTTATAAGATCCCCCCCTCATTCTTCTGAATTCCAATGAGTATAGCCCCAGTCTACTCAGTCTCTCCTCATAAGCCAACCCTCTCAATTCCGGAATCAACCTAGTGAATCTCCTCTGCACCCCCTCCAGTGCCAGTATATCCTTTCTCAAATAAGTCTTGCTGCAATTGTATAGGGTTTTGGTGAGACCACATCTGGAATACTGTGTGCAGTTTTGATCTCCACATTTGAAAAAGGATACTTGCATTGAAGGCGTTACAGCAAAGGTTCAATAGTCTCTGGGATGTGGGGTGAGTAAATTAGGATTATATTGTCTAGAGTTTAGAAGAACAAGAGGTGATCTCATTTCTGAGGGAGCTGGGTAGAATAGACGCTGAGACAGACTGTTTCCGCTAATTGAGGAGTCTAATACACAGGGACACAGTCTCGGGATAATGGGCCTATCAATTAGGACTGAGAAGAAGAGAAATTACTTCACTCAAAGGTTTGCTTGTGAATCTTTGGAATCCTCTGTCCCACAGAGTTATGGATGCTCCATCGTTGAATATGTGTAAGGCTGGGAGAGACAGAATTTTCTCTCGGGGAATTAAGGGAAAGGGGGAATGGGTGGGAAAATGAGAGTTGGAGCTCAAGATCACCTCTAATCATATTGAATGTCCTTGCTGTAATCCAATGGGGCAGAAGTGTGACTGTGATAATTCCCTTCACCAGGTACTGGTTGGATCTCACTCTGTCAGATGTGATGTGGAATACTGCAGACACTGGCTGGGCGAAGGCTGCATGGGGTAGCATCTTTGGACCGTGGATTCAAGGATCCTGTGTTTTTGCCCATAAGGTGGCACGGTTTGAACCCAAAGCTACCTTGGAAGTAAGCAAACAGTGACTGCTCTTTTTTTCAATGAAACGTAATGATATGGTTGCTGTTGACTCCATTTCTACCAGCAAAACCAATCGCATGCACAAAGCACTTTCCATTCGCTTCCATGCTATGGCCTTCCTAATCAACGTAAGAAATCTCACACCAGGTTAAAGTCCAACAGGTTTATTTGGTAGCACAAGCCACTAGCTTTCAGAGCTCCTTCATCAGGTGAGTGGGATTTCAGTTCACAAACAGGGCATATAAAGACACAAACTCAATTTACAAGATAATGGTTGGAATGCGAGTCTTTACAGGTAATCAAGTCTTAAAGGTACAGACAATGTGAGTGGAAAGAGGGTTAAGCACAGGTTAAAGAGATGTGTATTGTCTCCAGCCAGGACAGTTAGTGAGATTTTGCAAGCCCAGGCAAGTCGTGGGGGTTACAAATAGTGTGACATGAACCCTCTGATCTCCGGGTAAGCGTTCTCCAAGGCGTCCTTCACGACACACAACAACGTAGAGTCGCTGAGCAGAGACTGATAGCCAAGTTCCGCACACATGAGGACGGCCTCAACCAGGATCTTCTTACTGTGTTTACCCCAGTCCAACGCCAGCATCTCCACATCATGCCTTCCTAATCAAAGCACAGCACTTGATTACCAACTTCTGCCTCTGGTAAATATGTTTCCAATAAGTTATTCTAATTGATTCATTGCAAGTTCGAACCAGAAAGAAAAGCATGTTTTGAAAGTCTTTGTGTAAATTTCACATGTTTGATTCTTTTTACTTCAATTGAATTTCTAATCAATGATTAAATGGCTGCAGTGTGGAAAATGTACATCGGCACTCTTTATTCTGATTAAGTGCTGCTATTGGTGAACATTGTTTCCTCAAGTCCTACCCACATTGAGTTTGATTTGATTTATCATTGTCACATGTATTGGGATACAGTGAAAATTATTGTTTCTTGCACGCTATGCAGACAAAGCACACTATACATAGAGTACATAGGGGAGAAGGAAAGGAGATGGTGCAGAATGTAGTGTTACAGTCATAGCTAGGGTGTAGAGAAAGATAAACTTAATGCGAGGTAGGTCCATTCACGGCAGCAAGGAAGAAGCTGTTCTTGAGTCGGTTGCTACATGGCCTCAGACTTTTGAATCTTTTTCCCGATGGAAGAAGGTGGAAGAGAGTATGTCCGGGATGTGTGGGGTCCTTAATTATGCTGGTTGATTTTCCGAGGCAGCGGGAAGTGCAGATGGAGGCAATGCATGGGAGGCTGGTTTGTGTGATGGACTGGGCTTCATTCACGACCCTTTGTAGTTTCTTGCGATCTTGGGCAGAGCAGGAGCCATACCAAGCTGTGATACAATCAGAAAGAATGCTTTCTATGGAGCATCTGTAAAAGTTGGAGGGAGTCGTAGCGAACATACCAAATTTCTTAGTCTCCTGAGAATGTAGAGACGTTGTTGGGATTTCTTAACTATAGTGTCGGAATTAGGGGACCAGGACAGATTGTTGGTGATCTGGACACCTGCAAACTTGAAGCTCTCGACCATTTCCTCAACTCTTAGGAGGTAGTCTCTGATAGAATAATGTGTTGGTGTGGTGAACCATCGTTGGTTCCCACCAGGTAGTACTGAGCCAGGGTCTGGCCAGTACTATGAGTCTGTATATATGTTGCTGTTGGGGTTAGGGTTGGGTTGTTCTACATGTTACTGTTGGGGTTAGGGTTGGGCTGTTCTACCTGTATTATAGTTATTATGGTACATCCCAGTCGGGCTCCGCCTCCTGGGAGAGGTATAAAGGTCACTGCTCTGTCTGGGACCCCTCAGTCTGGGATCGTGTATTATATATGGTAGCTCTATTGTAGTAGTCAATAAAAGCCTTTATTTCCTCGAGCATCTCTGGCCTCGTGAGTTATATCGCGCATCAGTTGGTAATAATTTTCACTTCAGGCACATGTTTAAAACTAATGGTTTTATCAGCCACGACCAACAGTTTTCCATTATATCCGAAGGGAAAGCTATTGCATGTTATTGATGCAGAATACGTGATGGGCCACAACTTTTTTATTCATTCATGGGATGTGGAGTCGCTGGCAAGGCCAGCATTTATTACCCATCCCTAATTGCCCTCAGAGGTTGTGCTGAGCTGCCTTCTTGAACCACTGCACCCTCAAGGCTATGCTTTGATAATGATGCTTCACGTCCCCTCATTACCAGTAGAATTGCCACATCTCTTTTGATACGAAAGCTGCCTGAAAAAGGTTTGGTTTCTGCCATTGTGACAAACATTGGTTTTTCCTCTCAAAGAACGGGGCGGCATGGTGGCACTGCTGCCTCACAGCGCCAGGGACCCGGGTTCGATTCCTGGCTTGAGTCACTGCCTGGGCGGAGTCTGTACATTCTCCCCGTGTCTGCGTGGGTTTCCTCCAGGTGCTCCGGTTTCCCACCACAGTCCAAAAGATGTGCTGGTTAGGTGCATTGGCCATGCTAAATTCTCCCTCAGTGTACCCGAACAGGCGCTGGAGTGTGGCGACTGGGGGATTTTCACAGTAACTTCATTGCAGCGTTAATGTAAGCCTACTTGTGACCAATAAATAAACTTTACTTTGCTTAATGCTCTCTAGATTGTTGGTCTGCAAAGCTTGAATTCGCCTGGGTTAGGGACTGGGTTTCTTCTGTTACCTCTCTCACATTTGCAAGGAGAACACAAGGACACACATGTCACCTGTGTTTCTTTTCTGATCTCGCCTCAAGAGAATTTCTTTCCTCGTTGCAACTTTTCTTGGGCGGGACTTTCCAACCATGTTCGCCCCAAAACCGTAAAATCACACCTGAGGGCAACAGGCCTTTCCATGTCCCCCAGCCCCACCCCCACCTATCCCCAAGCATGCCACGATTCCTGTGGCGGGAGGGGGGAGATGGGAAAATTCCCCCCCTTGTCCCCATTGTCATCAACGCTACTGTGTTTACTGCTCCTGTGTGCGCTCCTGTTTTTATTTTCCTAAATTGGAGCCAGTTGAAAGCCTTAATAACTAGGCCCCTGGCTGGGGATCTATGATGTTGACAGGATCCTGACAGGAATAGGAAGTCTGACAGTAGCACCCCTGAATATATTTGGTCTAGTTGTCTGCTGAAGGAGGTACTATATTGGCAATGATATTTTTATTTCCATTTAATTACTCACCTCATTATCCTTTCAGGACTTTTATGTTCATTTTTTTTACTACATTTTGTGTGTCATGCATCCTCACACAAGCCTGACCATACAGCCTACACATTCCTATACTTGTCCCTGGGACGGCACGATGGCACAGTGGTTAGCACTGCTGCCTCACAGCGCCAGGGACCCGGGTTCAATTCCGGCCTGGGGCCACTGTCTGTGTGGAGTTTGCACATTCTCCCCGTGTTGGCGTGGGTTTCCTCTGGGTGCTCTGGTTTCCTCCCACACTCCAAAGATGTGTGGGTTATCTTTGATTGGCCATGCTAAATTAACTCTCGCGTCAGGGGGGATTAGCTGCGTAAATATAAGGGGTTATGGGAACAGGGCCTGGGGGGATTGTGGTCAGTGCAGACTCGATGGGCCAAATGGCCTCCTTCTGCACTGTAGGGATTCTATGGATTCAATGTTAAAGTTTATTTATTATTGTCACAAGTAGGCTTACATTAACACTGCAATGAAGTGAAAATCCCCTAGTCGCCACACTCCGGCGCCTGTTCGGGTACACTGAGGGAGAATTTAGCATGGGCAATGCACCTAACCAGCACATCTTTCGGACTGTGGGAGGAAACCGGAGCACCCGGAGGAAACCCATGCAGACATGGGGAGAACGTGCAGACAGTAACCCATAGTTAAGTGAAGAAGGATGGAAACCAGGTCTTTCCATGTGGAGAATGGCAATTCTGGTACTGTAGCAGGAAGATTGTAATGAATTTCATTTGCTAATTTTAAAAATGCAAACA
Source organism: Mustelus asterias (assembly GCF_964213995.1). NCBI lineage: Eukaryota > Metazoa > Chordata > Chondrichthyes > Carcharhiniformes > Triakidae > Mustelus > Mustelus asterias. Next base: position 58,210,670 of record NC_135823.1, on the reverse strand, counting down.
TATGTTTTGTAATATACACAGGCCAGGGTCATTGTGCTGCTTATTTGTGGTATCCAGAACATCTCTGTCTGAGGCATGATATTCTTTGAAGATTGATGTTTATTATTGCAATTGGTATCTGGATGATCATTTTTTTTTAAATGTTCTCCTAGATTTTATCCAAGTACCCAATAACAACCTTCTGTTCAACGTCTACTGCATATCAGATGCTTTTACAAAATGATGTCAGTAGGTACAGTATTAGTTTTCTCATCATTCTTTGTTTGCCATCCATTTTAATCCACCACATGTAACAACTATTTAAATCCACCTACATCACCCTGTTGCCTGTACTCAGGCAAAGGACTCCTTAAAGCCACCCCAACCCTTCCCGGTTCGGCACAGTGCCCCATTCCCTTTGCTAACTACTCCATTGTTGTTGGTAATCTTATTTTCTTAAGACAAGTATTCTCCAAATGATGTCCAGGTTAGGTGGATTGGCCATGCTAAATTGCCCCTCAGTGTCCCGGGATGTGTAGGTTAGAGGGATTAGCAGGGTAAATATGTGGGGTTACGGGGATAAGGCCTGGGTGGGATTGTTGTCGGTGCAGACTCGATAGGCCAAATGGCCTCGTCTGCACTGTTTCTATGATATCTAGGGTTTCTATGATATCTATGATTTTAGACTGAAACCTTTCCTAAAGTTAAAGTTTATTTATTAGTCACAAGTAGGCTTACATTAACACTGCAATGAAGTTACTGTGAAATTCCCCTCGTCGTCACACTCCGGCGCCTGTTTAGGTCAATGCACCTAACCAGCACGTCTTTCAGACTGTGGGAGGAAACCAGAGTACCTGGAGACACAGGGAGAACGTACAAACTCCACACAGAAGGTGACCCAAGCCGGGGATTAAACCCGAGTCCCTGACGCTGTGAGGCAGCAATGCTAACCACTGTGCCACCGTGCCGCCCCAGTTTAGTCCTGCAGTTTAGTTAGACGTTATATGGAGGTCAGCACATTGTAAATGATTTGAGCTAAGGCTTGTGCATAGCTCTTTTCTAGCACGTCTTTGTACTTTATTTCTACAACAGATGCCAATCCAAAACTATTTAGTTAAGGATGCAGAAGAGGGTTCAGACTGCTGGGGTAGGCACACAAACTAGTCCAAATTATCACAAATAAAGCAAGAGCACGGATTTAAATCATTTCTGTTTTGTAATCGTAATTCTGCTGTGGTGGTTGGAGGTCAACCATCTCAGCTCCAGGACATCACTGTAGACTCAGGGTAGTGTCCAAGGCCCAATCACCTTCAGTTGCTTCATCAATGACCTTCTCTACATTATAAGGTCAGAAATGGAGATGTATGTTCAGCACAATTCATGACTCCTTAAGATACTGGAGCAGTCCATGATCAAACGCAGCAAGACCTGGACAATATCCAGGCTTGGGCCGACAAGTGGCAAGTAACATTTGTGCCAGACAATGAGCACCTCCAACAAGAGAGAGAATCTAATCATTGTCCTTTGACATTAAATGGCATTCCCATCACTGAATCTCCCACAGTCGACATCCTAAGAGTTACCATTGGCTAGAAACTGAACTGGACTAGCCATATAAGTGCTGTGGCTACGTGAACAGGTCAAACACTGGGAATCCTGCATGAGTATCTCACCTCCTGACTCCCCAAAGCCTGTCCACTATCGACAAGGCACAAGTCAGGGTGTGATGGAATACTATCCACTTGCCTGGGTGAGGGCAGCTCCAACAACACTTAAAGCTTGACACCATCCAGGGCAAAGCAGTTCACTTAATTGGCACCCGTTCTACAAATATTCAATCCCTTCACCATCAACAAAGAGTGACAGCAGTGCGTACCATCTACAAGATGTACTGCAGGAACTCACCGGGACTTCTTAGACAGTACCTTCTGAACCCCCGATACCGACCATCTAGAAGGACAAGAGCAGCATCTGGAGATTCCCCTCCAAGCCTCTCACCATCCTGACTTGGAAATATGTCGCCGTTCCTCACTGTCGCTGGGTCAAAATCCTGGAACTCCCTCCTTAACAGCAGTGCGGGTGTACCTACACCACATGAACTGCAGCAATTCAAGAAGGCAGCTCACCACCACCTTCTCAAGGGCAATCAAGGATGGGTGATAAGTGCTGGCCTAGCCAACATCCCATGAATGCATTAAAAAGCAATTGAATCACCCAATTCCTGATTTTATCCGCTTTGGATGCTTGTATTTTTATGAAATTAAAACATGTTCCCAATATCTGAAATATAGATGTGTCCGACCCTACAGGGGCTTTAACATATCCTCAATATTCCAAAAAATTATCAATAGGTGGGATTTTCCGGTCTTGGTTGTGGTGTGCGAAACCAAAAAATTCAGATTGTGGCCAAAGGTTTGTTAAACGAAGGATTACAATCTTCCTCTCCCGACTTTCATGGTGGTTTGGCTTGCCCACCGCGCCATGTTGGGAACCATATTTGTTTGTCTCCTGTTGTGGTGTAGGTGCACCCTCCTTGGCCTGAAAAGCTGGGGTTTCTGGGGTTACAGGAATGACTAGACGATCTAGGTGCCTGGCTGATGCTCCTTCTCCCTGTGGGGGGCGCCAGAGCCCCGCCCAGACTCCTGGAGAGAGACATCCATATGGAGTGTGACCCTGCGAGTGCCTGATGGCCATGTGAGAGTTGAGAGTGAGGAGAAGGTTGACTTACCCTGGCGGAGGAGAAGGGATCATTCATCCTTGCTTGGCACTGGATAGCAGTTCTCTGCTGAGGTGCATAGGCACTGACCACCCTGGCAACCTCCACCCGGGCATTGGCAGTGAGCTTGGTGGACGGTATGGTTGGCACGGGGGCACAGTGGTTAGCACTGCTGCCCCACAGCTCCAGAGACCTGGGTTCGATTCCCGGCTTGAGTCACTGTCTGTGTAGATTTTGCACGTTCTCCCCGTGTCTGCATGGGTTTTCTCCGGGTGCTCCAGTTTCCTCCCACATTCCAAAGATGTGCGGGTTAGGTGCACTGGCCATGCTAAATTGCCCTTTAGTGTCCTGGGATGCGTAGGTTAGAGGGATTAGCGGGGTAAATATGTGGGATTACGGGGATAGAACATTACAGCGCAGTACAGGCCCTTCGGCCCTCGATGTTGCGCCGACCAGTGGTACCAATCTAAAGCCCCTCTAATCTACACTATTCCAATATCATCCATACACTATTCCAATATCATCCATGAATAGGGATAGGGCCTGGGTGGGATTGTTGTCGGTGCAGACCCGATGGGCTGAATGGCCTCCCTCTGCACAGTAGGGATTCTATGCCCTACAGCTCCTGACATGGGTGTTACGAACCTCCCGTCGCTCCTGAACTGCCTAGAGAAGTGTCGCCAGTCATTGCACTTGGGCGCAAATGGTTTGTCTCTTGTGGGGTCCATTCTGGCGTTTGCCTCGGTGGTGTTGGGGCTGCAGGGAGTGAATGTGTGCACAGTTGCTGCTTAAATAAGGAGCCCGATGCAACCTGATGAGATAACGGTGGAGCAGATGAATTCCCGCCCACCCCGCCATGAAATACAACATTCTGCATCTTCTTGCATACACCATGAGGTGAAAAGCAGCAGCAACCTGCCCCACCCGCGGGCAGGAACCATGCCAACTTTCCTACCCGCCACCGTCAGCTCTTTTCTCTCCTTACAGATGCTGCCAGACCTGCTGAGATTTTCCAGCATTTTCTCTTTTGGTTTCAGATTCCAGCATCCGCAGTAATTTGCTTTTATAGAGAGTGAGAGAGACATTGCTTTCAGTCTGATGTCCACTCCCTTCCGAAACTAAAACCAAATAGCAGAACTTCCAAAACCCAGGGAGAGAGAGAGAGAGAGAGAAAGACTCCTTTCCAACTTGATGTCCCTTCTAAAACTAAAACCTGCAGCTCGGAACTGAAAATGAAAGAGCTACCAGTCTCCGGAGCGGAAAATTCTGCCCAGTATTTTTTCCGACGTTTGATATATTGAGAACTGGCGTCTAAAAAAAGAGATTGGTGCTGATTTTTTTTTTATATTTTAGTTACAGATTCAAAAGCCTCCAGCACTGTGTGACTGGTGGTGAACCCACCAACCCTGAAGTGATGGAGAAATGGAAAGAACAGACAGGCTTAGACATCTATGAAGGATATGGCCAGACTGAGACTGTAAGTGCTTCAAGCTTGAGCCAACAGGTTTTGTACCTTTAATGAAGGAAGAAAGAAAACCAGCCAGCTTGGTAATGAAGTAGAGGGCCCTGTAACTTAGGAAGGCAAATCTTGAACCTTAAGAAACAGAACAAAGATAACCTTGAGCCAGGGTAAGGAAGGTGACCAAGAGGAGACTTTTATCAAGGTAGCATCAAGATAGTCAATGGCACTTGTTATGGTTCAGGTCAGTAACTCCAAAGTGTTTTATGGAGCCCACCTGGATCATAAGTATTGCATCTTGAATTAGGCTAGGATGAGCATGATATGTTTCACTTCAGGTATGACTCAAATGAACCACTAGGGAGCTTTTATCAAACAAAGTTTATTTAAGAATATAATTAACATGGATGAAAATAATTTATATCAATTACAAATGAAAACAAAACAACCACAATAATGTTTAACCCTTAACAAAGATCTAAGATGTTCCAATCAAACAAAAACTTCCTTTAGACAAAACCCTTCCACATGTTTAACACAGCAAAGACTAATGCTCGCGTGATACTGGAATTGAGTCCTTTGGTTGAAGTCTGCATAGACTCAGAACAGTTTGAAGTCAAAACAGCTTCCCAGAACACCAGGGAGAGACTCTGGTCAAGCCACCAACAGCAGAATTTCTACTCTAAGAAAGTTTTCAGCTAGCCAGCAGAACTTCACAAAACTAGGGAGAGAGAGTGAGACAGACCAAAAGAGAAAATGCTGGAAAATCTCAGCATGTCTGGCAGCATGTGCAAGGAGAGAAAAGAGTTGACGTTTCGAGTTCAGATGACCCTTGGACAAAGGGTCATCTGTTATCGAAACGTCAGCTCTTTTCTCTCCTTACAGATGCTGCCAGACCTGCTGAGATTTTCCAGCATTTTCTCTTTTGGTTTCAGATTCCAGCATCCGCAGTAATTTGCTTTTATAGAGAGTGAGAGAGACATTGCTTTCAGTCTGATGTCCACTCCCTTCCGAAACTAAAACCAAATAGCAGAACTTCCAAAACCCAGGGAGAGAGAGAGAGAGAGAGAGAAAGACTCCTTTCCAACTTGATGTCCCTTCTAAAACTAAAACCTGCAGCTCGGAACTGAAAATGAAAGAGCTGACCCGCAAACATTCTTTGTCCTGACAATTCAGGATTATAAAACAACCCAGAGTAAAAATAAACAAACCCCACTTAAACCACTAGGAGCAATAAAAGGGCTCCTATTAGACAACCCGGCATCCATGACATCAGCTAAGGCTCTGAGCTGCAGAGAGCATGATTTTTTAAAAACTCTTAAAGGTACACTAATGTCACATACTAGAAAACTAAACTAAATGTAGTATAATGCGTCAATAAAATAGTTATAGTAGTGAGTGATGTAGTTCATGATTTAACAGTGCATGAGGAGTCATGTGCTAGAGACTCGGGAGAGAGGATGGAACAGTGTTGTACTCATGAGAGACATACCTACTCTGTTACCCATCTAATATTGTTTAAAAAGTTTGAATTAACTATTGGAGTCAGACTGTGGTATCTCTAGATAAGATAGGCCATGCAACCTTCATACAAAACAAGGTAGCAGCAGCGGTAATTTACTGAAGGGTTCATGCCAGCAATGGGACACCACAGTCAGAAAGTGCAACAGAACCTGGTAGGAGAATTGTTATGTGTGGCGTCGCCCCTTTAAGCGAATGGCAGATGGAGTTTAATTTAGACAAGTGCGAGGTGATGCATTTTGGTAGGTTGAACCAGGGCAGGACTTACTCAGTTAATGGTAGGCATTGGGGAGAGTTACAGAACAAAGAGATCTAGGGGTACATGTTCATAGCTCCTTGAAAGTAGAGTCACAGGTGGACAGAGTGGTGAAGAAGGCATTCGGCATGCTTGGTTTCATCAGTCAGAACATTGAATACAGGAGTTGGGACGTCTTGTTGAAGTTGTACAAGACATTGGTAAGGCCACACTTGGAATACTGTGTACAGTTCTGGTCACCCTATTATAGAAAGGATATTATTAAACTAGAAAGAGTGCAAAAAAGATTTACTGGAATGCTACTGGGACTTGATGGTTTAAGTTATAAGGAGAAGCTGGATAGACTGGGACTTTTTTCTCTGGAGTGTAGAAGGCTGAGGGGTGATTTTATAGCGGTCTATAAAACAATGAGGGGCACAGATCAGCAGGTAGTCAATATCTTTTCCCAGAGGCAGGGGAGTCTAAAACTAGAAGGTTTAAGGTGCGAGGGGAGAGATACAAAAGTGTCCAGAGGGGCAATTTTTTCACACAGAGGGTGGTGAGTGTCTGGAACAAGCTGCCAGAGGTAGTAGTAGAGGCGGGTACAATTTTGTCTTTTAAAATGCATTTAGACAGTTACATGGGTACGATGGGTACAGAGGGATATGGGCCAAATGCGGGCAATTGGGATTAGTTTAGGGGTTTAAAAAAAAGGGCAGCATGGACATGTTGGGCTGAATGGCCTGTTTCCATGCTGAAAACCTCAATGACTCTATGACTCTATGGGTCAGGTGACCCAGAGATTGCAGTGATTTGCCCGGGAAACCGCCCCTACGGGCACTTGAGTGCTGGAGTGCAAGGAATACAGTTCTTCAATTAACCTGATTGTTCCTGTGGCTTGCCTTTGGTGTCACTTCTTTGGAGCTACCTCCCCAGTAGTCTCAAACTTAACAAGAATCGACAAACATAGCTTAGGAGGAGGCAAGCTAAAAAGTAATAACTATGTCAGTAGTTAGTGAGTAGTCACTGGCCCTACCCCATTCAAAAGGTTAGGCTGATTGGCTATGATAAATTGCCCCTTAGTGTCAGGGGGACTAGGAGGATAATTATATGGGGTTACAGGGCTAGGACCGGGGTGGGATTGTGCAGGCTCGATGGGCCAAATGGCTCCTTCTGCACTGTAGATTCTATGATGATTCTATGACGGCTCAGGAGCCTGTAGCAAGGCTAAAAGTGGGAGTTATGGGAGAAAAAATACTTATTTTATCAAGCAGTACACGGGCCGTGGGTTAGCTAGGCCCGTATTCTTTTTATTCATTCATGGGATGTGGACATTACACTGGAGTCACATATAGGCCAAACCAGGTGAGGAAGACAGACCTCCTTCCCTAAATGAACCTGATGTGTTTTTGCAACAATTGACAATGGTTTCACAGTCACCATTAGGTACTTAATTCCAGATTTCTATTGAATTCAAATTTCACCATCTGCCGTGGTGGGATTCGAACCCAGGACAGCACGGTGGCACAGTGGTTAGCATTGCTGCCTCACAGCGCCAGCGTCCTGGGTTCGATTCTGGCTTCAGATGACTGTGTGGAGTTTGCACGTTCTCCCCGTGTCAATGATGTGGAGATGCCGGCGTTGGACTGGGGTAGGCACAGTAAGAAGTCTCAAAACACCAGGTTAAATTGACTTTGTGTCTCTGTATGCCCTGTTTGTGAGCATTTCTCCACTCCACCTGACGAAGGGACAGCCCTGTTCCGAAAGCTAGTGGCATTTGCTACCAAATAAACCTGTTGGACTTTAACCTGGTGTTGTTAAACTTCTTACTGTGTTCAAATTTGTAGGCAATGGCTATGAAAACTGATTCCTTTTGAATCTGGATTTGGAGGAATAGTTAGGAGTATCACTTTAATTAAACAGAACGTAACAGTTGAGCATAATATAGGACACGGTGGCCCAGTGGTTAACACTGCTGCCTCACAGCACTGGGGACCCAGGTCTAATTCCGGCCTTGGGTCACTGTCTGTGCAGAGTTTGCACGTTCTCCCTGTGTTTGCGTGGGTTTCCTCCGGGTGCTCCGGTTTCCTCCCACACTCCAAAGACGTGTGAATTAGGTGGATTGGCTATGCTAAATTGCCCCTTAGGGTCAGGGGGATTAGCAGGGTAAATGTGTAGGGTTACGGGGATGAGGTCTGGGTAGGATTGTTGTTGGTATAGGCTCGATGGGCTGAATGGTCTCCTCCTGCACTGTAGGTAATCTGAATATGATAGTGAACTTAACAAGTCTGGATCCAGATCCTTATTCTGAGCGTCAATGAATCAGACAAGACAATATATTCTGGAAATACACAGTAACAATTTTATTGATCACAAAGTGCATTAACAATACAGCAAGCCGTTTGGATTTGCCTTTACATGGGAGTGGAATGCTTCGATTAGTCACTCCGCTGCTGTCCCATCTTCCAATAGTTAACTAGACCACCCTTAAAATTATGGGAATGTTGTATGAAATATTTCTTTCGTTGAAAGCAAAGCTAGACTTGGGGAGCGCTACTATGTTCCTGATGTAGTGTTACTCTGCTGTGTGAAAGGAGAGACATAGGGCAGAACTTAATGTTTGCAACAGGGGTCTTGCCCACTGGCTGGGGAACCAACGTCACATTTTGTTACAGGACTTCAAATTACTCCGGGATTTAAAAGACTAATGAAGAGTATTAGAACAGAGTATATTAGCTTAGGATGAGAATTACAGACTGCCTTATACATAATTTTATAGAGGTACCGTCTGCATAGAAACACATATAACCACAGTTAGAGAATTTAAACCTGTATTTCTGAAAAGTGTGTTCCAGCTTGGCTAATGGCACAGAGTTCTAAGGCATCATGGGAAACAGGCTAGTAAAGTGAACCACATTCTTTATAACAATACACTCGCAAAAGCATAGCTCTTATCGGCATGGACTCTAGACAATTCATAAGCCAAGGGCAAAGCTAGTGAACCCAGATTACCTTTTTAAAGTAAATTAAAGTTAATTTATTAGTCACTAAGAAGGCTTAAGTTAACATTGCAATGAAGTTACTGTGAAATTCCGCTAATGAATAGCCAAAGCCTTCAGCCAGATAAGAGAGTCTGGAACAGGCAACAGGTGGCCATGGGAAAAATAGGCAGAAATCATTAGATCTCATTATTCCCATGCTGTCAGAGAATAGCTGTAATTGGCCAAGGTCGATAACATTTACTAAAAATGATTGACTTGTACTAATGATGATTGGTTCATTTCTGACTGGGATGAGCCAGAAGGCAGGTAAAATGTCTTTTGGAAGTTGTGTGATTGTGCGCCACAGTGATGTAACTTCAGACAAGTGTTGGACTGCCCAATCCTACTCTCCCAGGATTGGTCAATCAAGAACATCTTTCACCAGGATACTGTAGTCGGAAGTCTTTGTATTAGCTAAAGTTAAGCTCAATACTTAGCCTCTGAAAAAACACCTGCACCTTTGCTGTGGAAGGCTCACCCCATATTAAATGGCCACCAGGCAGTCAAGTGGCCAGCGTGGGGCCTTCCCTGTGATAAAGGGAGTGGCAGAACTCCAGTCTCCCGAGAGCTGCCAGCCAATTAGAGGCCAGCGGCTCTCCATTGCCGTAAGGTCCACCAGGAGTGGTAGGAGCTGCTGGCAACACACCCACCCTGGGCCCACAATCAATGATGCCAAAGGTAAGTGAGGGCAGAGTGGGATGGGGGTCGTGGAGGAGGGCTGAAGGGTGTTGGTGGCAATAGCAATGGGGTAGCTTTCAGTGCACCCACACATACCCAATACCCTGTCCTTTGATCAGGTGCTGAGTACCTTTGAACAAGGGACGCCTCCTGGGAGCCCAAGTTGCTTTTTGAGTTCCCTTCATGACGGCTCCCCTGTCCCCTAGCAGTTGATAACCAATTGTGGCGGGATGAGGGTCTCAGATGGCATCTGAGCAGGAAAGCCATCTACAACCCCAGATCTTCCAGTTCCTCCGATGTCTACCATGTTTTGCGTGGCTCCCCCATCCCACTACCAGGGTACCTGCCACGGGGTCACCTTCAGTGGAACAGGAAGATTCTGCCAGTGGAAAGGGCTAGGAAATCCCTCCCAGTGCCTCTGATGCATAGAATATGTATATATGTTTACTTCATATACTTAATCTTCAAAGTACTAGATATCAATACTGAGAGAATAGGTCACTTTTCCACATATTGCAGGGTTGTTTTATTCAGTCATGGATATGGGTATCGCTGCGGAGGTAATGTATAACACATGTCGGCTCCTGAGCCAAGAGATTTTTTATTTCAACGGCATTTGTTAGATTTCTGAGTAAAACTGATGGTTTGGTATTAGCTTACGGTCCCTACAATGCAGAAGGAGGCCATTCAGCCCCTCGAGCCTGCACCAATCCCACCCAGGCCCTATCCCCATAATGTCACGTATTTACCCGGTTAATCCCCCTGATACTAAGGGGCAATTTATTGTGGTCAATCAACTGAACTGTGGGAGGAAACTGGGGCACCCGGAGGAAACTTAGGCAGACATGGGGAGAACGTGCAAACTCCGCACAGACAGAGACCCAAGCCGGGAATCAAACCCAGGTCCCTGGTGCTGTGAGACAGCAGTGCTAACCACTGTGCCACCCACAATTTATCAATTTATGGGTCGTCTTATCCTGTGGAACTGAGTACAACCATCTCAAGCACACTCAGCCAAGTGCTCCATATCCTTGCGTACATCCTGAGTTGTGATTGATGTGGTTGCAGATCTGCTGACATTTATGCTGATGTTTGAAACAAAATCAACAAAGAGAGCAGTTTCATGGGATTTATGAACATCTGTCTTATTGTGTGCAGTTTTGGTGTCCTTATCTGAGGAAGGATGTCCTTGCTATAGAGGGAGTGCAGCGAAGGTTTACCAGGCTGTTTCCTGGGATGGCAGGTCTGTCATATGAGGAGAGACTAAGTTGGTTAGGATTCTATTCACTGGACTTTAGTAGAGTGAGAGGGGATCTCATAGAAACTTATAAAATTCTAACAGGGTTAGACAGGGTAGATTCAGAAAGAATGTTCCCGATGGTGGGGAAGTCCAAACATAAGAACATAAGAACTAGGAGCAGGAGTAGGCCATCTGGCCCCTCGAGCCTGCTCCGCCATTCAATAAGATCATGCTGATCTTTTTGTGGACTCAGCTCCACTTACCCGCCCGCTCACCATAACCTTCAATTCCCTTACTGTTCAAAAATGTATCTATCCTTGCCTTAAAAACATTCAATGAGGTAGCCTCAACTGTTCCACTGGGCAGGGAATTCCACAGATTCACAACCCTTTGTTTGAAGAAGTTCCTCCTCAACTCAATCCTAAATCTGCTTCCCCTTATTTTGAGGCTATGCTCCCTAGTTCTAGTTTCACCCGCCAGTGGAAACAGCTTCCAAACTTCTATCTTATCTATTCCCTTCACAATCTTATATGTTTCTATAAGATCTCCCGTCATTCTTCTGAATTCCAATGAGTATAGCCCCAGTCTACTCAGTCTCTCCTCATAAGCCAACCCTCTCAACTCCGGAATCAACCTAGTGAATCTCCTCTGCACCCTCTCCAGTGCCAGTATATCCTTTCTCAAGTAAGGAGACCAAAACTGCACACAGTACTCCAGGTGTGGCCTCACCAGCATCTTATACAGCTGCAACACAATCTCGCTGTTTTTAAACTCCATCCCTCTAGCAATGAAGGACAAAATTCCATTTGCCTTCTTAATTACCTGCTGCACCTGCAAACCAACTCCTTGAGATTCCTGCACAAGGACACCCAGGTCCCTCTGCACAGCAGCATGCTGCAATTTTTTACCATTTAAATAATAGTCCATTTTGCTGTTATTCCTACCAAAATGGATGACCTCACATTTACCAACATTGTACTCCATCTGCCAGACCCTCACCCACTCACTTAGATTATCTATATCCCTTTGCAGACTTTCAGCGTCCTCTGCACACTTTGCTCTTCCACCCATCTTAGTGTCATCTGCAAATTTTGACACACTACACTTGGTCCCCAACTCCAAATCATCTATGTCAAACGTAAACAATTGCGGTCCCAACACTGATCCCTGAGGCACACCACTAGTCACTGATCACCAACCAGAAAAACACCCATTTACCCCCACTCTTTGCTTTCTGTTAGTTAACCAATCCTCTATCCATGCTAATACATTATCCATAACACTGTGCACTTTTATCTTATGTAGCAGTCTTTGGTGCGGCACCTTGTCAAATGCCTTCTGGAAATCCAGATACACCACATTCACAGATTCCCCATTGTCCACTGCACATGTAATGTTCTCAAAACATTCCACCAAATTAGTCAAACATGACCTGCCCTTTATGAACCCATGCTGCGTCTTACCAATGGGACAATTTATATCCAGATGTCTCGCTATTTCTTCCTTGATGACAGATTCAAGCATTTTCCCTACTACAGAAGTTGAGCTAACCGGCCTATAGTTACCCGCCTTTTGTCTACCTCCTTTTTTAAACAGCGGCGTCACATTTGCTGTTTTCCAATCTGCGGGAACCATCCCAGAGTCCAGCGAATTTTGGTAAATTACCACTAGTGCATTTGCTATTTCTCCCGCCATCTCTTTTAGTACCTGGGATGCATTCCATCAGGACCAGGAGACTTGTCTACCTTTAGCCCCATTAACTTGCCCAACACTACCTCTTTTGTGATAATGATAGCTTCTAGGTCCTCACCTGCCATAGCCTTCCTGCCATCAATTTCTGGCATGTTATTTGTGTCTTCCACTGTGAAGACCGACACAAAATACCTGTTCAATGCCTCAGCCATTTTCTCATTTCCAGTTATTACATCCCCTACAGACCTGGGGGTCATAGTCTGAGGATAAGGGGTAAACCTTTTAGGACTGAGGTGAGGAGAAATTTCTTCACCCAGAGAGTGGCGAATGTGTGGAGTTCACGACCACAGAATGCATTTGAGGCCAAAACATTGTGTGATTTCAAGAAGGAATTAGATATAGCTTTTGGGGCCAAAGGGATCAAGGGAGATGGGGGGAAAGGGGGATATTGAATTTGATTATCAAAATGAATGGTGGAGAAGGGCCAAATGGCCTCCTCCTGCTTCTAGTTTTTATATTTCTATGTCCTCCACTGACAACTGAAGTTACATTTCAAATGCATTGGTTAACTAAGACGTATCTGAAGTATATTTTCTCTTACTTTATGTTGTTTTGCGCTCTTAAGCATTGTGATTACAATTAGCTTTGCTCTTATCCATAATTACCATTTTAGGTTTTGATCTGTGCAACCTTCAAAGGCATGAAGATTAAGCGTGGTTCAATGGGGAAGCCAGCTCCAGGGTATGATGTGCAGGTCAGCACTGTCTTTAAAAACTCCCATTAATGATCCAAATCCTGAGCCGCAATGATTATTATTTTCCCCAGGACTTTGGGCTGTTGTGTTTCCGAGATAACAATAAGAAATTGCAGTGCGTTAGTACAATAAAGTAGCTCATATCACTTATTCAAGCAGTGCATTCTAGATCTCAACAAAAAATAAGGTTTCTCATCTAGCCTCTGGTTCCTTTCAATTGGTATGCTCTGCTGACAGACCCTGCTTCCATTAAAAATAGTTTTTGCTCACCAGTTTTGTAAGACATGTGCCTTCACTGCACTCTCTCAAATACTGCAGCACTCTCTCAGTACTGCACTGAAATGTCACGCTAGATAATTTACACAAATCCTTGAAATTCACAACTTTCTAATTCAGAGGTGAAACTATCACCAGTGACCCAAATTGGCATGACCAAACTAAACTTTGAGTGCCAAGCACAAAGAGACAGTCTATAAGGTCGAGGTCATGCAAAATGCAAAGAACAAAGAGCAGTACAGCACAGGAACAGACCCTTCGGCCCACCGAGCCTGCGCCAATCACATTGTACTATCTAGACCGACTGCCTGTATCCCTCCATTCCCCGTCTGTTCATGTGTCTATCCAGATAAGTCTTAAATGTCGCTAACGTATCTGCCTCAACCACCTCACTTAGCAGTGCATTCCTGGTCCCCACCACCCTCTGTGTAAAATACTTCCCCCCGTACATCTCTACTGAACCTTTCCCGTATTACCTTGAACTTGTTCCCCTTGTAATTGTCATTTCTACCCTGGGAAAAAGCTTCCAAATTTTCACCTTATCTATGCCCCTCATAATTTTATAAACTTCTATCAGGTCGCCCCTCAGCCTCTGTCTTTCCAGGGAGAACAATCCCAGTTTATTCAGTCTCTCCTCAAAGCTAATACCCTCCATACCAGGCAACATCCTGGTAAACCTATCCTGTCCTCCGTCCAAAGCATCCCCGTCCTTCTGGTAGCGTGGTGACCATAATTGGACACAGTATTCCAAATGTGGCCTAACCTTGGTATCTGCATGATAACCTTCATCCATGCAAGTTTATTTATTAGTATAACCAGTAGGCTTACATTAACATTGCAATGAGGTTACTGTGAAAATCCCCCAGTCGCCACACTCTGGCGCCTGCTCGGGGACACTGAGGGAGAATTTAGCATGGCCAATGCTCCTAACCAGAATGTCTTTTGGACTGTGGGAGGAAACCTGAGCACTCGGAGAAATGCACGCAGACACGGAGAACGTGCAAACTCCGCATAGAAAGTGACCCAAGCTGGGAATCAAACCCAGATCCCTGGCGCTGTGAGGCAGCAGTGCTAACCACTGTGCCACCGTGCCATCCAGGTGACCAGTGAAAACATGGCACTTTCCCAATGTGTTCCATCTGAACTTGCCTCAGGTTACGTATGGGAAGGGCCCCCCACCTTAGGCGGGCACATGGAAAATTCACAGCTCAGTTATGTCATTGGTGCAGCAATGCCTAACTGACAGAGTCTGTTGTGGTGCTAAACCTGATAGCAGGACCTGACAGGAGATAACAGCATGGGGAGAAGAGGCAAAGGTCTTTTTAAAATTTCTGTGAGCATTCCTTCAGAAAACAGGACCACCGCACAAAGAACAAAGAACAGTACAGCACAGGAACAGGCCCTTTGGCCCTCCAAGCCTGTGCCGATCAGGTTGTCCTATCTAGACCAACCACTTAGGTCCCTCCATTCCCCATCTGTTCATTTGTCTATCCAGGTAAGTCTTAAATGTCGCTAACGTATCTGCCTCAACCACCTCACTTGGCAGTGCATTGCAGGCCCCCATCACCCTCTGTGTAAAAAACTTCCCCTGCACATCTCCACTAAACCTTTCCCCCCTTATCTTGAACTCGTGCCCCCTTGTAATTGTCATTTCTGCCCTGAGAAAAAGCTTCCAACTGTTCACCCTATCTATACCCCTCATAATTTTATAAACATCTATCAGGTCACCCCTCAGCCTCCGTCTTTCCAGGGATAATAATCCCAGTTTATTCAATCTCTCCTCATAGCTAATACCCTCCATACCAGGCAACATCCTGGTGAACCTGTTCTGCACTCTCTCCAAAGCCTCCACGTCCTTCTAGTAGTGTGGTGACCAGAATTGGACACCAAATGTGGCCTAACCAATGTTTTATATAACTGTAACATAATTTGCCAACTTTTGTACTCGATGTCCTGTCCGATGAAGGCAAGCATGCCATATGCTTTCTGCACCATCTTTTCCACCTGTGCTGCCACTTTTAAGGATCTGTACTCCCAGATCTCTGTGTGTGTCTCTGCTCCTGATGGTTCTGCCATTTATTTTATAGCTCCCACCCGAATGCATCACCTCACATTTGTCCAGATTAAATTCCATCTGCCATTTCTCCGCCCAATTTTCCAGCCTATCTATATTCTGCTGTATTCGCAGACAATCTTCAACACTATCCACAACTCCGCCAATCTCAGTATCATTCCCAAACTTGCTAATCAGACCAGCTACATTTTCTTCCAAGTCATTTATATTTATTAAAAATAGCAGAGGTCCCAGCACTGATCCCTGCAGAACACCACGAGTCACAGACCTCCATTCAGAAAAACACCCTTCCACCGCTACCCTCTGTCTTCTATGGCCAAGCCAGTTCTGAATCCATCTCGCTAGTTCACCCCTGATCCCATGAGATTTAATCTTTTGCACCAGCCTGCCATGAGGGATCTTGTCAAATGCCTTACTAAAGTCCATGTAGACAACATCCACAGCCCTTCCCTCATCAATCATTTTTGTCACCTCCTCAAAAAACGCAATTAAATTCGTGAGACATGACCTCCCTCGTACAAAACCATGCTGCCTGTCGCTAACAAGACCATTCAGTTCCAAATGTGTAAAGAAGCTATCTCTAAGAATCTTCTCCAACAATTTCACTGTCACTGACATCAAACTCACTGGCCTATAATTACCCAGGTTATCCTTGCTACCCTTCTTAAGTAACAGGACAATATTGGCTATCCTCCAATCCTCTGGGACCTCACCAGTGGCCAACGAGTAAACAAAGATTTCTGTTCGAGGCCTAGCAATTTCATCTCTTGTCTCCCTCAGTAATCTGGGATAGATGCCATCTGGCCCTGGGGATTTGTCTACCTTCATGCTTTTTAATTCACCTAACACTTCCTCCCTCGTAGTGATGACTTGTTCAAAAGGGTTTACACACCCCTCCGAGACACCATCAATCAACGTGTCCCTCTCCTTTGTGAATACCGATGCAAAGTACTCATTAAGGATCTCACCCACTTCCTTTGGTCCTACACATAATTTCACTCCTTTGTCCTTGAGTGGACCAACTCTTTCTCTAGCTACCCTCTTGTTTCTAATATATGTATAAAATGCCTTGGGATTCTCCTTAATCCTGTCTGCCAAGGACATTTTGTGACCCCTTTTTGCCCTCCTTACTCCCTGTTTTCTACTTTCCCTGCATTCTTCAAATGCTTCATCTGGTTTTAGTTGTCTCGACCTCATGTATGCATCCTTTTTCTTTTTGACTAGACTCACAATTTCCCTGATCATCCACGGTTTCTAAATCCTGCCTTTCCTGTCCTTTCTTTTCACAGGCACCTGCTTGTCCTGCACTCCGATCAACTGCTCCTTAAAAGACTCCCACGTGCCAAATGTGGATTTACCCTCAAACAGCCTCTCCCAAACAACAGCCTCCAAATCCTGCCTAATCCGGTTGTAGTTAGCCTTCCTCCAATTTAGCACTTTAACCCTCGGATAACACTCGTCCTTTTCCATCAGTATCCTAAAGCTTACAGAATTGTGGTCACTCTTCACTACGTGTTCCCCCATTGCAACTTTGATGACCTGGCCGGGTTCATTCCCTAGTACTACGTCCAGTGTAGCCCCCTCTCTAGTCAGACAATCCACATATTGTTCCAAAAAGCCTTCCTGGGCACACTTAACAAATTCCTCACCATCCGGATCCCTAACCCTAAGGGATTTCTAGTCAATATGAGGAAAATTAAAGTCTCCCACTACAACAACTCTATTGTTTCTACATCTGTACAGAATCTGCTTACATATCCGTTCTTCGACTTCCCGTGGGCTGTTGGGGAGGCCTGGGGTACACCCCCATCATAGTGACTGCCCCCTTCACATTACACTTCACAGCAAACCTGAGCTATGGCACTCCTACTTAGCAAACAATCCAAAAGTATTTTATTGAAATGATTGTTTCTGCGACCATTTGCACGTTTTTAGAATTCTTGTTGTTCTTGTTTCAGATTGTTAATGAGAAATGCAATGTGGTTCCTCCTGGAACGGAAGGTGAAATTGCCATTAAACTGAAGCCCGTTAGACCGTTCAACCTCTTTACTGGATACATTGTACAGTAACCCTATTTCAAGTACTTCACTGAAATCTTTCTAGATTATACAACTGATAATTATTTCATGTAACGTACTTTGTGTTCATTGATGAATCTGACTTTCTTGATTTAGTGAGGCGGCTTATTTAGTGGTGAATTATGCAATGAAACTACCTTGAGATTTACCCAAATCATTTCACCTGGGACTCCTAAAACCTGGAGTCTGGAGGATTCTTGCTATTTTTCCTGTAAGAGTAGCAAATATTTTCCTGTTAGATCATAGAATCCCTAGAGTGCAGAAGAAGGCCATTTGGCCCATCAAGTCTGCACCGACTCTCTAACAGAGCATCATAACCAAGCCCACCCCCAACCTATCCTTGTAACCCCATGCATTTACCCCACTAATCCCCTAACTTATACATCTTTGGACATTAAGGGGCAATTTAGCATGCCCAATCCACCTAACCTGCACATCTTTGGGTCACTGACTAGCAGGAGGGGTGTATATTTAATGTATGCCCTACCATGCAGTGACCTCAATGGAACTCTTGACACCAGCCTGATTTTTTAAAATGTGGGCAAACTCCCAACTCTCTTGCCTTGGTACTTCCATGTGTTTGGTGGGAAAATTTAAAAGGAAAGGTTAATGTTGGTCATTTGTAATCAGGAAGTTTGTCAAGTATCTTTAAGAAGTGGAGCAAGAACCAGGATGCCAGTCTTTCAGGTAGAACAAATGCTACAGGAAAAGGGGATCTGTTTCAGTACTTGACCATCTGTAAATACCCAGGTGAACTGTTCAGTGGGAGGTGGCAATGACTCTAAATGCACTTTATTCAGTGGATTTGGATGCAGCCCTGCTAAAGGTACAATGACCGAACCAGTTCAGATAAGGTATAGTAATAAATTGCAAGTTCAATATATTTAAGGACAGCATGCATCACTGATAGTGTTACAGGGTAGTTGTACTGGGGGACTTTAACTTTACAAATACTGACTGGAAAAGCTATAGTTCGAGTACTTTAGAGGGGTCGGTTTTTGTCCAATGTGTGCAGGAAGGCTTCCTGACGCAGTATGTAGATAGACCAACAAGAGGCGAGGCCACATTGGATTTGGTACTGGGTAATGAACCAGGCCAGGTGTTAGATTTGGAGGTAAGTGAGCACTTTGGTGAAAGTGACCACAATTCGATTACGTTTACCTTAGCAATGGAAAAGGATAGGTATATACCAAAGGGCAAGAGTTATAGCTGGGGGAAAGGAAATTATGATGCGATTAGGCGAGACCTGTCAGGCAGGGAGGAAGCAGACGTGTGAGGGAACCGTGGTTTACTAAGGAGGTTGAATCTCTTGTGAAGAGGAAGAAGGAGACTTATGTTAAGATGAGACGTGAAGGCTCAGTTAGGGCACTTGAGAGTTACAAGTTAGCCAGGAAGGACCTAAAGAAAGAGTTAAGAAGAGCCAGGAGGGGACATGAGAAGTCTTTGGCAGGTAGGATCAAGGAAAACCCTAAAGCTTTCTATAGGTATGTCAGGAGTAAGAGAATGACTAGGGTAAGATTAGGGCCAGTCAAGGACAGCAGTGGGAAGTTGGGCGTAGAGTCTGAAAAGATAGGAGAGGCACTAAATGAATATTTTTCGTCGGTATTCACACTGGAGAGGGACAGTGTTGTTGAGGGGAGTACTGAGATGCAGGCTCTTGGACTGGATGGGATTGATGTTCATAAGGAGGAGGTGTTAGCAATTCTGGAAAGGGTAAAAATAGATAAGTCCCCTGGGCCGGATGGGATTTATCCTAGGATTCTCTGGGAGGCTAGAGAGGAGATTGCAGAGCCTTTGGCTTTGATCTTTGTGTCGTCATTGTCTACAGTGCCAGAAGACTGGAGGATAGCAAATGTTGTCCCCTTGTTCAAGAAGGGGAGTAGGGACAACCCTGGTAATTATAGACCGGTGAGCCTTACTTCTGTTGTGGGCAAAGTATTGGAAAGGATTATAAGAGATAGGATTTATAATCACCTCGAAAGGAATAATTTGATTAGGGATAGTCAGCATGGTTTTGTGAAGGGTAGGTTGTGCCTCACAAACCTTATTGAGTTCTTTGAGAAGGTGACCAAAGAGGTGGGTGAGGGTAAAGCGGTTGATGTGGTGTATATGGATTTCAGCAAAGCGTTTGATAAGGTTCCCCATGGTAAGTTTTTGCAGAAAATACGGACACATGGGATTGAGGGTGATTTAGTGGTTTGGATCAGGAATTGGCTAGCTGTAAGAAAACAGAGGGTGGTGGTTGATGGGAAATATTCATCCTGGAGTTCAGTTAGTAGTGGTGTACCGCAAGGATCTGTTTTGGGGCCACTGCTGTTTGTCATTTTTATTAATGACCTGGATGAGGGAGTGGAAGGATGGATTAGTAAATTTGCGGATGACACTAAAGTCAGTGGAGTTGTAGACAGTGCGGAGGGAAGTGGCAGGTTACAGAGGGACATAGATAAGCTGCAGAGTTGGGCTGAGAGGTGGCAAATGGAGTTTAATGCGGAAAAGTGTGAGGTGATTCACTTTGGAAGGAGTAACAGGAATACAGAGTACTGGGCCAATGGTAAAATACTTGGTAGTGTAGATGAAGGTGTCAGTGTGCATAGATCCCTGAAAGTTGGCACCCAGGTTGATAGGGTTGTTAAGAAGGCGTACGGTGTGTTAGCTTTTATTGGTAGAGGGATTGAGTTTTGGAGCCAGGAGGTCATGCTGCAACTGTACAAAACTCTGGTGCGGCCGCATTTGGAGTATTGCGTACAGTTCTGGTCGCGGTATTATAGGAAAGATGTGGAAGTGTTGGAAAGGGTGCAGAGGAGATTTACCAGGATGTTGCCTGGTATGGTGGGAAAATCGTATGAGGAAAGGCTAAGGGGCTTGAGGTTGTTTTCGTTAGAGAGAAGAAGGCTAAGAGGTGACTTATAGAGGCATACAAGATGATCAGAGGATTAGATAGGGTGGATAGTGAGAGCCTTTTTCCTCGGATGGTGATGGCTAGCACGAGGGGACAGAGCTTTAAATTGAGGGGTGAGAGATATAGGACAGATGTTAGAGGTAGGTTCTTTACTCAGAGAGTAGTAAGGGTGTGGAATGCCCTGCCTGCAGCAGTAGTGGACTCGTCAACATTAAGAGCATTCAAATGGTTATTGGATAAACATATGGATGATATTGGAATAGTGTAGATTAGAAGGGCTTTAGATTGGTTCCACTGGTCGGCGCAACATCGAGGGCCAAAGGGCCTGTACTGCGCTGTAATGTTCTATGTTCTACATCGCAATCGCATACATTAATTGGGGCAATTCATTCAGTCTCCACTGCATTCTCCTTTTCCTTTGCTAATCGGGGGCAGCACGTTGGCACAGTGGTTAGCACTGCTGCCTCACAGCGCCAGAGACCTGGGTTCAATTCCCGGTTTGAATCACTGTCTGCACGGAGTCTGCACTTACTTTCTCCCCGTGTCTGTGTGGGTTTCCTCCGGGTGGTCCGGTTTCCTCCCACAGTACAAAATACGTGCTGGTTAGGTGCATTAGCTATGCTAAATTCTCCCTCAGTGTACCCGAACAGGCGCCAGATTGCAGCAACTAGGGGATTTTCACAGTAACGTCATTGTAATGTAAGCCTACTTGTGACACAAACAAATAAACTTTAAAACTATCCTCCCTAAGGTTCCCCCATACTTGTACAAAACCAGTGTAATTTTTCCAAATTTAACACCCTGCCCCCTGTCCTCTCCAAACTCACTTTATCCATTCTCCCCTATTCTCTTAACTGTTCTTTTGACTCCGTTCCCATTAAGCTGCTGCCCACACATATTTTCTTACTCTAACCCATGCTAGTCCAAAGATGTGCTGGTTAGGTGCATTGGCTATGCTGCATTCTCCCTCAGTGTACCCGAACAGGCGCCGGAGTGTGGCGACTAGGGGATTTTCACAGTAACTTCATTGCAGTGTTAATGTAAGCCTACTTGTGACTAAACTTTAACTTTAACTTTGAAAAAAATGATCTACCTTGATAACATTCATCGTAGCATTGAATAAGTTTTCTTGCATGATTAAGAATCAGGATTGTAAGTGTGAATCCAGGGAGGCAATCTCTCGTCACTTTTTGACTACCATCACTCGGTTAATTGACTGATGTAACAGAGATCCTTCCAGATGTGATCAGGGTTTCTTAAGAACTAACATTGCAGGGATTCCCCACTAACTGTACACTCAGAACAGAAATCTTACCTTGTAAAATAAGATGCCTGCTACAGACAGACCTTTATTGGTATTACCGTAAAGATGCAGTATTTCAAAAAGTGGACAGTACAAAGGGTTCCTCAGATCCAAAATTGGTGAATACAAAGAACAAAGAAAATTACAGCGCAGGAACAGGCCCTTCGGCCCTCCAAGCCTGCACTGACCATGCTGTCCATCTGAACTAAAACCCCCTACCCTTCCGGGGACCATATCCCTCTATTAAAGTTAAAGTCATTTTTATTAGTCACAAGTAAGGTTTACATTAACACTACAATGAAGTTACTGTGAAAATCCCCTAGTCGCCGCACTCTGGCGCCTGTTCGGTCAATGCACCTAACTAGCACGTCTTTCGGACTGTGGGAGGAAACTGGAGCAGCCGGAGGAAACTCACGCAGACATATGGAGAATGTGCAGACTCCACACAGACAGTGACCCAAGCTGGGAATTGAACCCGTGTCCCTGGCACTGTGAGGCTACAGTGCTAACCACTGTGCCACCATGCTGCCCGTATTCCAATCCTATTCATGTACTTGTCCAGATGCCCCTTCAAAGTCACTATCGTGTCCACTTCCACTATCTCCCCCAGCAGCGAGTTCCAGGCACCCGTCCCCCTTTGTGTAAAAAAACCTGCCTCGTACATCTCTTTTAAACCTTGCCCCTCGCACCATAAAGCTGTGCCCCCTAGTAATTAACTCTTCCACCCTGGAAAAAAGCTTCCAACTATCCACTCTGTCCATGTCCCTCATAATCTTGTGGACTTCAATCAGGTCACCCCTCAACCTCCGTCGTTCCAATACTCCAAGCTAAGAGCTTATTGCGCATGCAAACACTTGTATTGGAAAACAACCATTGAAAATTAAAACCACATTCCCACAACACAAAGTTTGTGCCTAAGTGCCTAAGCAAAGCAACTAGAAGTAATTCACTCAGGCTATTATAAAATTCTAGTCAGCAACATTTCTGGGGGGTTTTTTGGGCTAAGAATCTACCATGCGGTAGATGTTGCAGCTTCAAACATCCATCTTCCCATCACATTACATGCAGCCTCAAGACAATTCTTCTGCCCCTCCCATGCGGTTCGAGTGTTGCCTGAGATCACAATGGTGCTGGTGTCTTCAAAGCCGAGAATGCCCACCTTCTATTTCTGGTCCTGACATCTCTGGCCAAAGATGAACTTGCGCTGTCTCCATTATTTAAATCAGAGCCCTCAGCTCCTGGACACTGCCAGGCACTACCAAGAAAGGCGGATCAGCCCAGTTATTATTTAAACTCTGTTCTGAGCAGAGTACAATAAGGTTTAGCATTAAGGACAGGGTGGTAAGTTTAAGAATGCATCCAAATTTTGTACAGATCTGACCCAGGGTCAACAGTTTTCTAGTATCTTTAAGTTTATTTACAGTGGGTGACACGGCAGCACAGTGGTTAGCACTGCTGCTTCACAGCGCCAGGGACCTGGGTTCGATTCCCGGATTGGGTCACTGCTTGTATACAGTTTGCACGTTCTCCTAGTGTATGTATGAGTTTGCTCCGGTTTCCTCCCACAGTCCGAAAGATGTGCTGGTTAGGTGCATTGGCTATGCTAAAATTCTCCTTCAGTGTACCTGAGCAGGTACCGGAGTGTGGCGATTAGGGAATTTTCACAGTAACCTCATTGCAATGTTAATGTAAGCCTACTTCTGACACTAATAAATAAACTAAACGATTTATTAGTGTCACAATAGGCTTACATTAACACTGCAATTAAGCTACTGTTTGGGTACACTGAGGGAGAATTTAGCATGGCCAATGCACCTAACCAGCACGTCTTTCTGACTGTATAAGGAAACCGGAGCACCCAGAGGAAACCCACGCAGACACGGGGAGAATGTGCAAACTCCGCACAGACAGTGACCCAAGCCGGGAATCGAACCCGGGCCACTGGCACTGTGAGGCAGCAGTGCTAACCACTGTGCCACCCTTTGAGACCCTGATATTATTCCTTAACTATGCAATGTAAAAACAATCAAGGTTCATCTTTAGCCACCAAGTATATGGTTTTAAAAATATTATTAAGTACGTTTGAACATTGAGCTGCTTTATTTGGTTGTTGCTAGGATGACCCAAAACGAACTGCCGCAGTCCTACGAGAAGACTATTATTTGACTGGAGACCGTGGCTTGATGGATGACGAAGGATACTTCTGGTTCCTTGGAAGATCAGATGATGTAATCCTATCAGCTGGGTATAGTGTTCCAGTTATCCTCATTCTATTAACTCAATGTTTCACTGTTACATAATTAAGAGGCTTATGAACGGCTTAGCATGGCCGTTCTGTTATATTTCACATTATGAGAATCCTTGGGTATTCGTTAATCTACTAAATATTACAAATGATGTCCCACAGAAGAGCCTGACTTAAAAATCAAGCAGTCCAATTTCAGTAAAGATTAAATGCAATGTTTTTCGTATTCTTGCAGATAATGGGGTGAATTTTTGCCATCCCACCTGCCACGGGAATCATAGCGGGCGAGGGGTGGACCATGTAAAGGTCCATTGACCCCGCGGGATTTTCTGGTTTCCGAATGCGGCTGGTAAATCCCGCCCAATGATTTTCTGTACTTAAGGTGATTGGTTAACAAGGCTGGGCAATTTGTAAATAGATTAATGACAGTATAAACACTTCAATCTAAGAATAGGTCGTGAATGTAGCCCAATCCATCGCGCAAACCAGCCTCCCATCCATTGGCTCCGTCTACACTTCCCGCTGCCTCGGCAAAGCAGCCAGCATAATTAAGGACCCCACGCACCCCGAACATTCTCTCTTCCACCTTCTTCCGTCGGGAAAAAGATTCAAAAGTCTGAGGTCACATCCCGACCGACTCAAGAACAGCTTCTTCCCTGCTGCCATCAGACTTTTGAATGGGTCTACCTCGCACTAAGTTGATCTTTCTCTACACCTTAGCTATGACTGTAACACTACATTCTGCACACTCGTTTCCTTCTCTATGAATGGTATGCTTTGTGTAGCGCGCAAGAGACTATACTTTTCACTATATCCCAATACATGTGACAGTAATAAATCAAATTTTAAAAATTAATATTTAGAATATGTATTTGTGAAGAGAGAGGATAATAAATACCCAAGAATCATTTACAAGGCTGAATATGTCGGGAACTTAACATGTAGGTGAAAAACCTTTTTTTACTATGTATATGTTCATTGCAGTAACCAAAGGATGGTGTGAATTTCAACTGGGAAATTGAAGTGATTTCCTCCTTGGAGGAGAAAAGTCTAACTTGGCCCTCTCACGGGATTTTTGCCCTCGGTGAATGGCCCTGAGAATCTCACCAAATATTGAGAACCATAAGATAGAAAAACTTATAGCTTGATACTGCAACGATAATTGGAGGTCAATTCTATCATCAACAAATTGTATTTAGCTCTGAAATATAAATTAGGCCGGAGGCCTTTTCTTAATTCAATATACTGTACCATACTAGTTGGAGATGATGGCCTAGTGGTATTATCACTTAACTATTAATCCAGAAACTCAGCTAATGTTTTGGACACCTGGGTTCGAATCCCGCCACGGCAGATGGTGGAATTTGAATTCAATTTTTTAAAAAACATCAGGAATTAAGAATCCACCATGAATCGATTGTCGGAAACCCACCTGGTTCACTAATACCCTTTCGGGAAGGAAATCTGCCGTCCTTACCTGGCCTGGCCTCCATGTGACTCCAGAGGCACAACAATGTGGTTGACTCTCAATTGCCTTCTGACCAAGGGCAACGAGGGATGGGCAATAAAAGCTGGCCAGCCAGCAACGCCCATGTCCAATGAATAAAAAAAAAATTAGTGTGTGATAGTATTTCCTATCATTTAGTTGCTGGAGGTGATCATTCGCTCTGCCAGCAACAGGTTCAAGAGTTTTTTTAAAAAGTAATTGCGGAAAACAAATATCATGCATTACAGATGCTTTAATGTTAGCCAATGCTCCAAGTAATGTGACTCCTTTATGCCAAAAATGTCACAGGTACCGTGTTGGACCATTTGAAGTAGAAAATGCATTGATAGAGCATCCGGCTGTGACAGAATCAGCTGTGGTTAGCAGTCCTGATCCAACCCGAGGAGAGGTATGCTTAGAAACCAACACAGATTTAATCAATCTCATCCAGTAGCAGATTGATTTTAAAAAGACAAGCGGTGCAGATCCATCAGTGCAATTTAGCTCCTAATAAAATCACACTGAAAACTTAGGGGAAATTTTATCTGGGAATGGATTTTAGGCAGGCACTCTAACTCTTTGTTTTGTTTTGATTACACATTCTGGGCAGTATTATTGTTCTGTAACTGCAATAGCTTGGCCTTTTGATCCCCCTTCACAAATACAACTAATTCAAAGTCTAATTTTCCCATTACCAATATGCCCTGGTGGTATTATCGCTTGACTATTAATCCAGAAACTTAGCTAATATCCTGGGGACTCGGGTTCAAATCCCGCCACAGCAGATGGTGGAATTTGAATTCAATAAAAATG
Source organism: Mustelus asterias (assembly GCF_964213995.1). Taxonomy (NCBI): domain Eukaryota; kingdom Metazoa; phylum Chordata; class Chondrichthyes; order Carcharhiniformes; family Triakidae; genus Mustelus; species Mustelus asterias. Next base: position 58,184,181 of record NC_135823.1, on the reverse strand, counting down.
ATCTGGAATTAAGAATCCACTGATGACTATGAAACCATTGTTGATGGTCAGAAAAACCCATCTAGTTCCTTTCGGGAAGGAAATCTGCCATCCTTACCTGGTCTGGCCTACAAGTGACTCCAGATCCGCAGCAATGTGGTTGACTCTCAACTGCCCTCTGGCCAACTAGGGATGGGCAATAAATGCTGGCCAGCCAGCGATGCCCATGTCCCTCGAATGAATAAAGGAAATATATCTAACGATCCTCAGTGGGACAGTCACATCTTATTTTCCCTGTTGAAAAGAACTTTTCTTCTTTTAAGGTTGTGAAGGCATTTATCGTTCGAAGTCCTGCTTATACCTCATGTGATCCTGACAAGCTGATTAAAGAATTGCAAGAACATGTTAAGAAAGTCACAGCACCGTATAAATACCCAAGAAAGGTCTGTATTTTACCTCTCCTGATTTGCTGGATGAGAAAGGCAGCTATTAAACAGCTTGGGTGTAGTTCTTGCAAGATTAGTCATCCCGATAAAATGGTGAATAGCAGTAAGTCATTGTAGTATTGTGATTTTTTTTAATTATAGGCTTATTCATGCATTAATACCAGTTATAAGCCAGTTGCAATTTCCTAAAAGACAGGTGATTTTTCCATATTTTAAGTTTATTTATTAGTGTCGCAAGTAGGCTTACACTGTTCGGGTACACTGAGGGGGAATTTAGCATGGCCAATGCACCTAACCAGCACGTCTTTCAGACTGTGGGAGGAAACCGGAGCACCCAGAGGAAACCCACGCAGACACGAGGGGAACGTGCAGACTCTGCATGGAGAGTGACCTAAGCCAGGAATTGAACCCGGGTCCCTGGCGCTGTGAGGCAGTAGTGCTAACCACTGCACCGCCAAATCACAAAACAAAAACCATCTGGTTCACTAATGTCCTTTAGGGAAGGAAATCTGCCATCCTTACCTGGTCTGGCCTACATGTAACTCCAGAGCCACAACAATGTGGTTGGCCCTAAACTCATAGAGTCATAGAGGTTTACAGTAGGGAAACAGGCCCTTCGGCCCAACTTGTCCATGCTGCCCTTTTTTTAAAACCCCTAAGCTAGTCCCAATTGCCCGCATTTGGCCCATATCCCTCTATACCCATCTTACCCATGTAACTGTCTAAACTGCCCTCTGCTTAAGGGAAATCAGGGATGGGTAACAAAAGTTGTTCTTTCCAGTGACACCCAAAGGTGCCATGGGGTTGCTTCTTCTTCCACCCCCCCCTTCACTCATACCACCTTGCCGCTCAGTGTGATGTGTTGTGAACATCTATACAGTGAAACCTGTAAATTACCAACACCTTAGGGGCTGACTGGCTGTCTCCCTTTGTTGGAGGTATCCTTATTTTCAAAATGGTCTTTATATGCAACGTAAAAAAAAATAATAGAATGGAGAGTTCCTAATCAACTATCTGTAGAATCATAGAATCCTTACAGTGCAGTAGGAGGCCATTCGGCCCATCAAGTCTGCACCGACCACAATCTCACCCACGCGCTATCCCCATAACCCCACATATTTACCCTGCTAATCCCCCTGAAACTAGGCTCAATATAGCATGGCCAATCAACCTAACCCGCACATCTTTGGAGTGTGGGAGGAAACCGGAGCACCCGGAGGAAACCCACGCAGACACGGGGAGAACGTACAGACTCCGCACAGACCCAAGCTGGGAATCGAACCCGGGTCCCTGGCACTGTGAGGCAGCAGGGCTAACCAGTGTAACTACTGTTAACCAATGTAACCACTGCCACCTTGGTGGCAGCATGACATAGAAACATAGAAAAACTACAGCACAATACAGGCCCTTCAACCCACAAAGTTGTGCCGAACATGTCCCTACCTCAGCAATTACTAGGCTTACCTATAAACCTCTATCTTACTAAGTTCCATGTACTTATCTAAAAGTCTCTTAAAAGACCCTATTGAATCCTCCTCCACCACCATTGCTGGCAGCCCATTCCACGCACCCACCACCCTCTAAGTGAAAAACTTACCCCTGACATCTCCTCTGTACCTACTCCCCAGCACTTTAAACCTGTGTCCTCTCATGTCCTCTCCATTTCAGCCCTAGGAAAAAGCCTCTGACTGTCCTCCATACCTCGGATGGTTGCATGCAATCTCGGGAGATCAATGTTTCTGCAGCTTTGTCTGCTGGTTACAGCTGCCCATCCCCACAAAAGTAGTTTATTTCGCAAAAAACCACTGCTGCCTTCCATAACCTGCATGGGCCACTTTTTTAAAGTTGTTAATAAAATATTTGGTGCATTGAAAGCTGTCTGTACTTCATAATTGGCAAATGCCCATGGTTTCAGAGAGCCTTTTGTGTATTTCATTGTGCTAATTATTTGGGTCTCTCAATCTGTGCAAGTTTCTTGGTTTCAGTGAGCACAGTAACAACAAACTCCAAGGAAATCCCCAATCCAGGCCCTGTTTTCACGCTGTATATCTCTCTGACTCTAAATGCCATTGCCTACAATTCTATTCCGCCATTGATTGAATGGTTAGCACTGCTTCCTCACAGCTCCAGGGACCCAGGTTCAATTCTGGACTTGGGTGACTGTCTTGGGTGGGGTTTGCACGTTTTTCCCCATGTCTGTATGGGTTTCCTCCGGGTGCTCCGGTTTTCTCCCACAAACCGGCACGGTAGCACAGTGGTTAGCACCGCTGCTTCACAGCTCCAGGGACCTGGGTTCGATTCCCGGCTTGGGTCACTGTCTGTGTGGAGTTTGCACATTCTCCTCGTGTCTGCGTGGGTTTCCTCCGGGTGCTCCGGTTTCCTCCCACAGTCCAAAGATGTGTGGGTTAGGTTGATTGGCCAGGTTAAAAATTGCCCCTTAGAGTCCTGAGATGCGTAGGTTAGAGGGATTCGCGGGTAAATATGTGGGGGTAGGGCCTGGGTGGGATTGTGGTCGGTGCAGACTCGATGGGCCGAATGGCCTCCTTCTGCACTGTAGGGTTTCTATGATACCAAAGATTTGCAGGTTAGGTGGATTGGCCGTGCTAAATTGCCCCTTAGTGTCCCAAGATGTGTAGGTTAGATGGGATTGGCCATGGTGGATGTGTGGCGTTACAGGGATAGGGCAGGGGAGAGGTCCTGGGTAAGATACTCTGTCATCAAGTCAGTGCAGACTTGATGGGCTGAGTGGCCTCTTCTGCACTGTAGGGATTCTATGATTCTCTTTGATTGCACACACAAACAGCCATACTGAATACTGCAATATTAAATAAGTTTATCAGATTTCTTATTTAGAAACTTTAGCAAACGAACTTGTTGAATTTTAAGAAAATGAAGGGTGATAGCTAATTATCTACATAGATAGCTAAATGTAGTAGTTGCATAGGTCTGCAACCTGACCAATGAAATGTTAGTCTGCTAGATGGGGTAAAATTAGATTAGATAGTTGCAACTGGCAACTTTCCAAAGTTTGAATCAAGATATCAGTGCAGTACACCCAATGGTGTTGATAGTGTTTGCCATTTACATTCTTGGAAAGATTTAAACTTATAGTATGGCAAGGCTCCTTAGACAACACCTTCCAAACCCACGACTACTTCTATCCAGAAGGGCAAGAGCAGCAGATAACAGGGAACACCACTACCTGGAAGTTCCCCTCCAAGTCACTCACCATCTTGACTTGGAAATATATCGTCGTTCCTTCAGTCGCTGGGTCAAAATCCTGGCAATCGCTCCCCAACAGCACTGTGGGTATACCTACACCACAAGGACTGCAGCGGTTCAAGAAGGCAACTCACCACCACCTTCTCAAGGGCAATTAGGGATAAGTAATAAATGCTGGCCTAGCCAGCGACACCCACATCCCAGGTACAGCAGGCGGTAAAGAAGGCAAATGGTATGTTGGCCTTCATTGCGAGAGGTCTTGAGTACAGGAGCAGGGATGTGTTGTTGCAATTATACAGGGCCTTGGTGAGGCCACACCTAGAGTATTGTGTGCAGTTTTGGTCTCCTTTTCTGAGGAAGGATGTTCTTGCTCTCGAGGGAGTGCAGCGAAGGTTTACCAGGCTGATTCCGGGGATGGCGGGACTCATGTATGAGGAGAGATTGACTAGGTTAGGGATTGTTTTCGCTGGAGTTTAGAAGAATGAGGGGGGATCTCATAGAGACTTATAAAATTCTAACACGACTAGACAGGGTCGATGCAAGGAAGATATTCCTGATGGTGGGGGAGTCCAGAACTAGGGGTCACAGTCTGAGGATTCGGGACGGACTTTTTAGGATGGCGATGAGGAGACATTTCTTCACTCAAGGAGTGGTGAGCCTGTGGAATTCATTACCACAGGAAGTAGTTGATGCTGAAATATTGAATATATTCAAGAGGCGGCTGGATATAGCACCTGGGGTGAATGGGATCAAAGGTTATGGGGAGAAAGCAGGATTAGGCTATTGAGTTGGACGATCAGCCATGATCGTGATGAATGGTGGAGCAGGCTCGAAGGGCCGAATGGCCTCCTCCTGCTCCTATCTTCTATGTTTCTATGTTTCTATAAATTATATTTTTATTTTTTAAATCTATTATGTTTTATTTTAATACAATGAAGGGAACTATTAAATGGACTTCTGAGTACATTATGGGGCTGTATTTGACAGTTTTCATTTATACTGATTAGGTTAAGATACTTCGCATCAAATAAATAAATGACATTTCTTACTGAGATTATGTCACACAAGTATCAGTCTTCCCATGTGGAAGTACAGGGATCAGCAAAATAGTCCTTTTCACCAAAGGGTGAGATTTAATTTTTTTTCCCCTCAGCAAGATCCATTTAAGTATTAACAGTTCAATGTAAATACTGCATCTGATCAAAACATCTGAGCAAGACGCCAGCAAAGATCAAAACGCAGAACAATCTCCTCAGCAAACTTGCTGCCTCCTTATAGGGTGCTCAAACCTTAAGGGTGTTAACTCTTGCCACCATCTGACTGTAGATTATTGTGCATCAGCATAGTACAACCCATCCCATACCAGTCTTGTAGATACCCAGGTCAACACAACAATGCGTATCATCTTGGTTAGCCCACAAACAACTCAATTCACCAGGCTCCCAGTCCTGAGCAACATCCCACCCCTTCGCATAAGGAGGGAGATTGCAACAAGAAAGTTCCTGGAGAAGGTTTACGTCAACCCAAGCCTGCTGCGACAGAAGGACCAACCCACTGGTCGCCTCCCATCAGGCCAGCCCATATGTCTAAGGCCACTGTGCCAAGGAACAACAGCAGATGTCCTGTGGCAACAGCAGCAATCGAACCAACATTACAAACCACTTCCTCGTCACAGACCCCACAGCCTACCCACCCAGCTTCAACCTGCCATGCCAACATTGGGTATTCCTCAACCGTTTCCGCACTGGTCGAGGCCTTTGTGCAGCAAATCAGCACAAGTGGGACCTTGCAGGGAATGCGGACAACAGCTGTGGGGCACCCCAATGATTCGCATCATTGTCCCCTGACAAAAATTAAGACCAAGGCTCAGAGTTCCATTTAGCCACAGTGGAAGCTATTGTCTGGCTGGGTGATTACTGTACATGCTAAAAGAAAAACTGCATCTGGTCTGCTCAACAGTTACCGTCCTTCTGCATACCTCTATTAATTCTAATTCCCCGTCTCCCATTTACGCTGTTCCCAAGTACAATTCTCAGTATTGGGGCTGAAGCATACATTACACAGTCTTATGTGCTTTAACAGTCAAAACAGTAGTGATGTATGCCCTCATACTCACATGATCCAAGATTTTATCCTGGAAGGCATACTGAAAACTTGATTCACACTGAAAACTCATCACATCTACCTCCCCAAATCTCACTTTCAACATCAATTGAGCGGCTTATGGATTTCTTATTCCAAAAAAAGAGATCAAATGCTCAAGCTAACCCAACTCCCTTTCTCCATTGTTCCCAACATCCTCACTGTCAAATTATAACTTTTTCCAAACACCATGTCCTGCTCCAAAGCCCACACTCGAGCATTTACCAGTTATAGTGGGTATGGCACCTACCTCCTGCACCTTCCGGCAAACTCCATCTGAACATTTAATTCAAACCTAAAATTGCCTGCAGATATCAACCACAGTGTGAATATTTCACACGGTATTAATTTTGCAGACATATGCAGAAACATGACTGGATCTGGCTCAATTTCAAATTTCTCTTTTCACAGGAGAGCCTTATAAATGTTTGCCAAAATTTAAATTGACCAAGGGGAGATGTTGGCCCAGTGGTATTATCGCTAGACTATTAATCCAGAAACTCAGCTAATGTTCTGGGGACCCAGTTTCGAATCCAGTCACGGCAGATGGTGGAATTTGAATTCAATTTTTTTTTTAAACCTGGGATTAAGAATCTACTGATGACCATGAAACCATTGTCGATTGTCGGAAAAACCCATCTGGTTCCCTGATGCCTTTAGGGAAGGAAATCTGCTGTCTTTACCTGGTCTGGACTACATGCGACTCCAGAGCTACAGCAATGCGGTTGACTCTCAACTGCCCTCGGGCAACTAGGGATAGGCAATAAATGCTGGCCAGCCAGCGATGCCCATGTTCCATGAATGAATTTTTTAAAAGTTCTTGCTAAAGAGGTATGTGTTCTGAGCTCTCACGAATCATGGACTACCTTTCTGTTTCCCCACAGATTGAATTTGTGAAGGAACTGCCCAAGACCATTAGTGGGAAAGTCAAAAGAAGCGAATTACGAAAAAAAGAATGGGAAAAAGAAATGGAAACTTAAACCATCCTTGTACAGCGTCATGAAGTGGAATCATTAATAAAAAGCAGAACATTTAATTCAACTAATCTGAAGATAATATAAATTATGCTAACTGATTTATTGCGAGGCATAAACAGAATATGGGTTTGTTCAAGATGCTAAAGGAGACAAGGTGGCACGGCGGCACAGTGGTTAGCACTGCTGCCTCACAGCGCCAGGGACCCGGGTTCAATTCCTGGCTTGGGTCACTGTCTGTGTGGAGTTTGCACGTTCTCCCCGTGTCTGCGTGGGTTTCCTCCGGGTGCTCCGGTTTCCTCCCACACTTCAAAGGTGTGCAGATTAGGTTGATTGGCAATGCTAAATTGAGCCTTACTTGTAAATACATGGGGACATGGGGATAAGACCTTGGTGGGATTGTTGTTGGTGCAGGCTCGATGGGTCGAATGGCCTCCTTCTGCACTGTAGGGATTCTATGAGACGTATGATAAACTTGTAAGATGTCCTTTTCACCTGTTGTCAATAAAAAACACAAATGAAGAGTGGTACACACTCCCTTCACTGTTTTTCTGCCCCAAGTGGTAAAGTATAATTAAGTTTAATTTTATTTATTAGTGTCACAAGTAACCTTACATTTACACTACAATGCAGTTACTGCAAAAATCCCCTATTGCCATAGTCCAAGAGATTTCATACTTTGAATAATAGCCCATGTATCTAGTGGCCACGTATCACAGATAGAATGTGTTTTGTTTTTATTGGCCACGATCAATATGTTTGTATGTGAAAGATGTATGCTTTCTTATCCTCAGTGCTGGTCCCAATTTAAATAATCCCAGCAACAAGCTTTGGGAGTTTTTAAAAATATACATAATCACACACTTGCCCCGGAGGCTTAAAATACATTTCATTCACTCAATTCAAACACATGCACAATTACACTCGCACAAAGATTAAATGCAGATGAAGGTAAAACAATACAATTACAACTTATGATTGTCTCAGTCTCTTGTGTGGCAGGACTGTAGTTTCTTAGATGAGTTGATGCTTTAGTTAAATTGAAGGTGTTGTAAAACAAGATTTCTTGTAGTCAAATGTCCAGGAGGTTGGTACTCAGCTGAACTTCAAGTTGGGAACCTGTTGGAGATGGAGTAGAGAAAAAGTCCTCCTCCCACTTTCAAGGTATTGCTGTTTATTATCCTGGTTGCAGCTAATTATATCGCTTTCTGATGGAACTGTCTCTGCAGAATAGTTTCTTGCTGTTGTTATTTAAAAGCAGGCAACAAAACGGCTTCCACATCGAGTGACTTATACAAGTTCAAAGTCCTTTTTTCCCCAAAATGGGATGTTGGGTTGTTGTTTGACACCTTAAAATTCACCTTCGTCAAACACACATTGAATTTCATATTACCTTTGTCCATGGTGAAACAGAAAGATGAGCTGGCTAAAATGCGACAGTTCTTTTGTTGATGGTCCATCTTTAAACAAAGAGATGCGTGAATTCTCTGGATGGCTGTGAATGTCCATATTTAATTTGGTTGAGACTGTCTGGAGGTTGAAATACAAAAGGTCACATGGTTTTCAGCAGCCATTTTAATATTCTGTTCATGGTCAATACATTAAAAAAATTGAACATGTTAACACTATACTGGAATATGACACTATATTTAACAGTATGGAAATTACTCACCTTGTAACCAGTGGAGAAGAACTACATATGGTTACGGTGGCACAGTGCTTAGCACTGCTGCCTCACAGCGCCAGGGACCTGGGTTTGATTCCCAGCTTAGGTCACTTTCTGTGTGGAGTCTGCACGTTCTCCCAGTGTCTGCGTGGGTTTCCTCGCGTGCTCCCGTTTTCTCCCACAGTCCAAAGGATGTGTTGGTTAGGTGCATTGGCCATGCTAAATTCTCTCCCTCATTGTACCCGAACAGGCACCGGAGCGTGGCGACTAGGGGATTTTCACAGTAACTTCATTGCAGTGTTAATGTAAACCTACTTGTGACTAATAAATAAATAAACTTTTAATAAACATTGGCCTTATATTATATTCAAATTAAAAAGTATATAACCACATTTAAGTTTATTTCAAGTGAAATTTGAACCAGTATTGCTTTTTGAATTAAGTTTAATGCAATATATGGCTATGCATTCAATGGGAGAAACAGAATTCTTTCCACATTAACTAGTAATAGCCAGTAATGTGGTTATCAATTATTGGCCATATGATCTACAAACAAGGATTGCTGAGCTCAGATTCAAAACCCATTTTGCGTGTAATTTTATCTTGCACAGCCCTACAACACGAGAGTCAATGAGAATTGGGGGAAAACACTGCACTAGCTGTAGTCATACCTGCATACCTGGCTGTGGTTGTTGGAAGTCAATATCTCAGTCCCAGCATATCACCGCAGGAATAACTCAGGGTAGTTTCCTAGGCCCAACCATTTTCAGCTGCTTCCATGATAGTCCCTTCATCACAGGGTCAGAAGTGGGGATGTTCACTGATGATTGCACAATGTTCAGCACCATGCGCAAGTCCTCAGACACTGAAGCAGTCCGTGTTCATATCCAGCAAGACCTGGGCAACATTCAGGCTCAGGCTGATAAGTGACAAGGTACATTCATGCCACACAAGTGCCAGGCAATAACCATCTCCCACAAGAGAAAATTCAAATATCTCCCCTTGATATTCAATGACACTAACATGAGTGAATGCTATGAATCCCCCATTATAAACATCCTGAGGGTTTACCACTGATCAGAAACTGAACTGGACCAGCCCTATAAATATTGTGCCTACAAGAGCAGGTCAGAGGCTGGGAATTCTACAGCAAATAATGTACCTCCAGACTCCCTGAAGTCTGTCCACCATCTACAAGGCACAAGTCAGGAGTGTAATGGAACATTCTCCACTGGCCTGAATCAGTGTAGTTCTAACAACACTCAAGAAGCACAATACCATACAGCACAAAGCAGCTCACATGATCCAGTACCACAAACACTCACACCCTCCATCATTGACGGACAGTAGCAGTAGTGTGTAGCATCTGCAAGATGCACTGCAGCAACTCACCTTGGCCTCTTCGACAGCACCTACCAAACCACCAACCGCTAACACCTAGAAGGACAAGAGCAGCAGATGCATGGTCACACGACCATCTGCAAGTGCCCTACAAGCCACACACCATCCTGACTTGGAACCAAATTGACAATGTGAGCAATTGTGGGCCCTGTATCGAAGGAAGAATGTGCTGGCCTTGGAGAGAGTCCAGAGGAGGTTCACAAGAATGATCCCAGGAATGAAAAGCTTGACGTATGAGGAGTGTTTGAGTACTCTGGGTCTGTACTCAATGGAGCTTAGAAGGATGAGAGGGGAATCTCATTGAAACTTACGGAATATTGAAAGACCCGGATAGAGTGAATGTGGAGAAGGTGTTTCCATTAGTAGGAGAGACTAGGATCCGAGAGCACAGCCTCAGAGTAAAGGGATCACCCTTTAGAACTGAGATGAGGAGAGATTTCTTCAGCCAGAGGGTGGTGAATCTGTAGAATTTATTGCCACAGAAGGCTGTGGAGGCCAGGTCATTGAGTGTATTTAAGACAGAGATGGATAGGTTCTTGATTGGGAAGGGGATCAAAGATTACAGGGAAAAGGCAGGAGAATGTGGTTAAGAAACATATCAGCCATGATCGAATGGCGGAGCAGACTCGATGGACCAAATGGCCTAATTCTGCTCCTATATCTTACAGTCTTATGGTCTCCCATTGGCTCAAAATCCTGGAATTCCCTTCCTTACGGCACTGTGGGTGCACCTACACCAAATGGTCTACAGCGATTCAAGGGGGCAGTTCACTGCCTTCTCAAGAACAAATAGGAAAGAGCCTTAAATGCTGGCCTAGCCAGTGAAGCCCACACCCTCCATCAAAAAGAAGCCTACAGAATATATGCAATGAAAAAGGAAAGGTACCATAGTGCATTTTATACTGGGCTAGTAACTCGGACAGTGCCAGTTCAAATCCCACTGTACAAAGTTTTGAAATTGAATAAATTGGTCATTTGTGGGCTAGCATTAAATTGTCATACAAACCCAGATAGTTCACTACGGCCGCTCAGGAGAGGAAGCCAACTGCCCCTACCTTGTGAGGCCCACATATGACCCCCCGTTCCAAATATTAAAGTTTATGTATTAGTCACAAGTAAGGCTTACATTAACACTGCAATGACGTTACTGTGAAATTCCCCTAGTCGCCACATTCCAGCGCCTGTTCGGGTCAATGCACCTAACCAGCACGTCTTTCAGACTGTGGGAGGAAACCGGAGCACCCGGAGGAAACCCACGCAGACACGGGGAGAACATGCAAACTCCACACAGGCAGTGACCCAAGCCGGGAATCGAACCCGGGTCCCTGGCGCTGTAAGGCAGCAGTGCTAACCACTGTGCCACCATGCCGCCATATGTGGTTTATTCTTAAGCCCCTCATGACGTGGCATTGCAAGCTGTATACAACTACTACAATGTTCAGTAACAAAGAGCAAAACGTTAGGTGAAACTTAAAATACAGAACTTTGGCCCAGACCTCAAGAGAGTTTCCTTGTTGGGTCCCACTTCTTTGCTCGCAGATACAGGACAATGGGAATCAACTTCATGCGGCCGATTTTAAAAAAAAAGTGTTCAACCAGACCACTTAGAGAGAAAATGACATAACTGAATCTTCAGTCAAGATTCAAGCAAGTTGCCCCAGAGTTAACAGAGTACCCTCTGTTCCACAAAGCGGCCCACCTCATTTACCACCCCCATCCCCACCCAAAGATCTTTACTGACTCATGACGAACTTCTCCACTTTTGGTCTTTTATATGAGATAATTTTCTTGCTTGTATATAAAAATATTTTTAAAAGCCTACGGTAGCATGACCTACTTTGATTTTGTGACACTCTGGCCAGACTTTCTCCACATGTCTTCTGTGCAGGTGGCACAGTGGTTAGCACTGCTGCCTCACAATGCCAGGGACTTAGGTTCGATTCCCGGCTTGGATCACTGGCGTGGAGTCTGCACATTCTCCCAGTATCTGCGTGAGTTTCCTCCAGGTGCTCCAGTTTCCTTCCACAGTCTGAAAGACGTGCTGGTTAGGTGCATTGGCCATGCTAAATTCTCCCTTCGTGTACCCGAACAGGCGCCGGTGTGTGGCGACTAGGGAATTTTCACAGTAACTTCATTGCAGTGTTAACGTAAGTCGACTTGTGACACTAATAGATAAACTTTTAAAAACAACATTAACTAGTAATGGCCAGTCGTGTGGTTATCAATTATTGGTTATATGATCTACAAACAAGGATTGCGGAGCTCAGATCCAAAATCCATTGCATCACATTTTGCATGTAATTTTATCTTGCACCAGCCCTACAAAACAGGAGTCAAAGGGAATCAACTTGTAAATAAACTAAACACTTTGGGAGTCTTTTTAAGTTAAGGGGAGAACTTTGCACAATTTGGCAATGCGGGCGTTTCCGCAGATAACCAGAGCCCTGAACGCTACTTCATTTGTAAACCCAAACTGCAGTCATTTGCACACAGAAGGTAAATAGTTCTTTTATTATAAAATGAAAACTTGCAGTTATAATAGATCATATGCCTCTGAACATCTCAAAGGACTTTGCATCATTACTTTTGCAGGGCAGTTACTTTATGAAAAACATTTTTAAAAGTATAAAAATAAAATGAAGTGCTAGAACATTTAAAAACAGCAAATGTGGAACAATCATAAACTTTTCATTCTGTTGGATGACATTTCCTTTTCTCGCAAAGAATCGAGTATTGAGCTTAAACAGTAAACAATGAGTTACTTGGTGAGAATTACTTAGTAAGAAGTTTAACAACACCAGGTTAAAGTCCAACAGGTTTATTTGGTAGCAAAAGCCACACAGGAGTCACGTGTGGCTTTTGCTACCAAATAAACCTGTTGGACTTTAACCTGGTGTTGTTAAACTTCTTACTGTGTTTACCCCAGTCCAACGCCGGCATCTCCACATCGAGAATTACTTAGCCAGTGATGAGGGTGTTGAAAAGTCAGTTGAAACTGACAGCACAGTGGCAATTTCAGACCGGATCTTAACTCTGGGGAGGTGAACACAAATAGGTTTTGGGCAAGTTAAAATCTCACCCTTTAGTCTCCATCACAATTGGGCTTACGCAGATTTTTTAAGTAATCAATCAGTCATTACTTAAACATCCACTTCTACAAAAAAAATTTCAAATGTACGCAATTATTTTTCTGACTTAAATTAAATGCACCATCCATGGTACTCAATAATTAGCTAGGACATTGGGATGTTGCAAATTATTAAAGAATGAGGGTCGGAACAAAAAGAGGGAATGCATGAGAGAGGGGCAGCAACGCTGGTTGTTGTTAAGCAAGACAATGTTGGGCTCAATTATGATGCTTTCCTCACAATCCCTCAATCAGCTAGTCCTTCACGTTTTAGACTTGTAGATGTACAACTATTACTCATGGAATATATCACAGCACAAGATCAAAGAGATGCAAAAGAAGCTGGGTGAAAAGTTTACAAAGGACTCAGTATATTAAAGTTAAAACTGCACACATACAATGCAAGTGTGCACACAAAAAAGCAAGAAAGACAGAACAGAATCCTTACAGTAGTGCAGAAGGCGGCCATTTGGTCTATCGGGTCTGCACTGACTCTTCGACAGGGCATCCCACCCAGGCCCTATCCCCCGTAACCCAACATATTTAGCCCACTAATCCCCCTAACCCACACATCCTGGGACACTAAGGGGCAATTTAGCATGGCCAATCCACCTAACCTGTACATCTTTGGACTGTGGGAGCACCTGGAGGAAACCCACACAGACGCGGGGAGAATGTGTAAAATCCGCAGTCACCCGAGGCCAGATTTGAACCCAGGTCCCTGGATCTGTGAGACAGCAGTGCTATCCACAGTGCCGCCTTTAGTTCAGTGCACTTCTGAAACCCAATGACAGTAACTACTACTTTACCCTCAACATTCCAACAGGCCAGATTGATATCAGTGCTTTATAAGTCGCAACTATATTAGAGTCTAGACACAACAACTATGTTGTTAGTTTCAAAAGGAAAACCGGAGGCCTAAATGTTTGCGTTGGGAAGAAGGAAAGGTTTTAGATGAAACTGTACCAGAAATATTAACGGAAGAGGTTGGCGAGCTTTTCTCCTTCTTCAGTACCCACTCCCACTTGAAGTACCCACAACCCCTGCTGTTCTCTGCATTCCTTTTCCCCACCGCACAGGAATAAAAGGCTTTCCCTTGGTTTGGGCCCACTTTAGACACAGTAAGCCTCTTAGCTCTACGACCACAGCCACATAGCGGAGGAGTGATCTTTTCAGCATTCAGCTTCCGAGGTGCCTGGCGGGAAAGGGCCGTTGGAGGAATAACTCTCAAAACTGACTTATTAGTTGAAGGCTGAGGGCAGTTGGAGGGCAGTTCTTTGTCTGAATAAACGGTGAATGATTGTTTTTTAGAAGCATGAGATTTGAAGGGACTAGAATGTGTCTCTTTTCTTTTAACACCAATGCATAAGGAGTTATTTGATCTGGAGAATGGAACAGAACGTGAAGATGCAGTGGTTTCACTGAAAGAGTTGGGTCGGACAATGGGAACTTTCATGTTAGGTACTTTGAAGATGGAATGACCCTCCGCTTGCTTCATAACTTCAGCTACATCATAGATTGTTGTTAAGGGGCTCCTGTATACAACTTTCTGAAGCCCCCTAGTTTCTAACTGACCTGTTAATTTGTCATCTTTCCTATTCTTCTGCGGTGCTTCTGGAATAGAACACACTTCTGTGTTCTCTTCTTCAAGCACACTTGACACTTTACAGTTTTTCTCTTGTCTCTCACAGTCTATGGGCTGCACGTTACCTGATAGAGGTAGTATGGCAACATCTTCCCAATCTCCCCAGGGAACCTCGGACTCTGAGCAGCTAACATCTAGATCAGAGATACAGGTAACAGACTCAACAGTGGTTGACACAAGCAACAGGTTGTTTGGACTATTGCTGGGTTTAGTTCCCACACCTCCCACGGTAATCTGATTTTGAACATTGTTGATCGGATGTAGCCTAGGTTGCCGTGCTTTGCAGGGATCAATGGAAGTAGAAAGTCCATTGATCAGGGTCCTGGAGGATATTAGACACTTGGACTGAACACTTACATCATTGCAATTTCTGGAGCCTACATGCATTGTAAGCTGGCTGTCAGGTTTAGAACAAGATGTCAAGTTCAAATTTGCTTGCTTCACTATGCCATTACGTTCACTGCTTATGCTCAGTTGTCTAATTCCAGCATTTTTTATGCTGCCAGAAGTAGTTTCAGAGAACAAAAAAGTTTTGCTGCCATTATCCGGAGCCTCGTGACTTGCGTGGGTTGTTTTGCTGTCTTCAAGTGAACTAGCAGCCGGTAGTCTTACGATTGGATTCCTTGCGGGTGCAACCTATTGAAAACGCCATAAGATACGGTGTTTGATTCTAGAATATTTAAAGTATCAAGTATCACAATGCGAGGTAACCGTAAATGTCAAATGTTTATCCGGTGTAACCGGCCCGAAAGGGATGGAGGTGTAGAACTCACCAATGGCCACTCCAACGATTTGGTGATTTTCATAGGACAGCCATCACAGATCATTTGCCAGGCAAGACGAGCAGTGTTTCGGGCATCATCCAGGCCTATTTTCAACACGAAGAGGAGTGAGACTTCAAGAGTGAAGTAAATAATCAGAACACTGTGTTCTGCTTGCTGTTAAAAATTAGACTAAAGTTGTTCTGAAGCTAAAACAGCAAGTTTTTAAATACAGGGGTTTAACGTACATTTACACATCTTGCTTTTATTCATTAGTGAATTTTAGAAGTTAAACTTAACTACATGCAAATAAATCTCCAGTAGGTGCTCAGTATGTAGAGAAACACACGATTTTCATTGGCATGGGAAAATTTCACTGCTTTGGGTCAGGTGCTGCTGTACCACAAACTTGAATTCAAGATTTTGGTTATACAAAGTAGATTAAAGCATCACAAATTGCTGGATTCAAATGTCAGGAGAGGCCTTCGCTGTAATAGATTAAATGATGAAAGGAGGGTGACAGAACAGGGTCCAGAGAGGACTAGAAACAGAAATCCTCATGGCCGTGAGGTTATGGTGGCTGCCAATAATCTAGAAGGTAAACTATTAAAAGATGCAAAACAAAAGGAATTAGATCACTGGAAGGAATCTGGAGTTTACTCTGAAGTACCAGATAGGGTACAGTTAGCCTTGCTGCATAGATGGACTTGGACAGAACAGGTCCTTACAAATGGAACTTAAGGCATGTGGTTTTCAAAAGCAACTGGAAAATACGTGTGTTAGAACAGACTCTCCCGCAGTGGGAAAAGTAATCCTGAAAGTCTTTTTAGCTCCTTTGGCCAAATATCTGTGGGAGTATAGATCAAGCGGCATAAAAGGCACATTTCTGAAAAGTGATACATTTCAGAGAGAAGCGATTCTGAAACTGGCCAAAGAAGCAAGCAATGCAGAAGGGAAACTATGGAAACTAAACAAGTGTGTTTATAGCCTGAATGATGTCTCAAGGTCTGGAAGTAGGATGTGTGGAAGTGTGGGATCTTTTGTATGGTTTGCTTCAGTTAATGCAAAGACTCTATTTTAAGATATTTCTGCCTATGGAACTAAATGCTAAGCTTTTAGAGTTAGCCTGACCAAATTTTAAACTCTGCAGGCATGCTGGGATTAGCTTGAAAATTGACTGCATTCTTTGAAATTACGATGCCAGCAGAAATGGCTTTCTCATAAGCCAAGACAAAGCTTTCACAGCCACAGCTGCAAATTGTTTATGAAAGTCAGAGACACTGCTTGTACCAAGCAATTTCAATACGAGATAATGGAAAAGTTATAATTCTGGGTGCAGCTATTTCTGACATATTTATAGAAACATAGAAGATAGGAGCAGGAGGAGACCATTTGGCCCTTCGAGCCTGCTCCACCATTCATTACGATCATGGCTGATCGTCCAACTCAATAGCCTAATCCTGCTTTCTCCCCATAACCTTTGATCCCATTCGCCCCAAGTGCCAAATCCAGCCGTCTCTTGAATACATTCAATGTTTTGTCACCAACTACTTCCTGTGGCAATGAATTCCACAGGCTCAGCACTCTTTGGGGGAAGAAATGTCTCCTCACCTATGTCCTAAATGGTCTACCCTGATCCTTGGTTCTGGACTCTCCCACCATCAGGAATATCCTCCCTGCATCTACCCTGAATAGTCCTGTTAGAATTTTGTAAGTCTCTATGAGATCCCCCCTCATTCATCTGAACTTCAGCAAAAACAATCCTAACCTAGTTAATCTCTCCTGCTACATCAGTCCCATCATCCCCAGAATCAGCCTGGTAGACCTTCACTGCACTCCCTCGAGAGCAAGAACATCCTTCCTCAGAAAAAGAGACCAAAACTGCACACAATACTCCAGGTGTGGCCTCACCAAGACCCTGTATATTTGCAACAACACATCCCTGCTGCTGTACTCAAAACCTCTCACAATCAAGGCCAACATGCCATTTGCCTTCTTTACCGCCTGCTGCACCTGCATGCTTACCTTCAGTGACTGGTGCACAAGGACACCCAGGTCCCGCTGCACACTCCCCTCTCCTAATTTACAGCCATTCAGGTAGTAATCTGCCGCCTTGTTTTTGCTTCCAAAGTGAATAACCTCACATTATAACATATGTTGATGATTTCTTATGGGGTGGTACTATAGAATTTGAGAAGTGTGTTATTAACAAGGTTAAAGTGGAATTTAAGGTTGGGAGTCAAGCTTCTGAGGCTTTTAAATTCATTTGGCTCAGCCATTAATCAGAATAGGTCTGGAGTAACTCTGAACCAGCAATGTTATTGAGACAATGTTACTCCTACCTGATTAATTGTGCTAGGTCACCCCAGAAGGATGTGTCCCATTCAAAGGACAAACAGCAGTTGTGAAACTTCACTGGTCAGATGAATTGGTTATGCAAGACTGAATGCTAGTTTTGATGTATTGGACCACGTACTACAATGGCGCACCTTCAAGTCAAGGATATTTTAAGGGCAAATAGAACATTTACAAAATTAAAAATGTTTAAATGCTAACTTAAGTTTCCATCCTTGGTTGACTCAAAGAATATGAAATTAATTATTTTTACTGATGCCTCTCATGTCAATCTTCCTTATGGCTATTCAAGGGCACCAGGTTCAATAATATTTTTGGCGAGTGAGAATGGGAAATGCTGCCCTTTAGGCAGGGAAGCCAAGAAAATAAAAAAGGGTTGTTAAAAGTATTTTAGCTGCAGAAACACCAGCTATTGTGAAAGCTGGGATTCTATTTATTAAATATTTTAGGGGAAGTTCCATACAAGGGTGCACTCAAAATAGTTTTCTCATTAAATGTTACATGGATAATTGTTCCTTGTGGGATAATGTTCATGTGACAAAAACTGCAAGTTAAAAATGAATAGACCTTCATAGCATGAAACAAAGGAAAGCAACAAAGATAAGGAATGGCATGGGCAGTACGGTGGTGCAGTGGTTAGCACTGCTGCCTCACAGCACCAGCGACCCAGGTTCAATTTCGGCCTTGGGTAATTGTCTGTGAAAGGTTTGCACTTTCTCCCTGTGTCGGCGTGGGTTTCCTCCCGATGCTCCGGTTTCCTCCCACACTTCAAAAATGTGCAGGTTAAGTTGATTGGCCATGCTAAATTGCCCCTTAGTGTCCCCTTAGAGGATTAGCTCATTCAATACGTGGGCGACGGGGATAGGACCTGAGTGGCAGGCCCGATGGGCCAAATGGCTTCCTTCTGCACTGTAGAGATTCTATGAACTCTCCAATATCAAATGGATTGATAAAATTCATCAATTATCGGATTGCTTGTGTCAAGAAGAGTGCTTGAACCAAGTTATTGAATGTCCAAGAAGATGGATGTATACAGGATGTGGAAAATCATTTTTTTCTTCCTTTGATTTGCTTTGAAATACTTTTGAGAGCATTAGTTAAGTTTAAAGAAAAGAAGGGAATCTATTAATTGCATAAATTAAGGGCAAGGATAAACAGTAGGAGGACATTCATTATCTCAGCACATACAAGGAGAAACTTATTGATACTGGGATGGTGAGTGGGGGGAGGAGCTATACACACATAGGGCGGGATTATCCAGCCACGCTCGCCCCGAAAGTGGAAAATCCTGCTAGAGGTCAACGGACCTGTCCGTGGTCCGCCCCTCGCCCCTCGCCCACTCTGATTCTTGTGACGGGCGGAACAGGAAAATTCACCCCATAATGTTTCACTTTACGAATAAATCTAAACTAAGCAAAGATTAACTTCCAGTCTCCTTCAAATGGCTGTTAGATGTTTAAGGGTAGTAGAGATCTGGAACACTCTGCCTCAAAAAGCTGAGGCTAGAAATAAATTAAAAATGTCAAAACAGAGTTTAATAGATTTTGTTAAAGGTATTAAGAGTGAATATAACCATATTAAATACAGATTAACTATGATATAGTTAAATGGCAGAGCAGGCCCAAGATGGTGAATAGCCTGATCCTGTTCCGAGTCCATAAGGCCAAACACAGCTACCGAGACATGTAACAGTGCACTTCGTACCAGAATGTTCACGTCCTGAAAACATTATGCCCAGATCCTGCAGAGCTCCATTCAGACCTTTTGGTTTTCGATTATAGAACATCTGCCACACAAACACAAGTCAACTCAGATCATTTACCACCGAAAAATAACAGACATGTTGATTGGCTATAGATGGAATAACTAGTCCCATCTAGTTATGGAACTAGATAAATGTATCATATGGTGAGCAGTAGTATTCTCTCTCGTTTCCTTCTCTATGAACAGTATGCTTTGTCTGTATAGCACGCAAGAAACAATACTTTTCACTGTACACTAATACATGTGACAATAATAAATCAAATCAGTATTTTGGATTAAAACGCCCAAAGTAATAGCAGACAGACTGCTTTTCCATCAGCATCTACCCACAAATGGTTTAGTCAGACTCCTTGACAGTGCTCTGAATTTTTATTTTGCAACAGCCAATTTTGTCCAATTCAGTTTAACCCCATATCAATTTCATTTTCCAAGTCTTTTTAAAAGTGGGAATGTGAGGGGAGGGTTAAAGTTATGAGCCACAGGAAGGTCATATCTGTGGATAGAGTGGAGATGTTGGCAAAGTAGCCACTAAACACTGTTCCGTCTCCCAGTGTACAATGGGTCTACGTTAGTTGTGACTGCAGCATTTTACATTAAAGAAAGTACACAAGAAGCGCTGTCTCAAATGGAAGGGATGTTTGAGGCTCTGGACAATGCTATGGGAGAAATCACAAAATTTTATAGCACAGATAAAGGGCCACCAGGCCCCACTGTGGTTTAAACATCCCCTGCCTCCACCAGAAACACACAGTGGCAGCAGTGTGTACCATTCACAAGATGCACTGCAACAAGACACCAAGGCACCCTCCAACCCACAAACTCTAAAAGGCAATGAGGAACACCACTACCTGCAAGTTCCTGCCTGAGCCACACAACATTCTGACTTGGAACTATGTCACTGTTCCTTCACTGTCACTGGGTCAAAATCCTGGAACTCCTTAACAGCACTGTGGGTGTAGCTACACTACATGGACTGCAGCACTTCAAGAAGGCAACTCATCACCACCTTCCCCAGGGCAATTAGAGATGGGCAATAAATGCTCGCCTAGCCAGCGATGCCCATATCACGTGAATGATTAAAGAAAAAATTGTGGCTGTGCCACTTGGACTGATTCCCCCATCCCAACTCGGTTCTTAATCTCTGAACTCTTACTGTTCAGTGAAGTTCAACACAAGCCTCAAGATTCACACTGGTTAGAACACTGCCTGAGTGACGTTAGGACGTAGCAACTTCCTCGATTTTGTTTGTTGTTGTAGTAGGAAGTGTCAAGTAGAGAACTGAAGTGCGATTACGCTTGGAGCGGAAAGCATTGATCACCCCTAATGACAGACTGAGCGATGAGGCTGTGGTACTGGTCTATTTTCTTTGCCTTCTCCATACTGGTGGACTCAAATGTTATTCTAGTTATTATGTATGCCCCTATGGATGAAGGGTGCATAAAGAATCATGAGGTAGGCTTGATACCTTGAACACTGGGAGCTCTTTATTAAGGTGTGCACTGATTCACAGTCAGGTCTAAGACTGCCCAACAGCGTCCCACAATGGGAGGAGCTAATTTCCAGGGGTCATCTGACCCATACTCTTAAATGGGGCAGTCAAAGAACAAAAAAAAGTACAGCACAGGAACAGGCCCTTCAGCCCTCCAAGCCTGCACCAATCATGATGCCTGCCTAAACTAAAACCATATGCACTTGCAGAGTCCGTATCTTTCCATTCCCATCCTATTCATGTATTTGTCGAGATGCCCTTTAAATGCCGCTATCGTACCTGCTCCCACCACCTCCCCGGGCAGCACATTCCAGACATTCACCAACCTCCGTGTAAAAAAAACTTGCCTCGCACATCTCCTCTAAACTTTTCCCCATGCACCTTAAACCTATGTCCCCAGTACTTGACTTTTCTACCTAGGAAAGAGCATCTGACTATCCACTCTGTCCATGCCACTCATAATCTAATACACCTCTATCAGGTCGCCCCTCAACCTCCATCGTTCCAGTGAGAACAAACCAAGTTTATCCAACCTCTCCTCATAGCTAACACCCTCCAGACCAGGCAACATCCTGGTAAACCTCTTCTGTACCCTCTCCAAAGCATCCACATCCTTCTGATAGTGTGGCGACCAGAATTGTACACAATCCCGAACACCTAACCCCATTATGTATGCATACATCACACTCGTATTTTTTTGTTTCATTTCAAATCAGAGCCACTAGCAGCTTTCCTTCCCCTTTGTTTATTTTTTCATACTTTCAGTTTGCTCTGTTGTCCTTTTCTGAGTCATTCTGGGGCGGCACGGTAGCACAGTGGGGCGGCACGGTAGCACAGTGGTTAGCACTGCTGCTTCACAGCTCCAGGGTCCCGGGTTCGATTCCCGGCTCGGGTCACTGTCTGTGTGGAGTTTGCACATTCTCCTCGTGTTTGCGTGGGTTTCCTCCGGGTGCTCCGGTTTCCTCCCACAGTCCAAAGATGTGCGGGTTAGGTTGATTGGCCAGGTTAAAATTGCCCCAGAGATGCGTAGGTTAGAGGGATTAGTGGGTAAATATGTGGGGGTAGGGCCTGGGTGGGATTGTGGTCGGTGCAGACTCGATGGGCCGAATGGCCTCCTTCTGCACTGTAGGGTTTCTATGAATTCTATGAATTTACATAGAAACATAGAAGATAGGAGCAGGAGGAGGCCATTCGACCCTTTGAGACTGCTCCGCCATTCATCACGATCATGGCTGACCATCCAACTCAATAGCCTAATCCTGCTTTCTCCCCATAACCTTTGATCCCATTCGCCCCAGGTGCTATATCCAGCCGCCTCTTGAATACATTCAATGTTTTGGCATCAACTACTTCCTGTGGCAATAAATTCCAACAGCTCACCACTCTTTGGATGAAGAAATGTCTCCTCATCTCCGTCCTAACTGGTCTAAATTGCACTAAGTGCACAATCTTATGCCTGTTTAATGCTCCTCTAATTGCTTTAACCAGTAAATTTTAGATCAGTTTCTTTAACAGTTTTCGATGATGCAATTTGCCGACTATTCAACCCAGTTACATCCTCTTGGTGATTTTAGTATTTGTTGAATCTCTTCTAATTTTTCAACCCAAACCTATTTTTAAACAAAGGCCCAGATTATCCTTCAGCCCTGATGAAAGGTTGCACGGCTGAATTGACTATTAGCTGCCTGTCCTCTTCTATAGATGCTGACTGACCTATGTATTTTCAGCATTTCTTGTTGGCAGCCACCAACGGCAAGTTGGACCGTCTCCAGCCCCTTGTGTGCCTACCTTGTAGGTTGCTCGCAGGTCAATCCAGCTGTTCAGAACAGCTGGCTTTCTGAGATCTTTCCTTTTACATTCATAGTGCAGGCACACTCCCAGATCCCAGTCTGCAGAAATCAAAGGGTATGTGATTAAATAGACCTTTGTACAATTCCGGCTCACACGCACACAGTGGAATTCGTACATAAATCCTGAAGGTGAAAAGTTAAAGTCACAGATTTTATCTGGTGAGAGACATTTACCACGGTGTTACAGCGAAAAATCAGCATTTAAAAAGGTCACAACCATGGAAATACCATTAGGGTAAAGATTACATGCAATGTGAAATCTTCTTTTTAAATTCATTCGTGGGACATGGGCGTCGCTGGCTGGCCAACACTTATTGCCCATTCCTAGTTGCCCGAGGGCAGCTGAGAGTCAACCACTTTGCTGTGGATCTGGAGTCACATGTAGGCCAGGCCAGGTAAGGACGGCAGATTTCCTTTCCTAAAGGACATTAGTGAACCAGATGGGTTTTTCCGATGATCGACAATGGTTTCATGGTCATCAGTAGATTGGTTATTCCAGATTTTGTTTTGAAATGATACACGCTTTTTAAAATTGAGTACAAATATATTGATTATTGAACATAGAGAAAAATCAAATCAATGGAAGATAAAGCATAATTGCTTTGAAAACAAAATGAATGGCAACTAAAGTATTTTTGGCTTTTTTTTTATAACTTAGTGGGCTACGGTTCTAGTATAGCTCTTCAATAGTCATAGAATCTTAGAGGTCTACAGCCCAGACAAAGGCCCTTCAGCCCATCGAGTAAACAGCTTGAGTTTATCAGTAACTGTCGACCATACCTGACCACGTTACGAAAGCGCAGGGTCTTGACTCAAGGCCGCATAGCTGAGACACGGCCTTAATGAAAACAATGCTCTTCTCTTGCTGTAGCTTCTGAATCCAGCGGGAAAACTGTGACAAGCATATTGCAAGAGGAATTCCAGCTTCAACCTGCCACTGGGAATGTTAAAGAACAGTAAGAAGTCTCACAACACCAGGTTAAAGTCCAACAGGTTTATTTGGTAGCAAATACCATAAGCTTTCGGAGCACAGCTCCTTCGTCAGATGGAGTGGATATCTGTTCTCCAACAGTGCACAGACACAGAAATCAAGTTACAGAATACTAGTTAGAATGCAAATCTCTACAGCCAGCCAGGTCTTATCATATCTCCACATCAATGTTAAAGAAGACAGAGAATCTGCAAATTTACCATATCTCCACATCAATGTTAAAGAAGACAGAGAATCTGCAAATTTCCAAAACCTTTCGATACCTTTCCAATTCTGCAACTGTACATCAGAGAGACACCTGGGGAACTTGCAAACCACACTGAAAAAATGTTAAAAATGGTTATTTGAAGCTGTGTTGTCTTCTAGCAGCCTAGGAGGGGACATAGGAACAGGAGGAGGCCATTCAGCCCTCGAGCTTGCTCTGACATTAAATTAGATCATGGCCCACCTGTACCTCTACTGCATTTACCCAGCTTCATTCCCTATCTCTTATACTTAACAAAAATTTCTGATTGCTCCTTCCACATCATGCAATGATACAGTGTCAGAATCGATTGATGTGAGTGGTCTATAGAAACAACTTAGAATTGCTACAGTGCAGAAGGAGGCCATTCGATCCATTGAGCCTGCACAGACAACAGTTCCACCCAGGCCCTATATATCCCCGTAATCCCATGTATTTGCCCTGCTAATCTCCCTGACACTAAGAAGCAACTTACCATATCTAACCTGCATATCTTTGTGGAGTGTGGGAGAGAATGTGGAAACTCCACACGGACAGTCACCCAAGGCCGGAATTGAACCCGGATCCCTGGTGCTGTGAGGCAGCAGTGCTAACCACTGTGTCACTGTGCGGCCCATTGACCCACAGGAATGGTGAACTGGCCTGTTCAGTTCTAAATTTTAATAAACGCCCTCTTCTAACTGAGCTCTTTGTTGGGCCATCAAGGTTCATGGCTCTTTCTGTCGCAGTGGTGAGCTTTACTGGGACACTCTGCAATTTCAGAGAATTATAGGAAATGGGATGTGGGTCCAAAAGTGCACCCCGATATTTCAGCAAGTGAGATGCTCTCTTCCTCACAGCGAGTTTAACCCCGTGTTGTACTCCGTACCTGTTTAATGCCAGTGAGTTCTGTGCAAAAGGCGGACAGGATTGGATGTTCCTGAGGCTGAACATACGTGTGGAATTCAACCTCAATCTCTCCATTGGAAGTGTTGAGCAGTACGGCTGGGAATTCAACTATATTGTAGCAAGTAAAGAACAAAAAAACACTTCAAAGTCATCAAAATGGCGTCAATGTTAGAAATGCAGGTCTCTTTAAGACTAAACCAGGACCTGTTGCACCGTGAATTGGGGGCAGGCGATGTTCACTGGAGCTTGTATTGGGGTGGCACAGTGGCAGTGGTTAACACTGCTGCCTCACAGCGCCAGGGACCTGGGTTCGATTCCCAGCTTGGGTCACTGCCTCTGTGGAGTTTGCACGTTCTCCCTGTGTCTGCGTGGGCTTCCTCCGGGTGCTCCGGCTTCCTCCCACAGTTTGAAAGACGTGATGGTTAGGTGCATTGACACAAACAGGCGCTGGAGTGTGGCAACACGTGATTTTTACAGTAACTTCATTGCAGTGTTAACGTAAGCCTGACTAATAAATAAACTTTACTTTTAAGAGCCAGGTGTCTCACCCAGTAAGGGGGAGCCTTCTGGATAGGGAGCAAGTGCACTGAACTATTGCATCACAATAAAATAGTTGTGAATCATCAGAGTGTCTTCTGCTGTCTCATTCGATGAATGAGACATTCGCCTCTTCAACAAATGGCGTCGAACCCCAGAAATCATAGAATTCCAGAAAGAGGGCATTTGGCCCACCAAGCCTGCAACAACAACAATCCCACCCAGGCCCTGTCTCACAATGTAAGCCTATTTGTGACCCTGATAGATAGACTTTAAACATATTTACCCTGCTAGTCCCCCTGACACTAAGGGTCAATTTAGCATGCTCAATCAACCTAACCCACACATCTTTGGACTGTGGGAGGAAACTGGAGCACCCAGAGGTGCTCCATGCAGACACGGGGAGAACGTGCAAACTTCACACAGACTGTCACCCAAGGCAGAAATTGAACCTGGGTCCCTGGCGCTGTGAGGCAGCAGTGCTAACCAGGGTGCCACCATGCCGCCCGTTATATTAAAGAAAAAGGCGTTCTTCCATATTTTCAAGCAGGCTTGATCCAATTCAGATATTAAAGCAAATTTCACTGATGTAGCACCTTTAACGTAGCAAAGTGTACCAAAGGACTTCATGAAGAGTGTTGTTAATCAAAACTTGACACCAAGGCAAAGGAGACATTAGGACGGATGATCAAAAATTGATCAAACTAGAAATTAACTTAAAAGGGAGGAGAAAAAGCTAGAAAGTTGGAGAGGTTAAGAGGGGGAATTCCAGAGCTTAGGGCCCACGCAGCTGAAGACACAGCCGCCAATGGTGGGCTGATTAAACCAGGGCTGTGCAACAGAGATCAACAACATGAGGAGAGCACATGGCTCACTGACACTGAGCTCCTCTTTCACCAGCCGTTCATGCCAGCAGGGTTCCCTGGTCCCACTGGCAGCAAACCCCCGCCTGCGGCTTTCCTGGCAGCATGGGGTGGATTCAATAGGAAATCCCGCTGACAGCAGCGGGACCAGAGAATCCTGCTGCCAGTGAATGACGCACCGTCTCCCGTCACCAAGAAACACGCGGCTGGGAGGACAGAGTATCCCGTCCACTGAATCAGAAAACTGTTCAAATTTCTTATTCTGTTTACAGGTTGCAACTTTGCAAAACATAATAACTCGCGTAGATGTTACAAACAAGTTAAAAATTCCTCTTCTTAGTGTACATAATTAAGTAACGGTATTTTAAAACAATTTATACTCACTTATTTCCGGACTATAACGAGACTTCCCATCTTTCCAACAGGTGGATTCAAAATCAATGATAATTAAATATGAAAAAAACTGATCTGCGAAGTACAAAGGGTACAGATTCCACATGAGCTTTCAGATTACTGGCTGATCTATACAGTCCGGGGTCTGTCACACTGTTTTGATGCTCAGTTTCTAAGATGGAATGATGATTAACCTACACTGTCCCTTTGCTCAATGGCAAAGCGCTCAAAATAATTACATCCTAAAACAAACTTTAAAGTAAAACGTTTATTTATTAGTGTCACAAGTAGGCTTACATTAACACGACAATGAAGTTACTGTGAAAATCCCTAGTCGCCACACCCCGGTGCCTGTTCGGGTACACTGAGGGAGAATTTAGCATGGCCAATGCATCTTTCGGACTGTGGGAGGAAACCGCAGCACCCGGAGGAACCTCATGCAGACATGGGGAGAATGTGCAAACTCCACACAGACAGTTACACGAGGCCGGAATTGAACCCGGGTCCCTGGCGCTGTGAGGCCGCAATGCTAACCACCGTGCCAGCGTGCCACCCCAGGTGCCCCAGAAACGCTCTAGTAATGAGCCAGTTTACATAAATCTCCAGCTCCTGCTTTCTGGGGCAGGCTAATTAATCCAAAAAACATGCAGGAAGAGACTTTCTGCCAATAATTTCATTTTAACGACTTGTTTTAGCTCTAAGAAATCTATTGCCATATTCCTATGTTAAAAAAATGAACAGACCCACTGTAAATTTGTCCATTTTAAATTCCCATGCCCCATTTATAAGAGAATCATAGAATTCCGACAGTGCAGAAGGAGGCCATTCAGCCCATCGATCCTGCACTGGAAACAATCCCACCCAGATCCCATATCCGTAACCCAGCATATTTACCCTGACACAATCAACCTAACCTGTACATCTTTGGACTCCAGGAAAAAGCAAGAGGAAACCCACAGGGAGAATGTGCAAACTCCACACAGTCACCCGAGGCTGGAATTGAACTCGGGTCCCTGTCGCTGTGAGGCAGCGGTGCTAACCACTGTGCCGCCCAATAAGAAACACTCATGCAAACTCACCACACTGCACTAACAGTTTGGGTGCTGAAACACCATCAGGGCAATTGGGGACGTTTAGAATGACAAGTTTGGACAGAAGCTTTTCATCATAAATGTGGAGATAGGAATTTATAAATGGAAATATAAAAATACACAAAGTGCATAACTTTAAATTAGCACAACAAAAACAGAAAAATGCTGGAAAATCTCAGTGGGCCTGACAGCATCTGTGGAAAGAGAATAGTAAGAAGTCTCACAACACCAGGTTAAAGTCCAACAGGTTTATTTGGTAGCAAATACCATAAGCTTTCGGAGCACTGAATAGAGCCAACGTTTCAAGTCTGGATGACTCTTTGTCAGAGCTCTGACTCGAACCGTTGGCTCTATTCTCTCTCCACAGATGCTGTCAGGCCCGCTGAGATTTTCCAGCACTTTTCTGTTTTTGTTTCAGATTCTATGATTTCTATGATTTCTTTCTTCTATGATTCCAGCATCCGTATTCTGTATTTACTTTAAGTTAGCAACGGAATTACAGCTGCACATCATCATGCAATGTCTTTAAACCCATCTTCAGCTAGATCTTCACTCAAAATAAACAACATGTGGCACTTACTTGATTTAGGTTTTTTGTTGACCTCAAGAGATGGCAACGAGTGTTTCCTAATCAAGCCAAGTTGCCTGGACAAAAATACAGAAAGGGTTACTTGGACAGGTCAACTATGCAAAAACAGCAGCACCACTGGTTAACTTCAGTCATCAATCTCATTAAGAATACAATCCAAGTTCCTAAACTATGCTTCCATTTTAAAAGCGTGGAGGGTTTTGTAAAATAAACCATCAAGCCCTGTCCTCAGGGTATATCCATCATTTGGCGGACATGGAAACTTGTGTAGGATTCCTGCCATTCAAGAAACAAGGAAATATCAAATGCTAATCTTCTTCCAGGCGAGAATCACAGAATCATACAGCGCAGAAGAGGCCCTTCGGTCCATCGAGTCTGCACCAACACATTAGAAACACCTGAACTCCCATCTAATCACATCTGCCAGCACTTGGCCCATAGCCCTGAAAGTTATGACATGCCAAGTGCTCATCCAGATACTTTTTAAAGGATGTGAGGCAACCTGCTTCTACCACCCTCCCAGGCAGCGCATTCCAGACCGTGATCATCCTCTGGGTAAAAAGGTTTTCTTCACATCCACACTAAACCTCCTGCCCCTCACCTTGAACCTGTGTCCCCTCGTGACTGACCCTTCAACTAAGGGGAACAGCTGCTCCTTGTCCCTCATAATCCTGTACACTTTGATCTGGTCACTCCTCAGTCTTCTCTGCTCTAATGAAAACAACACAAATCTACCCAACCTCTCTTCATAATTTGAATGTTCCATCCCAGGCAGCGTCCTGGTGAATCTCCTCTGCACTACTCTGCTAAACTGCTGGCCAAACGTATTTACAAAAGCAAAAATGTTAGACAGTCAGTCCTCACCTAATAAACTTTTTTCACTATATTAATCAAAAGTAGGAATCCTCACCTTGCTAAATTCAAATATCGAAGCTGAAGTGCCAATGGTCACTGTCTGAATGCAGCTCATTCAGCATAAAGCAGAAACCAAAAGGAGAGAATCAAATGAAATTAAGCTATTTTACATACACTTTAGGAAAGATGTGAAGACAGTTCACGAGGATGGTTTGTGGGATAAGGAACTTCAGTTGTGAAGATAGATTGGAGAAATTGGGACTGTTTTCCTTGGAGAAAAAAAAGAAAGCTGAGAGGAGATGTAATGAAGGTATACAAAATCATGAGAGGTCTGGAGAAAGTAGATAGGGAGAAACTATTCTCCTTCATGAAAGGATCAGGAACAGGAGGACACAAATTGATGGGAATTTGCAAAAAAGGCAAAAAAGATATGAGAAAAAACAAATCATACAGCAAGTGATTAAGGTCCAAAAGCACTGCCTGAGGGTGTGGGGGAGGCAGGTTAAATTGAGGCATTCGAACCGGAATTAGACTGTTATTTGAAAAGGGATAATGTACAGACTTAGGTCCAGAAGGCAGGAGAATGGCACTATGTAAATTGCTCATTTGGAGAGCCAGTGCAGACACGATGGGCTGAATGGCCTCCTCCTGCACTTTAATAATAAGTTTAAAAACACTTTAAAAAGTTGAGTGATTCTGTAACATTACATTATGCAGAAAGATTCTTGTACTAAATCATGTCAACATCTTGACACTACTTTCCTCGCTTTTATTTAAATATCCTTAATAAATATCTGCAATGAGGAGCCATGGTCTCCTTCCAGGAGAAACAGTGATATACTTGAACTTCTTTCAATTTAGTAAACTGTATTGGTGGCTCACAATCCGATTTGCTCTCTGCTGGAGGGGGGGTCAAACACAGATTGGGTGACTGCTTAGCAGAACACCTTCTTTCAGTCTGTAAGCCTGGTCATGAGATTCCAGTCACCCATCACTTTAACTCTCCACCTAGTTCCCACTCTGACCTTGATTTCCAGCGGCACTGTTCCAACAAAGTTTAAGGAACAGTCAGTACCTCACCTTTCAATTTGTCACTTTGCAGCCTGTGGGACTGGCAAATGGCTTCAACAATTTCAGACCACAGCCTCTGCCCTCATTACCTTCACTGTTTCTTTACTGGTTTCACTCTTCTTTCTTTTGCTTTCAAGCAGCAGTTACTCATCATCCTACCATTCACACCTCCTTTAGAGACCCTTTGTTTCTTAATTCATCTCTTTGGCTTGCAGCATGGAGATTTTTCTGTCAATTAATCTCTGCTGCCCTCCATTCTTCGCACGCTCCTTCAAAACCAATCATGTGTCTCACTTTTGCCAGTTCTGATGATTATGATAGAATCATAGAATGCCTACAATGCAGGAGGCAGCCACTCAGCTCATCAAGCCTACAGTGGCACAGTGGTTAACACTGCTGCCTCACAACGCCAGGGACCAGGGTTCGATTCCCGGCTTGGGTCACTGTCTGTGTGGAGATGCCGGCGTGGTTTTATTAGAATTCTTACTGTGTGGAGACTGCACATTCCCCCCCCTGCGTCTGCGTGGGTTTTCTCTGGATGCTCCGGTTTCCTCCCACAGTCCGAAAGGC
The DNA here is from genome assembly GCF_964213995.1 of Mustelus asterias. Taxonomy (NCBI): domain Eukaryota; kingdom Metazoa; phylum Chordata; class Chondrichthyes; order Carcharhiniformes; family Triakidae; genus Mustelus; species Mustelus asterias. The sequence goes on along the minus strand of NC_135823.1, from coordinate 58,153,268 downwards.
GTGTTGGTTAGGCTCATTGGCCATGCTAAATTCTCCCTCAGCGTACCCGAACGTGTGGCGACTAGGGGATTTTCACAGTGACTTCATTGCAGTGTTAAGGTAAGCCTGCTTTTGACACCAATAAATAAACTTGAATCCCACCCAGGCCCTATCCCCGTAACGCCACGTATTTACCCTGCTAGTCTCCCTGACACGAAGGGAGAATTTAGCATGGTCAATCGAACTAACCAGCACATCTTTGGACTGTGGGAGGAAACCCACGCAGACATGGGGAGAATGTGCAAACTCCACACAGACAGTGACCTAAGCCGGGAATGGAACCCGGTGTCCCTGGCGCTGAGGCAGCAGCGCTAACCCCGGGTTAACTTTGCTGCTCTCTGAGGCAGAACATTCCCAGCCTCTCAGTGTTTTTATACCTACTTAGCCAGTTGTTTGGTTGTCATTATTCAGCTAATCCAGCGGAGGAGGGGAAATAAGAATTATTAACAAGTGCTAGCAACTTATTATTGGAGCAAGTAACCAAAAATTCACACTTATTAGAATTTTAAAAAACACATTCATAAATTACTCTCTTGAAGGGCAGTTGGATTCAAATCTGCCGCCACCGCTGCTGCTGCAGGCAGGTCGTCACCACATCGATGTAATCGGGGCTTCGCTAGTCACGTCTGAGAGGGCGGGGCCGGCGCCAGGGGGCGGGGCTGAGGTCAGGGGGCGTGGCTGGAGCCAGGGGGCGGGGCTGAGGCCAGGGGGCGGAGTTCAAGGACGGGCCGGGGATTCGTTAAGGTATGAGGGTGGAACGTCAGCCCGTCAGAGGGGGCGGGGCTGCGGCGGGGGCTTCAGAGGAGGCGAGGGCTTCAAGAGGGCTCGCGGTGGAGCCTCAGTGACCGTAGTGGGGGGCCGGGCTCGGAAGCTCCGGAGAAGGGGCGGGGCGGGGCGTCATCGATGGGCGGGGATTCCGCGTGAGGGCGACGCGGTGTGATGGGTCTGGACGCGCGGGGGCGTGGTGACGCAATGGCGTCTGTGCGTGAGGACGACGAGGACCGTGAGATGCGTGCATGTGGTACGTCGCGCGTGCGCTCTGGTTGTCCGTCTTCCGTGGTGGTGGCCGGCTGCTGAGGTTGGAGCTTCCGGGTCGTCCCGTGTTTTATTATTGTCACATGTATTAACATACAGTGAAAAGTATTGTATCTTGCACGCTATACAGACAAAGCATACCGTTCATAGAGAGTGCAGAATGCAATGTTACAGTCATAACTAGGGTGTAGAGAAAGATCAGGTTAGTACGAGGTAGGCCCATTCAAAAGTCTGACAGCAGCAGGGAAGATGCTGTCCTTGAGTCGGTTGGTACGTGACCTCAGACTTTTATATCTTTTTCCTGACAAGTAGGTGGGAGAGAGAATGTCCGGGGCGCGTGGGGTCCTTGATTATGCTGGCTGCTTTTCCGAGGCAGCGGGGAGTGTAGACCGAGTCAATGGATGGGAGGCTGGTTTGTGTAATGGACTGGGCTACATTCACGACGTTTTGTAGTTTCTTGCGGTCTTGAGTAGAACAGGACCCCATACCAAGCTGTGATTCAGATAGTATCAGTCAGTGTCCGGAGTTTGCGTGTCTTTTTTCTGACTGAGGAAAGTGGAAGAGAGAATGTTGGTTTATACTCCAGTCAGTGGCCCGTCTTCTCAGCCTGGCGATGTGGAAGTCTGTCTCGTTCAGTCGGTAATGACCCGGACCTCTCTACATTAAGAATCATAGAATCCCTACAGTACCTAAGGAGGCTATTCAGCCCATTGAGTCTGTACCAACTACAATCCCACCCAGGCCCTATTCCGATAGCCCCACACATTTACCCTGCTAATCCCCTTGACATTAGGGCCAATTTAGCATAGCCAATCAACCTAACCTGCACATCTTTAAACTGTGGGAGGAAACCGGAGCACCTGGAGTAAACCCACACAGACAGTGACTCGAGGCCGGAATTGAACCTGCGTGCCTGGTGCTGTGAGGCAGCAGTGCTAACCACTGTGCCACCGTGCTACCTAACTCTTTCTTGGGTTCCCCGTTGGGTAACATGTGGCTGCTCGCCCCTGTGGCTTTTTGATCACAGACCGAGTTGAGGGGTGGTTGGTATCACAGCCAAGCCACATATTGACACAAACAGGCATTTCAGGAGGGACACAGTAAGAAGTCTCACAACACCAGGTTAAAGTCCAACAGGTTTATTTGGTAGCACAAGCCACTAGCTTTCGGAGTGCTGCTCCTTCATCATGTAAGTGGGAATTCTGTTCACAAACAGGGCATATAAAGACACAAACTCAATTTACAAAATAATGGTTGGAATGCGAGTCTTTACAGGTAATCAAGTCTTAAAGGTACAGACAATGTGAGTGGAGAGAGGGCTAAGCACAGGTTAAAGAGATGTGTATTCTCTCCAGCCAGGGCAGTTAGTGAGATTTTGCAAGCCCAGGCAAGTTGTGGGGATTACAGATAGTGTGACATGAACCCAAGATTCTGTTTCAGGAGGGAGCCATGGGGATTTAATTCCTCTCGCCCTTGTTCACTTTGGCCCAAATGTAATGCCCCCAACCCTAGTCCTGATCAAAGTTACGAAAACGCTATGGTGTGATAGAAATAGGTTTAATTGAGACATTCAGGAAGACAGATGATTGTTTGAATAAAGACAATATGCAGGGAATGGACAAAAAAGGCAGAAGAATGGCACAAAATCACGATGCTCATTTGGAGAGTCGTGCAGACATGATGGATCAAATGGTCTCCTAGAAAGAAACATAGAAAATCTACAGCACAAAACAGGCCCTTCGGCCCCACAAGTTGTGCCGAACATATCCCTACCTTCTAGGCCTACCTATAACCCTCCATCCTATTAAATCCCATGTACTCATCCAGGAATCTCTTAAAAGACCCTATTGAGTTTGCCTCCACCACCACTGACGGCAGCCGATTCCACTCGCCCACCACCCTTTGTGTGAAAACCTTCCCCCTAACATTTCCCCTGTACCTACCCCCCAGCACCTTAAACCTGTGTCCTCTCATAGCAGCCATTTCCACCCTGGGAAAAAGCCTCAGAGTCCACCCGATCTATGCCTCTCAACATCTTGTATACCTCTATTAGGTCTCCTCTCATCCTACGTCTCTCCAAGGAGAAAAGACCAAGCTCCCTCAGCCTATCCTCATAAGGCATGCCACTCAATCCAGGCAACATCCTTGTAAATCTCCTCTGCACCCTTACAATCTTTTCCACATCCTTCCTGTAATGAGGCGACCAGAACTGAGCACAGTACTCCAAGTGGGGTCTGACGAGGGTCTTATATAGCTGCATCCCGGACTCCTAAACTCAATCCCTCGATTGATAAAGGCTAGCACACCATACGCCTTCTTAACCACCACCTCCACCTGCGAGGCCGATTTTAGAGTCCTATGGACCCGGACCCCAAGATCCTTCTGATCCTCTACAGTACTAAGAGTCTTTCCCTTTATATTGTACTCCTTCATCCCATTTGACCTGCCAAAATGGACCACTACGCATTTATCTGGGTTGAAGTCCATCTGCCACTTCTCCGCCCAGTCTTGCATCCTATCTATGTCCCTCTGTAATTTCTGACATCCCTCCAGACTATCCACAACCCCACCAACCTTCATGTCGTCGGCAAACTTACCAACCCATCCCTCCACTTCCTCATCCAGGTCGTTTTTGAAAATGACAAACAGCAAGGGTCCCAGAACAGATCCCTGGGGCACACCACTGGTGACCGACCTCCATTTAGAAAAAGACCGATCTATACCCATTCTCTGCCTCCTTTGGGCAAGCCAGTTCTGGATCCACAGGGCAGCAGCCCCTTGGATCTCATGCCCCTCACTTTTTATGGAAGCCTTGCATGGGGGACCTTATCGAACGCCTTGCTAAAATCCATATAAACCACATCTACCGCTTTCCCTTCGTCAATGTGTTTAGTCACATATTCGAAGAACTCCACCAGGCTCGTAAGGCACGATCTGCCTTTGACAAAGCCATGCTGAGTATTCTTGAGCATACTAAACCTCGCTAAATGCTCATAAATCTTGTCCCTCAGGATCTTCTCCATCAGCTTACCAACCACTGAGGTTAGACTCACCGGTCGGTAATTTCCTGGGCTATCCCTATTCCCCTTCTTGAAAATAGGAACCACATCCGCAATCCTCCAGCACCCCTCCCGTCTCCATCGATGACGCAAAGATCATCGCCAGAGGCTCTGCAATCTCTTCCCTCACCTCCCACAGTAACCTGGGGTACATCCCATCCGCACCCGGCGACTTATCTATCTTGATGCCATTCAAAGATTCCAGCACAACCTCTTTGTTAAAGTCCACATACTCAATATTTTCAGTCCACCGCAAGCCCGCAGTACATCCACCCAGGTCCTTCTCCTCTGTGAAAACGGAGGCAAAATACTCATTAAGCATCTCTGCCATTTCTTCTGGTTCCATACATACTTTCCCGCCTTCACCTTTTATAGGCCCTATTCCTTCACGTCTCATCCTTTTACTCTTCACATATGTATAGAACGCCTTAGGGTTTTCCTTAATCCTACCTGCCAAGGCCTTCTCGTGACCCTTTCTGGCTCTCCTAATTTCCTTCTTTAGTCCCTTCCTACAAGCCGTATACTCATCGAGATCCCTATCTTCGCCAAGCTCTCTGAACCTTTTGTATGCTTTCCTTTTCTCCTCGACTAGGTCCCGCACCGCGTTCGTGCACCACGGTTCCTTTAACCTACCAACACCTCCCTGTCTGCTCAGAACGTTGTCCTGTAGAACTCTAGACAGACATTCCTTGAAAAACTGCCACCTCTCTTCAGTACATTTCCCCGAGAATACCTCCTTCCAATTTACTGCTCTAATTTGCTGCCTTATGTCTTCATATTTCCCCTTACTCCATATAAATGCTTTCCTAGCTTGCCTGATCCTCTCTTTTTTTCCAATGCAAGCATAAAGGAGATAGAGTTATGATCGCTATCCCCAAGATGCTCTCCCACTGAGAGATCTGACACCTGTCCAGGTTCATTGGTCAGTATCAGATCAAGTACAGCCTCTCTTGAAGGCTTGTCCACATGCTGTGTTAGGAAACCCTCCTGAACACACATAACGAACTCCTCCCCATCCAATCCCCTTACCGTAGGGATATTCCAATCTATGTTTGGGAAATTAAAGTCTCCCATCAAAACAACTCTGCTATTACTGCATCTCTCCAGGATCTGTTTCCCTATCTGCTCCTCCACCTCCCTGTTACTATTGGGTGGCCGGTAGAAAACTCCCAGCAAAGTGATCGACCCCTTCCCACTCCGAACTTGCACCCACAGAGACTCTGTGGACAATCCCTCCACAGCATACACCTTTTCTACAGTTGTGACACTATCCCTGATCAGCAGTGCCACTCCACCCCCTCTCTTGCCTTCCTCCCTGTCCTTCCTGAAACATCTGAACCCCAGCACCTAGCGTATCCAGTCCTGTCCCTGAGACACCCAAGTCTCTGTAATGGCCACCACATCACACTTCCAGGCATCGATCCACGCTCTGAGATCATCCCTTTTATTCACTATACTCCTGGCATTAAAGTAAACACATCTCAATCCTTTGGTCTGAGCTCTCCCCTTCTCTATCCCCCGTCCATCCTCCCTCATGCACTGTCTATAACTCTTTGTTTGCAAGCTAACTTCCTCGCTTCCAGCCACCTCGTCTCGATCCCCTCCCCCCAACCTATCTAGTTTAAACTCTCCTCAGTAGCCTTAGCCAACCGTCCCGCCAGGATATTGATCCCCCTGGGATTCAAATGCCACCTGTTTTTTGTGTACAGGTCACACCTGCCCCTAAAGAGGCTCCAATGGTCCAGGAACCTGAATCCCTGCCCCCTGCACCCGTCCCTCAGCCACACATTCATCCTCCAACTCACTCCATTCCTGCCCTCACCTTCCCGTGGCACAGACAGCAATCCTGAGATTACTACCTTTGCTTTCCTCCTACTCGGCTGTCTCCCTAATTCCCTATACTCTCTTTTCATGACCGCTTCCCCCTTCCTTCCCACATCAGCGGTACCAATATGTACCGCTACCTCTGGCTCCTCTCCCTCCCACCTCAGGATTTCTGGGACTCGACCAGCGACGTCCTGGATCCCGGCCCCAGGGAGGCAGACCACCATCCGAGACTCCCGTCTGCCTCTGCAAAAACGCCTGTCCGACCCTCTTACTGTCGAGTCCCCGATTAACACTGCCTTCCTCCTCTTTTCCTTAGCCCTCTGAGTTACAGGGCCGGACTCCACTCTGGAGACACGGCCACTGCTGCTTCCCCCAGGCGGGCTGTCCCCCCCCAGGCAGGAGTACTTGTTGTGTAGGGGCACATCCACCGGGGTGCTCTCAATCATCCGAGCTTTACCCTTCCTGGCCGTCACCCACTTGGCCTCTACCCGTGGCCCTGGTGTGACCACCTGATGATAGCTCTCGTCTATCACCTCCTCATTCTCCTTCAGCATCGTAATGATGCTGTGATTCAGTCCAGATCAGAGATTGATCTGGTGACTTTTCTGTTTCTTTGACTTACAATGTACCCTTTGAGCCATCAAAACATATTAGAATTTGAGGTTTGGAGATGGGGCATCCAATAGCACTGTATCCTGAACATTTCAGTTTGACTTTCCACCTAATAAAATGATTCATTTAGTCAGAAAAAAAACTTTTTAAATACTTGTGTGTTTGTATTGCTGTTACAACACACATGAATTATGTCAGAATTTTCTAGATTTATTTACAGATAATTCTTTATTGTTGAGAACAACATATTGCTATCTTGATGAAAATTCAGCCCTTTGTTGCCTAATCTATCCCGCGATATGTTATTAACTAACTGTTGGAGATGCTGTCTTTCAAATAAGACAGCACCTCCAATAAACAAGGCCCTGTCAGTCTTCTCAAGTACATGTGAAGGATCCCATAGCACTATTTCGAAGTAGAGCAGGGAGTTCATCTCATCATCCTGGCCAATATTTATCCCTCAACCAACCTCCGTTAAAATAAAACAACTGATCATTGTCATGTTGCTGTTTGTGGGAGACTGCTATGTGCAAATTGGCTGCCACATTTCCTACATGGCAACAGTGACCACATATTTGGGGTGGCATGGTGGCTAGCACTGCAACCTCACAGCACCAGAGACCCAGGTTCAATTCCAGCCTCGGATGACTGCCTGTGTGGAGTTGGCACTTTCTCCCCACGTCTGCATGAGTTTCTTCCGGTTTCCTCCCACAGTCCAAAGATGTGCGGGTTAGGTTGCTAAATTGACCCAAGTATCAGGGGGATTAGCAAGGTAAATGAGGGTTATGGAAATAGGGCCTGGATAGGATTGTGGTCAGTACAGACTCAATGGGCCGAATGGCCTCCTTCTGTACTGTAGGGATTCTTACTTCAAAAATACTTCATTGGCTGTAAAGTGCTTTAAGGTGTCCTGAGTCACAAAAGGCACAATAGCGCAGTGGTTAGCACTGCTGCTTCACAGCTCCAGGGTCTCGGGTTCGATTCCCGGCTCGGGTCACTGTCTGTGTGGAGTTTGCACATTCTCCTCGTGTCTGCGTGGGTTTCCTCCGGGTGCTCCGGTTTCCTCCCACAGTCCAAAGATGTGCGGGTTAGGTTGATTGGCCAGGTTAAAAATTGCCCCTTAGAGTCTTGGGAAGCGTAGGTTAGAGGGATTAGCGGGTAAAAAAAAAAAGGGATTAGCGGGTAGGGCCTGGGTGGGATTGTGGTCGGTGCAGACTCGATGGGCCGAATGGCCTCCTTCTGCACTGTAGGGTTTCTATGATTCTATGATAAACGCAGGTCTTTTTAAAATATTCATTTTGGATATCTGAATGGTACTGATTGTTACCATTCTACTGTTGTTACAGTGAGAGCACGAAGGACTGTGAATGTTGGTAAGAAGTGACTTTTAAGTGCTCAAGTTAGAATGGGAATGCTGGTATGTGCATTGGATTCAGTGTAAATTGTAATGTATGAGCACTTTAATTGCTCAGGTTTCAGCAAGATTACAAGCCACGAATATTATTGTTATATTTAGAGCATGTTGCAAACGAATAACTTGCATTTAAATAGCACCTATTACAAAGTAAAATGTCGCAAGGTGCAATATAATGAGTTATAGTCAGTCTTGTGATTATCATACTACTGGTCATTTGATTTATGACACTGACTCTCTTTTTGCATATTTATTGTGCAGTAAGTAAAATTGATAAATTCTTAATTGAATGTTAGTCACAAACATATAAACTTTGTTTTGTCTTTTACAGACGCAAGGGAGCTTTGAAACAAGTTAGATAACTGGGATTCGTGTTTCTGCCAGCCAGCCAGCCAGACGAATTGATTTGAATTTTTCTTCGTAGTTAAGCTGGCAGTGTTATTGTTTCTTCTACGGGTGCAATTGTAAGATTGGTCAGATGGCGAACAATGCTAAGAGTCCGTGTAAACGCAAAAATCCGGGGGAGAGAAGTGCAGTGGAAGCAAAAAAGAAGAAAGCGAACATCCAAAATGTGGAAAGTCCCATGAGATGTCACAGTCAAGAGCAGCAAAAGGTAAAGAAACGAAGAACAAAGGTTCTTGCTTGTGAAATGAACAATCATGTACACGTTGCGATTTTATCAATAAATGAGCTAATTTTCCTGGGAACAGATGAATGTGACCATTTGAAAATTCAAGTTGCCTGCCATTGTGAACCCATTGGAGGTTTAATGTTCTTCCCATCGAAATAATAGCCGAATTTAGGATCTGTGCAAGATTTCATGTCCCAACCTTGCCATCAAAGGCACAACAATCGGGAGAGGGAAGCTGCCGAAGGGAAAAACAAGCCGTGCCACACTGGCACAGTGTCTGTGGGATTGACTGTGGAGTTGCACTCAAAGTGTGAGATCGGGTCAGCTGTCCACCCTCCTTTTCAGGAATGGACTATGGTATGCAGTTTGCTGTACACCAATTCGCTGCCACATCTTCTACACTTCAAGAGTACTTAGTTGCCTGTAAAGTGCTTTGAAACGTCCACTGGTTGTGACAAGTGCTAGATGGCCTAGTGATATTAATCCTGGACTCAGCTAATGTTCTGGGGATCCAGGTTTGAATCCCGCCATGGCAGATGGTGGAATTTGAAATCAAAAACAAAATTTTGGAATTAAGTATCTACGGATGACCATGAAACCATTGTCGGGAAAACCCACCTGGTTCACTAATATCCTTTAGGGAAGGAAATCTGCCGTCCTTACCTGGTCTGGCCTACATGTGACTCCAGAGCCACAGCAATGCGCTTCAAGATCAACTTGGGATGGGCAATAAATGCTGGCCAGCCAGCGACGCCCATATCCCATGAATAAAAAAAAGATAAATGCCAGCCTTTCTTTAAATCCAGGTACCCTTCCATCCCTTCTCATTCCTCTGTTCATCTTTATTTATTTAAAGGGGTTGCAGATTGCTTTAAGTGCTGATTGCATGATTTGATGGTGATGTTATTAGGGTGTTGCAGAGACTGACATGTCACTTTCAGTTTGTACTCTGTCCCGGCAAGATCTCCTTGAATAACTTGTTAGTTTGAATCTACGTGTGCAAATCACAGCTTTTTTTTGTTTAAAACCCACAACCCCTAACATAGGCCATTACACAACAGAAAATTGGCGACGAGTCGAGATTTTCTTTCATTGAGAACATTGAAAAAGATCTTAAGGTAGAAAAAAAAATTGTGGGTCCTCACTTCAAATATTAGAAGGTTGGAGGAAAAGTCAACAACAAGATTAAGGTGCCAGTGAAGGAAAGCCAAGTAAGAGAAATGGTCTTTGTTTGGTTTTGAAAGAAGGGGTTTTCCCAATCAGGCATATTTGAAAAGAAGGAATGCTTTGCTGTACGGCTGGGCCTGTTTGGGGGGAAAATAATCAAGTCAAAGGTCTCCAAGGTAAAAAGAAGAGTACTGGGAAGACTGTAAAAGAAAATTACTGAGCAGTCTGGAGTCGCTAGTGCCTGCAAAAGAAAGGGCAGGTAATTTAGGATCCATGGAGCCTTTCGATGAAGAAAATGAATTATGGAAGTAAAACCTACAATTTGCTTGAGGGTTTGATTCATCCAGCAAAGCCCAAGAACCAAAACTTACAAAGACTTGACAAAGATCCTTGAAGAGCATTACTTTCCAAAACCATTGATCACTGCAGAGTGGTTTAGGTTCCACCGAAGGGATCAAGTGGAAGGCGAAAGCGTTGCTCGGTTTTTGGCAACTTTTTAAAAGTCTGGCACAACGTTGTGAGTCTGGTGAGTCATTAGAAGATTCTCCTCGAGATCGTCTAGTTTGTGGTCCGCGAAATTAGGCTATCCAAAGAAGAATGCTTATTGATCATGCTTTGACTTTAAAGGTAGCAGTGGCAATTGCAGTGTCGATGGAACTGGCTGCTGAGGAGGCTTCACAATTTGATGCAGGAATAATGACCGACAGGTTGGGAACTGCCCATAAGAAATCAGAACAGCAACGCACATGTTGCAGATGTGCCAAAATGGGCCGTTCAGTGAGTGAATGTTGGAGGCAAGACAAGTCACTGCAAGAAATGTGGCAAAATGGGTCACATTGCAAAAGCTTGTTGGCCTAGATCAGCTTCCCTTGAGAAGAAAGTTCAGAAGAAGAATCTTGGTATCTTCAAGAAGAAGAACAAATTGCATTCTACAAAATTAATTTGCAACATGGAGAAAAGAATCTCGACTGAAGAGGCGAATATTCAGAAATATGAAGATCTCCAACCTAACATCTTATCCAGATAGGGTGGATCACATAGATTCTGGCTGATTCCGAAGTTAAGTGGACGACCTATTGGGATGGAGGTTGATACTCGTACTGCCGTATCTTTAATTCCTAAGGCTACATACCACCCTAGCTATTTATGACTGTAGCACTACATTCTGCACTCTCTCCTTTCCTTCTCTATGAACGGTATGCTTTGTCTGTATAGCACGCAAGAAACAATACTTTTCACTGTACACTAATACATGTGACAATAAATCAAATCAACAAAAGCTGAAGCATCGTCCTTAAAACTAGCTGATGTAATTTTAAGGACATACAAGAAAGAACTCGTGCCGTCAAAACGTTACATCATGGTCAACATAGAGTTGAGTGAACAAACAATGGAGTTGCTTTTCCATGTGATACGGTAATTTTCCAGTTCTATTTGGGAGATCATGGTTGCAGAAGATAACCCTTAACTGTATGTAGTGCTGTCAGCAAGTCAATATCAAAACAGACCTATGGCACCTTCTGGGTAAATCCAAGAGTGTAGTCAAAGAAACACTTGGCTCAATGGAGGAAATTCAAGTGAAACTTAAGATAAAGCCTAATAGTCAAAAGTCTGAAAGCAAGAGCGGTGCCAGATGCAATTCGCCCCAATGTTGAAGAAGAATTAGTGCAACTTGTTGACACTGGTGTGTTGGAGCCGGTTACAATGAGTGACTGGGTTACACCTGTTGTACCTGTCATGAAACCAGATGATTCAGTTCGTATTTGTGGTGATTTTAAAACAACCATAAATCCAGTGTTTTGTGCTGATCAATATCCGCTTCCTTTAACGAAGATTTGTTTGCTGGATTATCAGGTGGGCAGAAATTCTGCAAGATTGATCTTTCGCAACCATATTTACAGATTAATGTAGCTGCTGAATCTTAACCGTTGCTTACCATCGTTGCTCATAAAGGTCTTTTTCGTTATAAAAAATTGCCTTTTAGAATAAGATCTGCACTAGACCTACTCCAAAGATCAATGGATCAGATTCTAGGTGGTCTCTCTGGTGTACAATGTTACCTGGATGATATTCTAATGACAGGGTCCAGTGAACAGGAGCACTTGAATAATTTAGAAGTAACATTGGCATGTTGCCCTATGCTCAGGGTTGCTACATTCTGCTGATTTCTATCCACATATTCTTTACCTACCTGTATAATTGAGGTGATACACACACATTGGTTAGCACTGCTGCCTCACGTCACCAGAAACCCGGGTTCGATTCCTGGCTTGGGTCACTGTCTGTGTGGAGTCTGCACCTTCTCCCCGTGTCTGCGTGGATTTCCTCCGGGTGCTCCGGTTTCCTCCCACAGTCCAAAGATCTGCTAGTTGGGTGCATTGGCCATGCTAAATTCTCCCTCAGTGTTACCCGAACAGGCACCGGAATGTGGCGACCAGGGGATTTTCACAGTAACTTCATTGCAGTGTTAATGCAAGTCTACTTGTGACTAAAAAATAAACTACTACTACTTCATTAAGCCAGGACAAGCAAAGTGCATGCTGATTGCACACAGCATTGACTATGAAAGCCATGCACTCACTCTGCTTCCAAAGTGTAAATATTTCTTTTGACTTTACCATTTGAAGTTGATAGTTCTGTTAATATATAAAGCTTATGCATTTTCTATATCTTGTTACGAAATATTCGGCAGTTAGTAAATGTACTTAATCTTATTCATGGGGTCATGGTTAATGCCTGATTTCAATTTTGCGACCCACTGCAATGAAGGAGGGCCACTCATGCGGCCCACTCACTAGCCGAGGTTGCTCATCACTGCGTTAGGCTATTTCACTGCGTTCTAGGTGCTATATAAATGTAAGTTATTGTTGGTATAAGGCCCTACCATTCCAATGTACAGAGCTAGATTTAACTAAAGTGAAATTCAATATTAATTTAAATTCAATAGTAATTTCTAAAACAAGCAGCCCCTGAACGTCATGGTTGAAATCCTTTATGGCCACAATCTTATTAATTTATAAATAATGCAGTTATATGTGGTTTCTTTCCCTTGTGGACTCCATTAATTATTAAAAACAATAAATGTTTTTACCTCTGCCATTACTGTAGCATCTTAAATAAAATCTTTCTTGTTAGATTTACAGCAATTTTTATTTATGGTTTCTTTGGACGTTGCAAGTTCTCCTGGCCGTCTCATTTATTCCTGCTTGCATCATGCTGTTTTTGAACTGGTGATTAGGAGCTGCAGATACCCCTAGGATTGAGCTGCCCTGCTGATAGCACTGTCTTTACACCTCGCCTGCTAGGATAGCTGACATGAGACTGAAGAAGTTATCAGGAAACATGGGCATGAATTTGAGTCCCCTGATGCAGTGTTTCACTTTGTTGTAAGAATTGTTAAAGATAAATTATTTAAGAACTTAAATTTCAAAGTATGTATGTTATTTATACCCCACCATTAAGCAATTGTCGCCATTTCGAATGTGGCTCTGTGATTCTGTCCCAGAGCAGTAATCTGTTTCTTTAATACGTGTTTTCTAGGCTGTTTCAGTTTTCACTGTCAATGCGGAAAGTAACCACTGCGCCATCACCCACGAGCAGCTCTCCGAGCTAATAAACCATGCTGTATTGGGAGAACTGAGAAGCCCTTTGCCCAGGTAATGTACACCAGATGTTTAATGGTCAACCCTGCCCCACTGTGTCATTAGTGAGAAGCCACTTGACATTGGGCTTTCAAACTTGTTTTGTTATTAAGTGAGCCAAGCTGCTGGTGTTTCACCTTTTGTACGGCTGCTTTGGTTTCGTTCAATACTGGGGTGCAGTCATTTGGCATCCTCCTTCAGTTTCACATGCAATAAGTTCTATAGTGTCACTCCTTTTCTTTATGTAAAATTGCTTCCAATTTTCACGCAAAATAATCATTGCTGTAATGATGCAATAGGAGGTTACCAAAACAAATTGTAAACAGAAAATTTGATGGATTAAGCAGTGAAGATCACCAGAATGATCCCAGGAATGAGGAGCATTTAAAGACTCTGGGTCTATACTCGATGGAGTTTAGAAGGATGAGGGGTGATCTCGTTGAAACTTACGGAATACTGAAAGGCCTGGATAAAGTGGACATGGGGATGATTCCATTAGTAGATGAGACTAGGATCCGAGGGAACAGCCTCGGAATAAAGGATTAGAAGTGAAAGAAGGAGGAATTTCTTCAGCCAGAGGGCGGTGAATCTATGGAATTCATTGCCACAGAAAGCTGTGGAGGCCAGGTCATTGAGTACATTTAAGACAGAGACAGATAGGTTCTTGATTGGTAAGGAGATCAAGGGTTATGGGGAAAGGGCAGGAGAATGAGGTTGAGAAACCTATCAGCCATGAGTGAATGGTGGAGTGGACTCGATGGGCTGAATGGCCTAATTCTGCTCCTATATCTTATGGTCTTATAGTTTTATGGATTAGGTACGCGTTAGCAAAAAGGATTTTCTCACAATTATCACAATCTCAGGTGAGCTGTTTTGACATGACATTGCATTTCATAGAATCATAGAAATCATAGAAACCCTACAGCACAGAAAGAGGCCATTCGGCCCATCGAGTCTGCACCGACCACAATCCCACCCAGGCCCTACCCCCATATCCCTACATATTTGCCCACTAATCCCTCTAACCGACACATCTCAGGACACTAAGGGCAATTTTAGCATGGCCAATCAACCTAACCCGCACATCTTTGGACTGTGGGAGGAAACCGGAGCACCCGGAGGAAACCCACGCAGACACGAGGAGAATGTGCAAACTCCACACAGGCAGTGACCCAAGCCGGGAATCGAACCCAGGTCCCTGGAGCTGTAAAGCAGCAGTGCTAACCACTGCGCTACCGTGCCGCCCCATTTAGTGAGGCATAAATTATATTAATAAAGCTATGCATCTGAAATTTGAATCTATCTTTCTCTTGTAGATCCTGATTAATCCACTAAATTTCTAACGTTCTCTGCTTATATTTCTGAATTTGAGTAACTTGATCAACAGAAATTATCTATTGAATGGGAGTTTTCTGTTATATATTTGGAAATAACAAAACAAAGATAGTGATCGAATATTAACAAAAGCAGTAGAATATTATGTTACTGGGTGCTGAATAACTGGGGCTGAGAGATGCCATGGAAACAGATGGCTGCCTGACTGACTGCACACCTTGACACCTTTGTGCTTGAAAGTGTATAATTGCACAAAGTGCTGCACTTGATTGATCAGCAAGTAGATAAATATAATTTCCATTTACAATGAAGGTCTTTATTTTAATCTGAGAATACACCAAATGACCATTAAAAGTGCTTTTTCATTCTTTCATGAGATGCGGGTGTCTCTGGCAAGACCAGCATTTGTCACCTATAGCTAATTGCCCTTGAACTGAGTGCCTTGCCAGGACATTTTAGACGGCAATTGCGCCAACCACATATTGACATCACACGTAGGCCAGTCCGGGTGAGGATGGCAGATTTCAGGGAAGGATATGAGTGAACCAATCAAGGTAGTTTTACGGTTCCCATTGCTGAGATTAATGAGTTTTAAATTCCACCAGCTGCCATGGTGGGATTTGAACCCATGTCCCCAGAACATTAGCTCTGACGAGGGGGTCATCCAGACTCGAAACATTAGCTCTATTCTCTCTCCACAGATGCTGTCGGACCTGCTGAGATTTTCCAGCATTTTCTGTTTTGTCCCCAGAGCCATAGCCTGGGTCTCTGGATTACCAGCCCAGTGACATTACCACTGTGCCACTCCCTCCTACCGCTGAAATATACCATAGTGCAATTTTCTTCCTGCAGCTGGTGCCAAATTCACAGACAGAAAGAACTTAAAGGAGTAGCAGTTATTGTTCTACATGGAGTGAGTCAGATGCACTTCTACAGATACTACCTCCAATTTAAGCAGCTGAGGAAAAAGTTCCGATTCGTAAGTTGAGTTTTTGCGTTGTTGCATTTGGAAATCTGTTTTAAGCTACTGTGACCCATTTGAAGAGGGAATTCCATAGAAACTACAGCATGTTCAGGCCATTCAACCTAGTTGGTCTGTACCAACGTTTATATTCCAAAGCAGCCTCTCCCACTCCAATTACCTCTTTCCACCCCACCTCAGTATCCCTCTGTTCCCTTCTCTCTTGTGCATTGATCCTTTTAAATGAGTTGATGCTGTATGTTTCAACTGCTCCCTGTTGCAACAAGTACCAAATTTTCACAATTGTCGAAAGAAATTCTTTCTGTTGTGCTTAAAGCAAGAGGTTAAATAAAATTGTTGTCAGTTTATTTTTTTAAACGATCTTTGCTTAAAAAGCGGCTGACGCTGATTTTGGTGACGTCGGTGTAGTTACAGAGTTAAACAAAGCAAGAAAGTCGAACACAAGTCTACTCTGAATTTGCAGTTGAGTAATGCAGATTTTCATTGATTTGAATGACATTGCAATTAATACGTCACACTGTCCCTGTTAATGGACTAAATACAACTTTGCTGGCCTGATCTCTCTCTGGAACTGGTCTGCATTGCATTTAAAAAGGGAGGTTTCTCGCTCTCGGCCTGACTCGCTTTTTTAAATGTATTCTTTCGCAGGATGTGGGTGCTGCTGACAAGGTCAGCATTTGGTGCCAATCCCTAATTGTCCTTGAGAAGGTGCTGGTGAGCCACCAACTTGAACTGCTGCAATCCATGTAGTGTAGGCCCACACAGTGCCGTTAGGGAGGCTGTTCCAGGATTTTGACCCAATTGATATTTGCTACCTTAGAACTCACCATCTCTACGGACCATGTCTTGTTCCCAGGAAACAACATTCCATCCATCTCACCACGTTGAAAGATTGACCAGCTGAACTGCCAGTAAAGTTTATTTATTAGGCTTACGTTAACACTGCAATGAAGTGTGCCTGTTCAGGTACACTGAGGGAGAATTTAGCATGGCCAATTCACCTAATCTGCACATTTTTGGACTGTGGGAGGAAACCGGAGCACCCGGAGGAAACCCATGCAGACACAGGGCGAATGTGCAAACTCCACACAGACGGTGACCCAAGCCGTCGGGAATCGAACCTGGGTCCCTGGCGGGAATCGAACCCGGGTCCCCGGAGCTGTGAAGCAGCAGTGCTAACCACTGCGCCACCGCGCCAGTTAAACTCCACTGCTGTCCCATTAGTATAGCATGCACAACTGATCTTGGTGCCTTTCTGTTCAGCGGCAGGCACCTACCTCCGTGTTAGGGTGCAAATCCTGTTTCAGATTTCTTCGTAAACTTGCTGAATGTACAAAGTAGATATACAAAATGGAAATGGTGCTTTTATGAATTTTCACGCAGTCTCATGCAGAAGGTCGGAAAGGCTTTTAGTGGAGTCAATTCCTGCATTGCCCGACCAGCTCAGCCAGTTGATAATGGAGCTCTGAATCCAGCGTCTTGAGCCCCAATTTGGGTGATTTTCTTTCTTAAATAATTTTTTATTTATTCAAAACACTGAAGAATTGTGGTGAATAAAGATCCTTCTTGCAAGTAGAAGAATTATTAAAAGTGAACAGGGGCTTCTGAAGAGAACCCAGCTCCCAAAGAATGCATTCCTTTGGAGAAAATAGTATGAGTTAATAAATAATGCAAGGTCGAGTGAGCCCATACAGTTTGATATTTCTCAAAGTCTTTTTGATAGCATCTGCAAAAAGTCCTGTTTAAAAAGCAATTCCTCAATACATCTCTGATCAGGATTTTAATAATAAAGACTCAAATGAGCAGAAGATTTTGAAGAACTATCCTAACATGATCCTGTTTTAATTTACTCCCAAATACTATACTAGGTTTCAGTTTGCATCTAAAAACTTTATTTAGGATGCCTATCTAGTTGCAAGTGATGAATTGAGTTATAAGATACCAGCTGCATTTAAAACCACATCTCATTTATTGTGACTGACACTGCCTCTGCATATGTGCAGGATGTGCTTCCCAAGCCAACTGGATTTCACTTGGCTGAGACAAGCCTTGTGCTTAGATTAACCAGTGGGCACTCGCTGTACATGTTCACTTATGGCGAATGGCCACTTATCCAAGACAGCTGTCTCCCCTCATGAAACTGTACACAGCATGAGTTCCCTTCAGGAGAGAAAAACTGATGCATTATTTGTAACAGAAAGGCAACTCTCTCTTTCAGGTACCACGGGGCGGCAAGGTGGCACAGTGGTTAGCATTGCTGCCTCACAGTCCAGAGACCCTGTTCAATTCCAGCACTGAGTGACTGCCTGTCTGTGTGGAGTTTGCACATTCTCCCTGCGTCTGTGTGGGTTTCCTCCAAGTGCTCCGGTTTCCCCACTCAGTCCAAAGATGTGCAGATTAGGTGGATTGGCCGTGCCAAATTGCCCCCTTAAATTAGCCATGGGAAATGTGTGGGGTTAGGGAGTAGGGCGGGGGGAGAGAGGCTAGGTATGGTACTCTGTCAGAGAGTTGTTGCAGGTTCGATGGATGAATGGCCTCTTCAGAACTGTAGGGATTCTATGATTCTAAGAGGGAGCTGGCCAATGTTGACTGCCACCCGTTGGTCCATGTTTATGGTTGGTGGGGTAGTGCAGTGGTTTGCCGTAGCCTTCTGCAGGACGAAGGCACCACACCTTCAGAAACTTAGTCAGTCTACTTTTTGTGCATGACCATAAAATGAACGGTTTCTTGCTGATTGTCCTCAGCACCTAGAAGATCACGTTTATGTTTCTATTGTTGTTCTAGCAACGCTGCAGCACTTTTCATTAATCTTTCTGCTTGCTTTCAGCGATTTAGCATGCCCCCTCCTCCTCCTGATGATTTTCTGCTTCGTATTTTTGGAACTGAGAAACTGCTCCCACAAGACAAAAGTCCAACAGTCAATGGTAATGAAATGACCCAAAAGAAACTTATCGGACAAAATGGACAGAGCCATGTGGTTTATTTATTTTTTCTCACATTTCTGAGGCGAGTAGTGAGATTGCGCTGACTCAGTGCAATCTGCCTTGGCTCTTGGTCTGTATGTTCGCTGAAATGTACAAGCTTTGCAATTTGTACCTGGCTTTTTATTACCAGTCTGCCCATGAACAGACACTAACAGCCCTAGGTTATACCATTATATCATTAGATATTGTTCTATACAGGAGTACTGCCGAATGTAATATCCTCATGGTCATGTGAGCAGCCCCGGGTATCCAAAATAATATTGAAAGTCAGGCATAAACTTCGTCACACGTGTAATTATTTTCAAATTATTGGAGGTGGCACAGTGGTTATTATTGCTGCCTCACAGCACCCGGGACCCAGGTTCTTTTCCCGCTTAGGTCACTGTCTGTGCGGAGTCTGCACATTCTCCCCATGTCTGCGTGGGTTTCCTCCGGGTGCTCCAGTTTCCTCCCACAATCTGAAAGACGTGCTGGTTAGGTGCATTCTAAATTTTCCCTCTTTGTACCCAAACAGGCGCCAGAGTGTGGCGACGAGGGGATTTTCGCAGTAACTTCATTGCAGTGTTAATGTAAGCCTACTTGTGACACTAATGTCTATGAACTAAACTAAAAAAAGTAATATAAAAACATGTGTTTGAAGCGGGTTGGGAGTAGAGTGGAGATTGAGTGTTAACAAAAGATCAGATGGATAGTTTATTATTCAATTATTATTTGATTAGAATAAATGAACTAACAAATATTGCTATTTATTTCAGGCACCTCTGCAGTGAACGGTCATTGCCTTATGACAGAGAATAATAGCTGCAAACCATCAGATCTTGACAAACATCCCATCATTATTAAATATGGCAGAAGGAAACGAGGCTTAACCAGTTACTTACTGAGTGAAGAAGAGCTGACTAGGAATGATTATCCAGTCGCAGGTCAGTATACTTCTTGTCCACAGCTGAACACATCCATAATGTTGATCTTGTACCTGTGCTTGGTTTTGGGGTCTCTTCCACCCTTATCCTGACTACCTCAATTTCTGTATTTAGATCACTTTCATTACTGGGTTCTTATTACCTTGTACCCTTGAAATTATCTTCACAGGATCCTGAGAGCTAGATAAGTTTTTGGTGACTTCATCAAGATGGTAAATAGGAAACCTGTGTATAAATTGTTCTGGCTACTGGATCTATCCTCTGCCTATATATTCTAATTCTATAGACATTTCTTTAAGGAATTAACCGGCCAGTCCAAACTATTTTTGATTATGTTGCAGTAGATGTGCTATAGCTATAAGATGGCTTTACTTTGCTGCTTTGTCTATGTAACCACTGTACCCCTGTACCTTTTCAAAATATATTAGATATTCATGCCTCTGAAGGATTTGTCCAGAGTGGATGTACAGCCAAAGTAACTGACAACAGCCCATTGTTGGGCCTCGACTGTGAAATGGTAAGTCACTTCTCCCGTTTAAGGTCCACAGCGGTTAAAGGTTATAACTTGAGTGTGGCTGAAAAAAAAAGACACACTATCAAAGCTTTTCATCTGACACTCATCAGGATAGCTCGCCAGAAATTCCCAACGGTAATGTGGCAAGGGTGGGGGGGTAGAATCCATGCAACATGAGAAAAGAGTGTTGATTGATTGACAAGTGGACTCTTGATTGGTGGAGGCGTTGCCGTGGAAAATGCAACATGGAACAATCCAGGGAACAGTCATTCCCTGGTTCATTCCCCAGAGCAATGTCTTAACCAATCAAAGTCGAGCAGCCCGGTTTAAATTTGAACAAAGCTGGGCAGTTATCTGTTCCATGATGCATTCTCCATGCTTCCATCAATCAAAGTCCACTAGCCAACCAATCAGCACTCTCTACTCATGCAGTATAAATTCTTATTCCCCCCCCTCCCCCGCCATTACTGTTGGAAATTTCTTGGGAGCTGTCCTGATGAGTGCAAGAAGAAAAGCTTTAACAGCATGTCCCTTTTCAGGAATCCACAAGCTCTGAACTATATGACTAACTGTCATAAGTTGAAGCGACAAAAATGTGGATGGTTTGGGCCAAGTGCATGATAGAAAACTGCCTGCGAGTCCAGAATTCTGGACAAATTCATAGAATCGTTACAGTGCAGAAGGAGGCCATTCAGCCCATTGAGTCTGCACCGACTCTCTGACAGAACATTTTACCCAGGCCCCCTCACCTGCCATAACCCCACACGTTTTACCATGGCTAATCCATCTGACCTACACATCTTGGGACACTAAGGGGAAATTTGACATGGCCAATTCACCTAACATTCAAATCTTTGGACTGTGGGAGGAAACCGGAGCACCCGGAAGAAACCCACACAGACACTGGGAGAACGTGCAAACTCCACACGGACAGTCACCCGAGGCCCTGATTGAACCTGGATCCCTGGCACTGTGAGGCAGCAGTGCTAACCACTGTGTTTAGAGAAAATTCTGCGATAGAGAAACAATGTTCCCTGTTTCTTCTCTCTTTGTTGCCTGTCGGACATGACGTGCCGCTTGTTGTATTGGTCTTAGTAAGGAGAGTCTTCAGTGACATTTGTAGCTCTGTTGGATTTGAAAGGAAACACTGCATTCATCTCAATCCAAAGCACACATTTTGCCAGCTCCAAGTGTTGTATAAGTGAATGCATTGCTTCAGTTTTGAATAATGATGAAGCTAACTACAATAGAATGACACCACTTAAATATAGAGCTACCTGCTGTTTGGCCTCAGACATATTCTAGCAGTTATGTTTTTCCCAACCATTTCATTTGTGGGGTTTCTTTTTGAAGAATAAAAATTTTACGCAGAACATCCAAAGTTGTTTAGTTTAGTTTATTTATTAGTGTCATAAGTAGGCTTACATTAACACTGCAATGAAGTTACTGTGAAAATGCCCTAGTCGCCACACTCTGGTGCCTGTTCGGGTACACCGAGGGAGAATTTAGCATGGCCAATGCACCCTAACCAGCACATCTTTCGGACTGTGGGAGGAAACCAGAGCACCCAGAGGACACTGGGAGAACGTGCAGATTCTGCACATACAGTGACCCAAGCCGGGAATCGAACCCGGGTCCCTGGTGCTGTGAGGCAGCAGTACTAACCACTGTGCTTATGAAGCCTTTACCGTTGTTATGTAAGCAACTAATGGCAGCCACTTTCGACAGACAAAATCAATTCATTCACCAGTTAATTTGCTTTAGGGGATGTTGCTTGTGATTTGGCCAAGAAATTGGGAGAACTGCTCCTGATGTCGTGAGGCCTTCTACTTCCACCTCAGTTAAATGCCTCATTCAAAAGATGGCACTTATAATAGCGCATCCTTCCCCAAGCACTACTTCACTGATGGGTGCTTTTGGTCCCCTGCCATAGCTTCTGCCATAGCAAGAGTGCCACTAACTCCACCCTTTTCAAATCTGTTATTGGATGTTTTGCATCCAAATTGTATGGAAGACTCTGATTAACAATGAATCACTGCCTCGGTGCTGCAGTGAAGAATCAGCCTCAATTATGTGCTCAAGATTCTGAAGTGGGACTTGACCTCATAACCTACAGACTCGGAGGCAAAAGTGCTAACCCTCAGACAAGGCTGACTTCTAACATGGAGAGACAATATAAACTAAAGGGTACATTTCTAAAAGGGGTGCAGGAGCAGAGGAGAACCTGGGTGTATATGTGCATTAGCCATTGAAGGTGGCAGAGCAGTGGATTAGCCTGGGCTTTATTAATAGATAGGTGGTTGTGTTGAAATAAAAGCAAATTATTGCAGATGCTGGAATCTGAAACAACAACAAAAATGGGCAGCATCTGTGGAGGGAGAACAGAGCCAACGTCTTAAGTCTGGATGACCCTTCATCAGAGCTCACGAAGGGTCATGCAGACTCGGAACGATAGCTCTGTTCTCTCTCCACAGATGCTGTCAGACCTGCTGAGACTTTCCAGCATTTTCTTTTGACGTTATGTTGAACTTGTATAAGACTCGGCTGGAGTAGTGCACCCAGTTATGGGCACTGCACTTTAGGAAAGATGTGAAGGCATTGGAGAGGATGGTTCCAGGGACGCAGAATTTCAGTTATGAAGATAGATTGGAGAAGTTAGGACTGTGTCCCTTCATGGAAGGAAGGGTGAGAGGAGATTTGATAGAGGTATTCAAAATCATGTGGAGTCTGGACAGAGTAGGCAGGGCGAAACTGTTCCCATGCATGAAATGATCCAAAACGCGAAATCACAGATTGAAAATAATTGGCAAAAGAAGTAAAAGCAACATGAGAGAAAAATGTTTTTGTGCAGCGGGTGAAACGTGCTGCCTGAGAGTGCTGTGGAGGTTAGTTCAATTGAAGCATTCACAGGGGAATTAGACTGTTATCTGGAAAGAAAGAATGTGCAGGGTTATGGGGAGAAGGTGGGGGACTGACACCATGCACTGGAAAAGGATTGAACAGAAAAGGGTGTGTTAGAATGATTAATTTCCTCTTATTCCTACAATTTCTGTTTAAACTGTATTATTCGAGCTGGATGATGTCTGTGCTATACTTTGGGCGCCTAGTGGCAGAATTGCCGGGGACTTGGTAATAAATTGATCCTCCCGCTCTTACAAGTGGAATGCGATGAATAGGGAGGCCTGAAATGGGGCAACAAGAAAAAATGCAACATAACTTCCAACAAAAAGAACTCGTGACTTAAAACAAAATAACTAAATCTAAGAGTGCGAAGTCAATAGTCCTTGCGTGTAAAAACCATTCTTGTGCGGTGTCAAATAAGTCTGTGAATGTGTGACCCTGTTTTACTTACAAGAGAGTAGAGAGGCTTTCTCCGCGACATTGTCATGGTGCAAACGTTCCATAAATGCAAGAGCTGATCTATCCAAGGTGTTAATGTAATTGTGAGTTCTTGCAAATTGTCAGTCTCACGCCCACCAGAGAAAACAGAAGTGGGAACGTTGCAAATTTTATGGAATATTTATCTGCATTCTTTTTGTGACGACTATCCTAGAAAGATTGGCGATTTGCAGTCCTCCTCTTTATCAGCCCAAAAGGGCAAGCAACTGTGGCATATTTTGAATCGAGTTCCTTATTTGTATGTGTGCAGCTGTTATGAAGATAGCATAACATGTCATAGTTCATCCACCATCACGTGGTACCATTTTCATCTGCTGCCAATCCAAATTTATTTTGCAATGCTTACCAATCTAAGTAAACACTGGCATCAATCAATTCTTGTAACACGTCAGCGAGTTGAATAGACTGACTTCTAAAAAAATTGTAACAGTCTTGCTAACACATTTCTTTATAAGTCTTTCATTTGCTGGGACGATATTGAGAGACACCCATTTAATGCAGGTGCTTAAAAAGAGCATTCCTTAATATGTTTAAACAGGAACCGTGCAATTAAGTGACACCAATACCTGTAACAATGAAACCAGAAATGGGAAGCTAAACTGTTCATATGTGAAACGAAAAACTGAGTTTCTCTTACTGTATCGTAGATCATCTTATCCCTCTTGGTAATACTGTTTTTATGGGCGGCACAGTGGTTAGCACTGCTGCCTCATAGCGCCAGGGACCCGGGTTCAATTCCGACCTCGGGTCACTGTCACAAGTGTGGAATCTGCACGTTCTCCCCGTGTCTGCGTGGGTTTCCTCCGGGTGCTCCGGTTTCCTCCCCCAATCCAAAGATGTGCGGGTTAGGTTGATTGGCTGTGCTAAATTGATGCTAGTGTCAGGGGGATTAGCAGGATAAATGTGTGGGGTTACGGGAATAGAGCCTGTGGTCGGTATAGACTCGATGGGCCGAATGGCCTCTCTGCACTGTAGGGATTCTATGATATGCTCCATGCTACCCATTCCTCCAAGTTGTTTAGTTTTTAAATACGTCTCATTAGGATTGAAGAGCCAAATTTTCATCGTTCATGTTAGATTTTTTTTTAACTATCAAAGCAGGAGCAAAAATAGCTCTGACAAGGTAAGATTACTGGCTTCATAGTTCTGATTCAATTTATTCATATATTTGAGGTGGTTTCAAATCGTCCTATTTGAGTTTAAGGTAATGCGGGTATTTTGTTTTTACACGTAGACATGCCTCCAACTGCCTGAGACTGTGTCGGAGGCAAGTTCAATCGAGGCATTCGAGAGGAAATTAAATGACTATTTGAAAAGAAACAATGGGTGGAATTTTCCGGCCGCGCTTGCCCCAAGACCGGAGAATCCCACCCGAGCTCAACGGACCTTTGCACAGTTCTGTCCCGCCGGCTATGATTCCCGTGACAGGCAGGACGGGATGTGAGTGGTTACGGGGAGAAGGCAGGAGAATGGCACTAGGTGAATTGCTCATTTGGAGAGGTGGTGCAGGCAAAATGGACCAGGTTACCTTCTCCTGCGCTGTAATAGTTCTGTGATCCTGTGCATTTGATCCTGTACATTTCCACTCCATCTGACGAAGGAGCAGCGCTCCGAAAGCTTTATGGTGTTTGCTACCAAATAAACCCTGTTGGACTTTAACCTGGTGTTGTGAGACTTCTTACATTTGGGGAAGGCCAGCAAGGCAATGAAATAAACAGTAAATAAAGTAAAAGTAAAGTTTATTAGTCACAAATAAGGCTTACATTAACACTGCAATGAAGTTGCTGCGAAATTCCCCTAGTCACCACACTGCGGCACCTATTCGGGTCAATGCACCCTAACCAGCACGTCTTTCAGATTGTGGGAGGAAACCGGAGCACCCGGAGGAAACCCACGCAGACACGGGGAGAATGTGCAAACTCCACACAGACAGTGACCCAAGCTGGGAATCGAACCCGGGTCCCTGGCACTGTGAAGCAGCAGTGCTAACCACTGTGCTACCGTGCCACCCAGATGTTTGTGAGTTAAAGAATGAATTTATTAACGACGAAACATTAGAAAATACATTCATGCAGATTAGAAATGAGAATTTGTTTTTATGGGATGTGAACGTCACCGGCTGGACCAGCATTTATTGCCCATCCCTCACTGCCCTCCATTCCAGAGGGCATTTGTGAATCAACCAGAGAGAATCATTGAATCCTACAGTGCAGAAGAAGGCCATTCAGCCCATCGAGTCTGCACCAACCACAATCCCACACAGGCCCTATCCCCATAACCGCTAGCTAGTCCTCCTGACACTAAGGGGCAATTTAGCATTGCCAATCCACCTAATCTGTACATCTTTGGACTGTGGGAGGAAATCGGAGCACCCGGAGGAAACCCACGCAAACACAGGGAGAAGGTGCAGACTGCTCACAGACAGTGACCCAAGCCGGGAATCTAACCTGGGTCCCTGGCGCTGAGAGGCAGCAGTGCTAATCACTGTGCCACCCCATTGCTGTGGATCTGGAGTCACCAGTTAAGAATGGCAGATTTCTTTCCCTGAAGTGAACCAGATGGATTTTTACGACAATCAACAATGGTTTCATGGTCGTCATTAGACTTCTAATTCCAGATTTCTTTTTTTTATTGCATTCAAATTCCACCATCTGCTGTAGCGGGATTTGAACCTGGGTCCCTGGATCTTGTCCTGGGTCTCTGGATTACAAGTCCAGTGACAATACCACTACGCCACTGACTGTCCCAACTCCTAAGTGGGAAACAAAGGTATACAAAACAGCCCTTGACTCGCGAGGTGTGGACGATTGAGCTTTGTAGTCATTACGATTTGTGATTCCAGTGGCATTGACTTCAGCCGTCAATTTCAAGATTCCAGTGTTCTGCAGTTTGGCTGAGAAGCTTCCCTGTTTCCTTTGCAGCTGTGGTCTTTGATGACTTGGCTTATTTCCACAGTGAGAGAAAGAGAGAGACACCTGCAGAAGCTTTTGTGGAGGTGCTACTGCTGCTGACTGGCTTCTTGCTTCTGTGTCACGCATGCTCTGGCACCCCCAGCACTAGTTCACACAGACACTTGGGCCAGCTTTCCAGCTGATTTTTAACCCAACCGTTGCATATTTCTGGAAGGTCAAATCCATATGGGACATTACACACAGCATATTTCTTGTTGAGATGATACTCAACTCCCATTGTCTCCACCAGAGATGGCAATTAGCTTCTGTGTGCTTTAGAAGTATCCTCGTCTGGAAACAGGGTGGGATTCCATTTTCTCTCTCGTTGTAGCACCTACCAACAATTTAGCCAGTGACTGACTTTACATCCTCGAGCATCTTTGGCTTGCATGCCTATTTAAAATAAAAACTCACAGGTCTTATTTAAAGTTCAATATTGCCAGATGCAATTCAATATTTTTTCTCCATTATTATAACAGTATGCAGGAGACTTGCCTTTATTAGCCATGGAATAGAATATAAGAACTGGGAGTTTATACTGGACATCTATAATAAGCACTGGTTAAAGTGCAACTGGAGAACGTTGTGTAGTTCTTGTCAGGAAAGCTGTGTTTGTACTTGAAAATATGGAGAAGATTTATGACGATGTTGCCTGGATTGGCGAATTTTAGAGCAGAAGAGACTGAGGGAGAGCTAATTGAAGTGTATATAATTTTGAGGAATCTTGATCGAGTGGATAGATAGACCCTAATTCCCATTGATTGAGGGGTCCATAACCAGTTGACACAGATTATTTGAGTTATAAGGAGAGGCTGGATAGCCTGTGACATTTTTCCCTGGAGCGTAGGTGGATGAAAGGGTGACCTTCTAGAGGTTTATAAAATCATGAGGAGCATAGAAAAGGGAATAGCCAAGGTCTTTTCCCCAGGGTAGGGGAGTCCAAAACTAGAAGGCGTAGGTTTAAGGTGAGAGGGGAAAGATTTAAATGGGACCTGAGGGGCAACTTCACACAGAGGTTGGCGCATATATGGAATGAGCTGCCAGAGGAGGTGGGAGAGGCAGGGACAATTACAACATTTAAAAGACATTTGGACAGGTACATGGATAGGAAAGATTTAGAGGGATATGGGCCAAACACAGAAAATTGGGACTAGTTCAGTTTAGGAAACTTGGTCAGCATGGGCGAGTTGGGCTAAAAGGCCTGTTTCTGTGATGTATATCTCTATGACTCTATTTAGAGTAAACGTTGGAGGTTGAGAGGTGATTTCAGGGGAAATCTTTTCACTCAGAGGGTACTTGAAATCTGGAACTCATTGTCTGAAAGGTTGGTAGAGTTACAGAACAAAGAGATCTAGGGGTACAGGCTCATAGCTCCTTGAAAGTGGAGTCACAGGTGGACAGAATGGTGAAGAAGGCATTCAGCATGCTTGGTTTCATTGGTCAGAACATTGAAGACAGGAGTTTGGGACGTCTTGTTGAAGTTGTACAAGACATTGGTATGGCCACATTTGGAATACTGTGTACAGTTCTGGTCATCCTAGTATAGAAAGGATATTATTAAATGAAAGAGTGCAGAAGAGATTTACTAGGATGCTACTGGGACTTGATGGTTTAAGTTCTAAGGAGAGGCTGGATAGACTGGGACTTTTTTCTCTGGAGCGTAGAAGGCTGAGGGATGATCTTATAGAGGTCTATAAAATAATGGGGGGCATTGATTAGATAGAAAGTCAATATCTTTTCCCAAAGGTAGGGGAATCTAAAACTAGAGGGCATAGGTTTAAGGTGAGAGGGCAGAGATACAAAGGGGTCCGGAGGGGCATTTTTTTCACAGAGGGTGGTGAATGTCTGGAACAAGCTACCAGAGATAGTAGTAGAGGCAGGTACAATTTTGTCTTTTAAAAAGCATTTAGACAGTTACATGGGTAAGATGTGTACAGAGGGATATGGGCCAAATGCAGGCAATTGGGACTAGCTTAGGGGTTTTTTAAAAAAAGGGCAGCATGGACAAGTTGGGCCGAAGGGCCTGTTTCCATGCTGTAAACCTCTATGACTGTGACAAGTGGTGTTCCTCAGGGATCAGTGCTGGGACCTTTGCTGTTTGTAATATATATAAATGATTTGGAGGAAAATGTAACTGGATTGATTAGTAAGTTTGCGGACGACACAAAGGTTGGTGGATTTGCGGATAGCGATGAGGACCATCAGAGGATACAGCAGAATATAGATCAGTTGGAAACTTGGGCGGAGAGATAGCAGATGGAGTTTAATCTGGACAAATGTGAGGTAATGCATTTTGGAAGGTCTAATACAGATAGGAAATATACAGTAAATGGCAGAACCCTTAAGAGTATTGATAGTCAAAGGGATCTGGGTGTACAGGTACACAGGTCACTGAAAGTGGCAATGCAGGTGGAGAAGGTAGTCAAGGAGGCATACGGCATGCTTGCCTTCATCGGCCGGAGTATTGTGTTTAAAAATTGGCAAGTCATGTTGCAGCTTTATAGAACCTTAGTTCGGCCACACTTGAAATATAGTGTTCAATTCTGGTCGCCACACTACCAGAAGGATGTGGAGGCTTTGGAAAGGGTTTACCAGGATGTTGCCTGGTATGGAGGACATTATCTATGAGGAGAGGTTGGAGAAACTTGGTTTGTTCTCACTGGAATGACGGAGGTTGAGGGGAGACCTGATAGAAGTCTACAAGATTATGAGAGGCATGGACAGAATGGATAGTCAGAAGCTTTTTCCCAGGGTGGAAGAGTCAATTACTAGGGGGCAAGGTTTAAAGGAGATGTACGAGGCAAATTTTTACACAGAGGGTGGTGGGCGCCTGGAACTCGTTGCCGGGGGAGGTAGTGGAAGCGGATACAGTAGTGACTTTTAAGGGGCGTCTTGACAAGTACATGAATAGGAGGGGAATAGAGGGATATGGTCCCTGGAAGGGTAGGGGGTTTTAGTTAAGTCGGGCAGCATGGTCGGTGCAAGCTTGGAGGGCCGAAGGATCTGTTCCTTTGCTGTAATTTTCTTTGTTCTTTGTTGACTCTAAGCAGAAATCCTCATAACAGTTCAAAAGTACTTGGATTGGCACCTCAAGGTCCATAACCTACAAGGTTACGGACAAAGAGCTGAAAGTGGCAGGGCTGTTCTTTATCAGCTGCCCTCGACACGATGGGCTGAAAACCCTCCTTCCATTTTGTAAATTACAGAATCATAGCTCTATGATTAGTCTTCACTTGGTGAAATAAGAACACACAACACTACTCTACCACTGCAGTAGCTTCAACTTCTCAATACGTAAAACTTGAATTGTAAGTGCTTTATCATATTTATTTGCATTATTCCAGTGCCTGACTACGAAAGGGAATGAGCTGACCCGTGTCTCTCTTGTCAATGCAGAGGGACACTGTGTGATGGACGAACTGGTGAAGCCCGACAACCTAATCCTCAACTACCTCACCAGGTAATGATTAAATTGTTTAATATTGTCTTACTAAAGATGTTGTAGTCTTGCTTCATTAAGGTAATGATAAGGGTCCCTTTAACATCGTATGCTGACATGTTCCTTTCTTCAACTGTATGTGACTATCAAAGTTTTGTGTCTTTTATTTAACGTGGCAAAGTTTCTGCTCTGATGATGTGAAGTTTCTAGTTGGGTTATGTGAACTGGATGTTTTCAGTGTCGCTTAGTTGGCAAAACTTTCAGCCCTGAGGCAGGAGGTTGAGTTCAAATCCCAATCCAGAGACTTGAGCACAAAATCAATACTGACCACTTGTGCAATACTGAGGAAGTGCTGCGTTATCGGAGGTAGCATCTTTTGTGTGCGGCATTAAATTAAGACCCTATCTGTTCTCTGTACTTGACATTAAAGATCCCACAACACTGTTACAAAACGAGCAAGGAAGTTCTCCGTGATGTCCTGGCCAATATTTATCCCTCAACCAACACCACTTGAAAACATATTATATTGATGTTTGTGGGGCCTTGTCTTGTACATATTGGCTGCTTCGTCTCCACACTAGGGGGTGGCAGAGTGGTTAGCACTGCTGCCTTACAGCGCCAGGGACCCAGGTTCGATTCCAACCTTGGGTGACTGTGCGGAGTCTGCACGTTCTCCTCATGTCTGCATCCTCAGGAGGCTCCGGTTTCTTCCCACAGTCCAAAGATGTGCAGGTTAGCTGGATTGGCCATGCCAAATTGCCCCTTAGTGTCCCAAGATGTGTAGATTAGGCGGATTAGCCATGAGAAAAGTGCTGGGTTACGGGGATAGGGCCTGGGTAAGATGCTCTGTCAAGAGTCAGTGCAGACTTGATGGGCCGAATATCCTCTTCTGCAGTGGAGGGAGTTCTATGAATACAACAGTGACTACACTATAAAATTATTTCATTGGCTCTATAGCGCTTTAGAAGGTCCTGAGGTTGGGAAAGGCATTATATAAGTGCATGTTCTTTATTTCATTAACTGGGGGAGGGGAGGAGTACCTGAATTGCTTACATAATTTCTAGAGTTCTTGGTATGATGTTGGTTCTAGTGATTTTGTGAAGTGCAGAGATGTTTGATTATGTGTTTGGTGGTAAAACATGCATCTTCTGCCTGGATATTTACTGTGGCAATTGGCAGAAGGCAAGCTTGAAGCTGAGGAGATTACCTCTCGGGACAGAAGCATTATCATATGTTTTTTCTAATGTGAGATTAATATGCTCTTAGGACATCATGAAACTGAAGATAATCCATGGCTGTGTGAAAGTCAGCCTTTGCAATCTGACATTTTAATGGTTTAACTGAAGTATTTATGGGCCACACATTAACCAGGAATACAGCCTTTGTGACAGAACGTTATTGGATTTTGATATGTAATATAATGAACTCTTCCAGACTGTTTTAATATAAGCAGAGTCAGAGAATATTCAAAGTTAAATTCTGCATGACCTTACTAATTTGCATGACTTAATATTAAATAAACCACTGTTGAAAATTTCCCATTTCATTAAGTTTGTTCTGGTGACCACAAGGGCTGGAATAAAATCTTTAGACACTGTTTTCCTTCATAAAATCAAAAAACCCTCCCATCTAAACTGCTATTGAACCTTTTCATAGAATCCCTACAGTGCAAAAGGGGGCCATTTGACCGATCAAGCCTGCACCAACAACTATCCCACCCAGGCCCCATCCCCATAACTCCACATATTTATCCTGCTAATCCCCTTGACATTAAGGGGCAAGTTAGCATGGCCAATCCACCTAACTCGCATATCTTTGGACTGTGGGAGGAAATCTGAACATGAAGAAGAAACCCACGCAGACACAGGGAGAACGTGCAAACACCATACAGACAGTGACTGAAGCCGGGAATCGAACCCAGGTCCCTGGCGCTCTGAGAGCTTGTAAGCCTCCTTCAAATATGCGAAGAATATAAGGTGTGAGTTGGGGGCCTCTATCCAGTGTCTCCAGGAGTAGCCCTCCAAAGCACGGATTGATTATTTTCCAGATTTATTTAAATGTTTCTATTTTATTGAACTAAAGTAAAATTATGTGGCACTTAAGTAGGCATAATAAATGAAAATTGTCTTAATCACATATAAGTATTTTGACTAAATCCTAAGCAAAAACAAGGTATATGTAAGTTTGATCCTTTTAAATTTTGTAATTATGTCAATGTTTTATTATGATGTGGAGATGCCGGCGTTGGACTGGGGTGGGCACAGTAAGAAGTCTCACAACACCAGGTTAAAGTCCAACAGGTTTATTTGGAATCACGAGCTTTCGGAGTGCTCCGACTGGAACGTTGGGAATCGTTCCAACTACTCTTCACATTCCAAATCTGTAATTATCTAGAAACCGGAACCTCCTGAGGACGCAGACATGAGGAGAACTCTGCACAGTCACCCAAGGCTGGAATCGAACCTGGGTCCCTGGCGCTGTAAGGCAGCAGCGCTAACCACTCTGCCACCCCTAGTGTGGAGACGAAGCAGCCAATATGTACAAGACTATAATATGCCGTGTTTGTAAACCGACCTCATCTGATGAAGGAGCAGCGCTCCAAAAGCTCGTGATTCCAAGTAAATCTGTTGGACATTAACCTGGTGTTGTGGGACTCCTTACTGTGACGTTTTATTAAACTGGGGTGATTTGTTCTGAAATTGTGCCACAAATTGCACATTCAGGTTCTCTGGTATTACGAAGATGATGATGATGCCAGTGAAAACAAAGCTGAGAGATGTTCAAGCCAAGCTGAAGAAGATCTTACCTAATGATGCTGTGCTTGTGGGCCATTCTTTAAATAATGACTTGAAGGCTTTGAAAGTAAGTATTGTACATATCTCTGTAATTTTCAAACCCATAATCATTACGCCTTTGAGGCAGATTTCAGAACTGAGATGTAACATGTCTCTTAAGCTGTCTCTTGATGTGGGGATGCCGGCGTTGGACTGGGGTGGGCACAGTAAGAAGCCTCACGACACCAGGTTAAAGTCCAACAGGTTTATTTGGAATCACGAGCTTTCGGAGCGCTGCTCCTTCATCAGGTGAGTGGAGAGGTAAGTTTCACAAACGCGACATATATAGACAAAGATAATGGTTGGAATGTGAGTTGGAAAGACTCGCATTCCAACCATTATCTTGCAATTGTATCTTTGTCTGTATATGCCATGTGTGAGAAACCCACCTCTCCACTCACCTGATGAAGGAGCAGCGCCCCGAAAATTCGTGATTCCAAATAAACCTGTTGGACTTTAACCTGGTGTTGTCAGACTTCTTACTGAGGTCTTTCTTATCATGAAATCCCTGTGGTGAAAAAGGAGGGCATTCAGCCCATCAAGTTGCACTGACTCTTTCCCAGGCCTATCCCCGTAACCCCATGCATCTACCCCACTAATCCCCCTAACCTATCTTGGGATACTAAGGGGCAATTGAGCACGGCCAATCTACCTCTTAACATGAGATGAGATCTGACACGTATCTCATAATGTGCCTCTTAAATAATTAGAAACCCGAGTTTTGATAATGCCAGCAGCAAAGTAGATTAATGCACTGTTATTTCACCACCATGAGTAGAGTTGAATTCAGACTAGATTGATGAGAGAAAACTCTATTTAAAACTTTTGGAGGTAGATTTCCAACCCAGCCCTAATGGCGAATCAGCAGAATATGCACTTTACTGCCACTTGGACCTAGCATTATAATTCAACCAGTAGACTGCAGGCAGGTACTGATCTCTGGAAGCAAGTAAGCTAGGATTTGGAGGAGAGTGGCGGGTAGGGCTGGAATGGGGTAGGGTCAAAATGCGCTAGTGTGAAGCTGGCACAACTCTGGTCCAGGTTGGGAGAACACAGTAAGAAGTTTAACAACACCAGGTTAAAGTCCAACAGGTTTATTTGGTAGCAAAAGCCACACAAGCTCTCGGAGCTCCAAGCCCCTTCTTCAGGCGACATCAGGTTGGGAGCCCAGACATGCATTTCTGATTCTCCCACCCCCCCCAAAGATATGATAAAACCTATCTGTGGGCTCCTCCTTCACTGGCTACCCAAGCTACTGCTGGACAGAGTGCTCTGAAATGGGTGGCACAGTAGTTAGTACTGCTGCCTCACAGCTCCAGGGACCTGGGTTCGATTCCCGGCTTGGGTCACTGTCTGTGTGGAGTTTGCACATTCTTCCCGTATCAGCGAGGGTTTCTTCCCACACTCCAAAGATGTGCGGGTTAGGTGCATTGGCCATGCTAAATTGCCCCTTGGGGTCCTGGGATACGTAGGTTAGAGGGATTACTGGGGTAAATATGTGGGGTTACGGGGATAAGGCCTGGGTGGGGTTGTTGTCGGTGCAGACTCGATGGGCCGAATGGCCTCCTTCTGCACTATAGGGTTTCTATGGTTTCTGTGAACATGGCAAACAGGATTATATTTTGCAGAATCACAGATTTGTTGCGGTACAGGAGGAGGCTGGCCATTCATGGTGTCTGTGTCGGCTCTCTGAATGAGCAATGGATTGAGTGTCATCAAAGTCTGTCCTTCACGTTTTCGGGGTGGTCGGACAGAAGGCCTCTGTTTCACCTCCCTCCCCTCCTTGCAATTTCTCAGTAAAGTAATCTTGGATAGCCTCGAGGTCATCTGCTCACAAGGAATTAAATCCTTAGCAACAAATTGCCATCAAAACTCGGTATTATTTTGTTAGCCTATGAAAGAGGTATAGAAAATGGAAGAGACACAGATAGGACAGAGGGTACTCTTGTAACTTTGGAGATCATATCTATTTTAAGATTAATGTAATATGATATGTACTGCATCTGAGCCATGGGTGATTGATGCTGTTGCTCTGTACCCAATAGATCCATGTTTTAATCCTAAACCTTCTGTGGTTTTGCTTTGGTGGAATCAGATACACATATAAGAAGACTTTTTTGTATTTTTACAAGGTATTTTTTCTGTTGGAATATTTTCATGTGGAGTTTGAGTAGATAATGTTCCTTGATTTTTTTTTAACCAGCATTGATTTTGAAATCACACACTGGCTTTAAACAGGCTCTCTCAATCCTGTGTTGAAGCAGGCAACCTGCTGTAACTATGGCAGCTGCTGCATGGGCGAACGGGTCAGTCCATGAATTCATGTCATTCAGCATAAGCTTTTTGCCATTTATGTTTTGCAAGCTTTAGTAATCGGGTGCAATTTATTTCTCTTGCAGATGATTCATCCAAATGTTATTGACACATCACTGCTTTTTGCCAGAGGCTGGGGTCAAAGGTTTAAGTTGAAAGTTTTGGTAAAAAGCATTCTTGGGTGAGACCATTAAGTTTACTTTCAAATGGACCTGTTGTGGGCACTCGTAGTGGGATAATAACCACTGATCGGCACTTTGAATGAAATATTAAATTACGATCGCTATTATTAGTGAATTCATTAGTCGTTTGCGTCAGACTTCTTGGGTGAAAGGTCACAGACCATTAACTCTGTTTCTCCCCTCAGATGCTGCCAAACCTTTTGAGTATTTCCAGCGTTATCTGTTTTTATTTCAGATTTCCGGTGCCTGCAGTATTTTGCTTTTGCAAATGGTTCTCTCTCTTCGAGCACTTTTGCCTCTTATAAAACCATTGTAATCAACTTAAAGTGAGTTCTTCAGCGCAGATGTGTTTTCCTCAAGTTTCACCAACTGAATCAAAAACACCTTAAAACTTTGAAAATAATATTAGTAATTTGGATTCTGGTGTTCTACATTCTTGCGCGAATTAAGACGGGATGCATGAATTTTTTCCAAAATCTCTCTCACATTGGATAATTCTTCCCAAACAGGCGGGAAATTCAGTCAGAGCAAGTGGTTGGCCATGATGCATCTGAAGACGCAAGAGCAGCTTTGGAGTTGGCGCAATATTTCATCGACCACGGACCCATGGAGGTGTGTTGGTAAACCGTAGAACCCGTACAGAGCAGGAGGAAGCCATTTGGCCCATCGTGTCTTCACCGACTCTCTGACAGTGTCTTACGCAGGCCCTCCCCTCTGCCCTATCCCCGCGCATTGACCATGGCTAATTAATCCACCTAACCTACACATCTTTGCACATAAGGGTCAATTTAGCATGACCAATCCACCTAAAAATCACTTGTATAATAAACAAAAACTTTCAGCGTTAGTTTTTATCAGCAGAATCAAGCTCGTCTGTGTTTTAAATATGCAAAAAGAACCATTATCTGAAGACTTAACCATGCAATTCTGGGTTTAACTGCCAGCTCACAGGTTTCCCCAGGCTGCATGAAACTCACCAGGGTCAACAAGGCAGGAGCACAATGGGACTAACCACATCAGTCATGTTCCTTTCTGTGTCCTGAAATTGCAAAATGGGTCAATCGTGTTCTCTCAAAGGGTCCTGTTAAACATCCAGGCTTTAACGGCCAGATGCAGGTCACCATCGCTGCCATAATTGGTCGGAAAATCTGGACTAGGCTGCTAGTACCATGGCCAAGTTAAACCCACTCCACTACCTTTTGGGTTCCCAACCTGCTGACAACCCGTCCCACCACTCCATAGGTTAACGTTTTGCCAATGTGTTAGCTGCATTTTGGAAACCTGCCAGAGGTTTTGAAAATGCAAGATCATTTGTGGCCTTAAATGAGAGTGAAAGCATCCCCGAGATTGTAACACTGGTCATTTTAGGCATGATGTGGAGATGCCGGCGTTGGACTGGGGTGAACACAGTAAGAAGTCTCACAACACCAGGTTAAAGTCCAACAGGTTTATTTGGTAGCAAATACCATAAGCTTTCGGAGCACTGCTCCTTCGTCGGGTGGAGTGGAAATGCAGTAGCAGGGACTAGCTCTGCCTAAAGTCGTGGTGCACTAATTGCTGTAAATTCTTAGTGACTGAAAAATGGGTGCTGGGAGATTCAGAAATACTGTGAAGAAACTATTGTGCTTGGTCATGGCAAGTTGAGGGCGGCACGGTAGCACAGCGGTTAGCACTGCTGCCTGACAGCGCCAGGGACCCGGGTTCGATTCCCGGCTTGGGTCACTGTCTGTGTGGAGTCTGCACGTTCTCCCCGTGTCTACGTAGGTTTCCTCCGGACGCTCCAGTTTCCTCCCACAGTCCAAAGATGTGCGGGTTAGGTGGATTGGCCATGCTTAAAATGCCCCTTACTATCAGGGGGACTAACTCGGGGAATTGTATGGGTTATGGGGATAAGGTGGGATTGTGGTCGGTGCAGACTTCATGGGCCGAATGACTTCCTTCTGCACTGTATGATTCTATGATCGAAGTAAAGAAACAAAGGGAACATACAGAAGTGACTGTTTTGATTATTTTAATGCAGAGGCAGACATCAAAACGTATTTAAATATCTCTGCATCCATCAAAATTTAGCTTTTCAATGTACTTTCAGCGTTAAAAACCTGGCAGCTGTAAAAGGCATGTGTACCAATGCTATTTGTTGTGCATCGTTGTTGAGGAAATGTCTTTGCACTTCAGTTGTAGAGATGTTTAAGTTATTTTATTACCGCAGATTGGATCATTTTTTCTGAAGCTGCCTCCCTGGTTCAAGGTGCTCAAGGCTTTTTGGGCCACATAGTTGAAGACTGTGTTGAAGAACTTCAGGGCATCACGTAAAGAACCAATTTGTCCCATTCCCCTGCTCTTCAGGGAGCACCAGGGGGCAGAACTCTCCCAAATAATGTGGATTTTGACGTGGGATCTCATTAACAGAACTCCTGCGCAAAGTGTCTAACATTGGCTGGCAGGAAAACCTCCCTCTATCACACTTCCATTCCCGCTGTGATTTGTAGCTTAAATCGGCTTGGATCGCAGAAGTACTTCTTAATTTTAAAGTGATCGTTGTCAACTTGTGTTCCATAGAATTAATTGCGATGTCTTTTGCTTCAAATGAGTGCTTTGTGTCATTAACATAGAATCATAGAAACCCTACAGTGCAGAAGGAGGCCATTCGGCCCATCGGGTCTGCACCGACAACAATCCCACCTAGGCCTTATCCCCATAACCCCACATATTTAGCCCACTAACCTACACATCCCGGGACACTAAGGGGCAATTTATCCTGGCCAATACACCTAACCCCCACATCTTTGTTCTGTGGGAAGAAACCGGAGCACCCGGAGGAAACCCACGCAGATACGGGGAGAATGTGCAAACTCCACACAGACAGTGACCCAAGCCTGGAATCGAATCCGGGTCCCTGGCGCTGTGAGGCAGCAGTGCTAACCACTGTGCCACCGTGCCGTCCCAAAATTCCACTAGCTGCCGTGTTGGGATTCAAACCAATGTCCCCAGAACATTACCTTCCCCGTGTATTACTAGTCCAGTGACTTTGCCACTACGCCACTGTCTCTGCCTTGCATTTAATGTTAATTCAGTATTCCCCATAGTTTAGCTGTTTTAAAAGTCTCTTTGCTGAATCCTCTGCCGCTGTCATTGTCGGCAAGCCGTTGGAAGACGGATGATATTTTAGAAGCAATTGTAGTGAATGTAAATAATATTGAGCACAGGTTTCCTTTAACACCTGCACAGGATGAACAGTTTAGGTTTATTTATTAGTGTCACAAGTAGGCTTACATTAGCACTGCAATGAAGTTACTGTGAAAATCCCCTAGTCGCCACACTCTGGCACCTGTTTGGGTACACTGAGGGAGAATTTAGCATGGCCAACGCACCTAACCAGTACATCTTTCGGACTACAGGAGGAAACCGGAGCACCCAAATGGCAGACAGATACAAAAATTAAAATCATATGGGATTCAGGGTGGGCTGGCTCGATGGATACAGAACTGGCTTGGTTATAGAAGACAGAGTGTAGCAGTGGAAAGGTTTTTTTTAGAATGGAGATCTGTAACTAGTGGTGTTCCGCAGGGATCAGTGCTGGGATCTCTGTTGTTTGTAGTATATATAAATGATCTGGAGGAAAATGTGGCTGGTCTGATGAGTAAATTTGCAGATCACACAAAGATTGGTGGAGTTGCTGATAGTGCCGGGGATTGTCAGAGGATACAACAGGATGTAGATAGATTGGAGACTTGGGCTCAGAAATGGCAGATGGAGCTTAATCTGGACAAATGCGCTTTTGGAGGATCAAATTTAGGTGTGAATTATACTGTAAATGGCAGAACCCTTTGAAACATTAACACACAGAGGAATCTGGGCGTGCAGCTCCACAGTTCCCTAAAAGTGGCAACACAGGTAGCCAAGATGATTAAGAAAGCATATGGCATGTTTGCCTTCATCAGCCAGGGCTTGTGGGGACAAGAGTTGGAAATCATGCTGCAGCTATATAAAACCTTGGTTGGGCCGCATTTAGAATATTGCGTGCAGTTCTGGTCACCACGTTACCAGTAGGATGTGGAAGCTTTGGAGAAGGTTCACCAGGATGTTGCCTGGTCTCGAGGGTGTTGGCTATGAGGAGAGGTTGAATAAACTAGAATTGTTTTCACCGGAAAGATGGAGGCTGAGGGGAGACCTGATAGGCGTCTATAAAATTATGAGAGGCGCAAACAGGGTAGATAGAGGCTTTTTCCAAGGATGGAAGTGTCAATTACTAGGGAGCACAGATTCAAGGTGAGATGGAGAAATTTTAAGGGAGATGTGCAAGGGAAGTTTTTCACGCAGTGACTGGTGGGTGCCTGGAACACGCTGCCAGAAGAGGTGGTGGAAGCAAGTACATTAGCAACAGTTAAGAGGCATCTGGATGGGTACATGAATAGGGAGGGATTTGAGGGATATGGACTGAGTAAGGGCAGAAGGTTTTTACGTTAGTTTGGTTAGGGCATCATGATTGGCACAGGTCTGGAGGGCCGAAGGGCCTGTTCCTGTGCTATACTTTTCTTTGTTCTTTGTTCACCCGGAGGAAACCCACGCAGACACGGGGAGAACGTACAGACTCCGCACAGACAGTGACCCAAGCCGGGAATCGAACCCGGGTCCCTGGCGCTGTCAGGCAGCAGTGCTAACCACCGTGCCGCCCACAGATTTATTAAATAAAATTATCTTCACGTACAGAACCCAGGATGTATCAGTGACCTTTCTGTGCATTAGGTGCAGTCCATTAACATTCAGCCAATGCTTTGGTTACAGGTAGCAAAGCTGAACCTGGAGAATTTTCAAGACAAACAGCCAGCAAGAGAGAGTTTCACACCCCAGCCTGAAGGCAGAAATCAGGCAAATGGGTTGTCAGATCATCTGAAAGCAAAATGCAAAGGGGTGGATGGCAAGCCATGCTTCCACAGTGGCAGGTTAGTTCATGATATTTTAACACTTCTTTAAAAAAAAATGTATTTAAATTGCTCTGCACTGAGAGACCAAGTTTTTCTAACAAAGCATGACATGGTATCAAATGAAGTTCTCTTGGGTTTGACCGCGCAATCCTTTAATTCCACCTACTCTGTCGCACTGCTTCAATCTAGAGCTGCGATACTAGGCAGGCAGGAGTCCTGGGTCTTTAGTCACCCCTCAGAGGAGAGGGTTCTTGGACAACACGAGTTTCTGTGAAAAACATTTTCTGGAGTCTTTCCCCCTTGAAATATCTGTTGTTGCTTCGCAAGGAATTCAGCAGTCATCGCACAAGATGAAAGAGAATTGAAAAAATGCAGTACTTGCTACCAGCTGCTGAGATCTGAATGGTCTGCAGCTAATGTATAGGGCATTCTTGTCTGGCACGGACAGAAACCCATTCCCATCTTGCATGTCCTGCAAGCAAAGACACTGAAGACTACCCCATCCATTAGGGTGGTGACTTGTAGTGTTTTCTGGCACAGAATGCAACGAATCCTGGCCCTGGCAACTGGTCTAACCTCCCAGGTTCTATTAATACACTGAAGGACAGCAGATCTGCTTGGTTGTATATCATATTGCCGGGTCTACCTTCCTTCCAAATGTTTATCAGTATGCATGTCCATCTTGCAGCAACCCTGACTCTAGAGTGATCCTGACTGCCATCACCATTCCCCCTCCCCATCCTTTAAGAAAATGTTTATATTGCTATTCTTTCCTATAATAACAAATAATAAACTTAACTGGCAGGGGTGAAACCATTATCGTGCAGGCGACGAGGCTAGCCCATTGCACTTGGGGTGTGCTGACAGCTGTGATGGTGGTTTGCCCAGGCTAGGGTAAAGAATCAGGGGAACCAATGAGGTTAAACCAAGGCTTCACCTGATGCAATTTTTCAAAGCCAACTCGGCCTTTTGCCTAACATAAAACATAAGAACATAAGAAATAGGAGCAGGAGTAGGCCATCTAGCCCCTCGAGCCTGCCCCGCCATTCAATAAGATCATGGCTGATCTGAAGTGGATCAGTTCCACTTACCCGCCTGATCCCTATAACCCCTAATTCCCTTACCGATCAGGAGTCCATCTATCCGTGATTTAAACATATTCAGCGAGGTAGCCTCCACCACTTCAGTGGGCAGAGAATTCCAGAGATTCACCACCCTCTGAGAGAAGAAGTTCCTCCTCAACTCTGTCCTAAACTGACTGCCCTTTATTTTGAGGCTGTGCCCTCTAGTTCTAGTTTCCTTTCTAAGTGGAAAGAATCTCTCCATCTCTACCCTATCCAGCCCCTTCATTATCTTATAGGTCTCTATAAGATCCCCCCTCGGCCTTCTAAATTCCAACGAGTACAAACCCAATCTGCTCAGTCTTAGGAATTAGGGGGCAGCACAGTGGCGCGGTGATTAGTACTGCTGCCTCACAGCGCCAGGGACCTGGGTTCGATTCCCGGCTCGGGTGTGTGTGGAGTTTGCATGTTCTCCCCGTGTCTGCGTGGGTGTCCTCCCACAGTCTGAAAGACTGGTTAGGTGCACTGACCCGAATAGACGCCGGAATGTGGCGACCAGGGGATTTCCACAGTAACTTCTTCATTGCAATGTTAATGTAAGCCTGCTTGTGACTAATAAATAAACTTTAAATTTAGGAGCAGAAGTGGGTAAATTCAGCCCCTCGAGCCTGCTCCGCCATTTAATCAGATCATGGCTGATCTAAGCTGAAGTGTCAGATCGAGCCCGGGACGGGGTGAAATGCCTTGTCTTGGATCTTGTTTGTCCCTCACGCGGGGGACCATGAATTGGATTCAATTTGAATTTGATTCTTTTGGGTGGAATAAAAATTTGAAAACAAATGTTCATGATCAGTACTTACTTTTTTTTTAAACTTGCTATTTGACCCTGTGGTTGGCTTCCAACCCTCAAAGTGTTAACAATGTGTCCAACTCCTATAGAGTGATGCTAATACTTCTTTATTCCTTCTTAATATAACTAATGATTTAAAGTTTCAATAAAATAGCTGCTCAGAATGTTCTTTGTTTGCTTTATTAAACTTTTGTGATTTTAAGACTAATTTATAGCTCAAGGAAATGTTTGTGCAAACATAGTGTAAGATAGAAATGTACCCTATAAAACATTATTTACATTGCATCTACTTGGAGAACTCAAAGAAGCATTTTGCGAGCTGACTAGTTTTGTTCTGTCTAGTTGGAGCTTGCAATGCGTCCAGTTTTTTTCGGTACTTGAACTCTGTCTTGGTTGGCAGTTGTGTTAACAAAAGACTTGGGAGCAATGCAATCTAAGGAAATTAATATGCGGGCACAGCATTGAATATAAACGTAGAAGCACACATTGCTGCAAGTATTCAGCAAATCTGACAGCATCTGCGGAGAGAAAGACAGTGAATGTTTGAGGTCTGTGCTTTTTCATCAGGACGAAGGAAAGGTAGAAATGTGATAGGTTTTGAGCACGTGGGAGGGTGGGAAGAAGAACAGAAAAGGAAGTTTAGTTTATTTGCTTAATTTATTTATTAGTGTCACAAGTAGGCTTACACTGCAGTGAAGTTACTGTGAAAATCCCCGAGTCGCCACACTCCAGCACCTCTTCGGGTACACTGAGGGAGAATTTAGCACGGCCAATGCACTTAACCAGCACATCTTTCGGACTGTGGAAGGAAACCGGAGCACCCAGAGGAAACCCCACACAGACACGGGGGGAACATGCGGATTCCGCACAGATGGTGACCCAAGCTGGGAATCGGACCCGGGACCCTGCCGCTGTGAGGCAGTAGTGCTAACCACCATGCTGCCCATGATAGTGGGAAACTATTGTTTCAGGAGACTGAAGACTGCCAAAGGGTACTATACTCGAGGCAAACTAGTTTAACTCGAGGCAAACTAGTTTAACTCGAGGCAAACTAGTTTAAGCCCAGTAATAAAAGTCATTTAGTGTTCTCTGTACCATTTTAGAAATGAACAGTAATTGATGTGCGATGTGTGTAACAGAGATATCTCTTCTGCTGTCTAGCTTGCTAAAGAAGCTGTGTATGGGTGATCAGAAAGCAGTGCTATTAGGCACAAAGAAAGCAATGAAGGAGTTGATACACCAGGAAGTCTGGCATAAAATTGAATGTGGAACAGACAAAGAGGTAAATGCCATAAAACCAGAACTCGTTAAACTAGATTTCTGTATTCAAAGCAACTTCTGGGAATTTTTCCCATGACTCTATAAATGGCCATGATATATTGGGCCCTCTACATGGGCACAACTAACAGTTCACCAACAGAGAACAAGAACTTGAGGAACTAATTATTTTGGCTTGAAACATACTTCTACCTCCTCTTCATAAACCATTATAAAGGCCTATCACACTGCCAGCAATAAGCATGACTAGAACTACAGGCATGATGCGGAGATGCCGGCGTTGGACTGGGGTAAACACAGTAAGAAGTCTCACGACACCAGGTTAAAGTCCAACAGGTTTATTTGGTAGCACAAGGCACTAGCTTTCGGAGCGCTGCCCCTTTGTCAGGTGAGTGATGATGAAGCCTGATGAAGGAGCAGCGCTCTGAAAGCTAGTGGCTTGTGCTACCAAATAAACCTGTTGGACTTTAACCTGGTGTTGTGAGACTTCTTACTGTGTAGAACTACAGGGGCATGAACAGGGTGGATAGGGAGCAACTGTTCCCCTTAGTTGAAGGGTCAGTTACGAGGGGGCACAAGTTAAAAGTGAGGGGTGGGAAGTTTAGGGGGGATTTGAGGAAAAACCTTTTTACTCAGAGGGTGGTGACAGTTTGTTATGCGCTGCCTGGGAGGGTGGTGGAGACTGGGTGCCTCACGTTCTTTAAGAAGTACCTGGATGAGTACTTGGCACGCCATAACATTCAAGGCTATGGGCCAAGTGCTGGCAAGTGGGATTAGGTGGGCAGGTCAGGGCATTTCATGCAGACTCGATGGGCCGAAGGGCCTCTTCTGCACGGTAGTATTCTGTGATACGGGTAAATATGGATGCTTTTCTAATTGATTTTCCCATTGATGTGGCTAAACAAAGTCTTTATGACATTTGAGAATGGAATGTGTTGGCCTATTTTAGTGCAACTTTTTATTTTTCATGTTAAAGAAGCCTTTTCTCCAATCAGCCAAAAATAATCATAGTTGTTTTTTTTCCTCACTGCTTACATGGAATGTGCTCCAAGTTTCCCTCAATGTGTTTCCTGCAGGTTGTCCAACAAGCTCAGACTGAAATCCCAGTTGCCTCTTTAAGCTTAAGTCACTTTTCGTCTTATTCTGAATATATTGAGTGTAATCTACACATGAAAATTCACGAGGGATTACTTCATGAAAAGGTATGACGAACCTCAATAGAGTAAGAAATTAGTCTTATCACAACAGAATTTTGTCCAAAAAAAAGCTGTAAATTTTCTATTTATTTACATAAGCCGTTGTGAATCAAATTTAGGGGAAAAAGTGGCTACTAAATAATTAAAAGGTGCCAATTTATTATC
Source organism: Mustelus asterias (assembly GCF_964213995.1). Taxonomy (NCBI): domain Eukaryota; kingdom Metazoa; phylum Chordata; class Chondrichthyes; order Carcharhiniformes; family Triakidae; genus Mustelus; species Mustelus asterias. The sequence goes on along the minus strand of NC_135823.1, from coordinate 58,108,512 downwards.
GTACATATCTTCTATCTGTACATATACAAATATTGTACATATCTTGTACATTGTACATCTAAAATTATGAAGGGAGTAGATAAGATAGAAGCAGGGAGGTTGTTTCCACTGGCGGGTGAAACTAGAACTAGGGGGGGCATGGCCTCAAAATAAGGGGGAGTAGATTTAGGACTGAGTTGAGGAAGAACTTCTTCACCCAAAGGGTTGTGAATCTGTGGAATTCCTTGCCCAATGAAGCAGTTGGGGCTACCTCATTGGATGTTTTTAAGGCAAGGATAGATAGATTTTTGAACACTAAAGGGATTAAGGGTTATGGTGAGCGAGAGAGTAAGTGGAGCTGAGTCCACAAAAAGATCAGCCATGACCTTATTGAATGCAGGCTCGAGGGGCAAAATGGCCAACTCCCGCTCCTAGTTCTTATGTTCCTCATTCACAAGGGTCTTTTGAGATCGCCAGTAAAAGAATATTAAGGTCATCCTGAAATAAAGCCAGATGGTCCTATCTGGCTGTGACCAGCAATATCCTTCTACAATTGAACCTCGGAGGCCACCTCTGCTTCCAATTATGATTTCATTAACAGATTAAGTGGCTGCCAAAATAGTCCAGCATCCAAGTGTTGATGAGCGTCATTGGCTTCTTGTAAGGACTTGTAGGATTTTAATGCTTTTTTTTTTGAAAAGGTACTCAGGATAGAGGGATTAGTGGGTAAAATATGTGGGGGTGGGGCCTGGGTGGGATTGTGGTTGATGCAGACTCGATGGGCTGAATGGCCTCCTTCTGCACTGTAGGGTTTCTATGATTCTATGAGGATGTGGGCAAACCTGGCAAGGCCGCACTTATTGCTCACCCCGAGTTGGCCTGGGAAGGTGGGAGTGAGCCTTCTCTTCAAGCTGCTACAGTACTCGTGGTGATGATGTCCCACAGTTGATGAGTCGATATGTCTTATTAACTCCCTTTTATTTCAAATCTCTCTTCAGATGAGACAGAAGTTGTCAGAAATGTGTACAGTGTACGCTGGTCCATTCTGTAAGGATTTCTGTTTAGAATCTGTGAAACGAACATTCCAAGACTGTGGTTCCATCGGTTCCATCAGTGTTATCACAGAAACACACAAGGTACAAGTAGTAATAGTACAACTAAAATGAAAAGGAGCTGTTCGTACTTCATAAATTCTTAGTACTAGTGAATAATATCATATTTTTAAAATATTTTCAGTCCATCAGACTTAGAAGCAGTTCTCTTTGGAAATACAGTTTATAGCAGGTGTGTTGGTATTAATGTGATTGTTTGTTTGCCAACAGCAGTGACCAGTAAAGTTTAAAGTTTATTTATTAGTGTCACAAGTAGGCTGGGATTAACACTGCAATGACGTTACTGTGAAAATTTCCCAGTCGCCACACTCCAGCACCTGTTCGGGTTACACTGAGGGAGAATTTAGCATGGCCAATGCATCTAACCAGCACGTCTTTCAGACTGTGGGAGGAAACCAGAGCACCCAGAGGAAACCCCACGCAGACACGGGGAGAACGTGCAGACTCCGCACAGGCAGTGACCCAAGCTGCGAATCAAACCGGGGTCCCTGGTACTGTGAGGCAGCAGTGCTAACCACTGTGCGGCCCACATAATAGGTTAGTTGAACGTATTACCAAAAGCGGTCAAATGACTTATTAAGTCTCCCCACTATTATGCAGATCTAGACCAGTGTTTGAGAACTTTGCTACTCGCATTTCATCACAGCTTCTTTAGTTGGGACATGGGTGGCATGGTGGTTAGCACAGCTGCTTCACAGTGCCAGGAACCCGGGTTTGATTCCCGGCTTGGGTCACTGTCTGCAGAGACAGTGACCCAAGTCTGCATGTTCTCCCCATGTCTGCGTGGGTGTCCTCCCACAGTCCGAAAGACATGCTGGTTAGGTGCATTGGCCGTGCTAAATTCTCCCTCAGTGTACTCGAACAGGCACCAAAGTGTGGCAACTCGGGGATTTTTACAGCAACTTCATTGCAGTGTTAATGTAGGCCAACTTGTGACACTAATAAATAAACTTTAAAATTTGTATGTTGCTGCAGCTCAATGTCAATAATTCTCAAGATATCGGAACAATTTCACAAGCAAATTCTTTCCCCAACCTAATACTCGACCTCAAACATTTCAAAATAAAAATCCATAAAATGTTTAAGTATAGGGGATTAATGAGGTGCAAATAATTGACAGAAGAGCCCGAAATAATTGGTGCACTTAATGCATCATAAGCGGCGCCTTTGTAATTAACTCCAGCGGTACTGACAAATTCCCAGTATAATCAGTGGTGCATGATAAACTTAGCATAAATGATGGAACTCTACGGGAGTTAGATGCACGGTTCAGGTTGTGGGAACACTGAGAGGTAAATGGAAGCTGGAGATTTTCAGGGGAATAGATAGGCCTTGGAAGCACTAAGTGTCAAGTGTGGGAGGTGGCGAAGCAATCGAGGATATGCTGGAAGTAGTCCAGGGCGTCCATGGGAGCTCTTGAGTATAAGCCCATATCCTGAGTTTTGCCTTAAGTGCAGAGGTAGTCAGTCCAGAAACAAGTAACAAGCACTTATAGCTGGCTGGGCATAACGTTCTGCCAAATGTGTTATAGCTTTCAAAATCCAGAGTTGGGTATTTTGCAAAGGGCAGGCATAGCTAAAAAAGGTGCCATTAAAAGTTTGGATACAAAGCATACCTTCGAGAGCAAGAACCATTAGTGTGGCTACCAGATCACCGGGATTTATTTGGAACAAAATCTTGAAGCGCTGGAGCAACATTTTGATTTTGCATTTTGAAGCTTGAAACACCATGCCAATTCCCCAAAAAAATATCATCGGAAATTATCATCATCGGTAATTCCCGACCCTTTTGAGCTGAGAAAATCACTTGGCCGCTCGCGTCCATTCAATGCCTCAGCTTGAGTGTCAGCCTTCACGTTACAGTACCATTTTTGCCTGGGCCTTGTGGTTGTGGACAACCTCTAGGCTGACCCTCTCAGTCCAGTACCAAAGGATTGCTACGTTGTCGGAGGTGTCATACTTGTGATGAAATGTGACCCAAATGGTCTCTTGGATGGCTGTAAAATATTTCATGTCGTTATTTCTCCTGGCCAGTGTAGAAGTTAAAATGCTCAAGATTGTTTCTCTAACGTCAGAACCACTCCAGTCATTTCGATGGAGGGAGGGGAGTTCTCCTTGTGCACAAGTAATTACAGACCTTGCTTTGGATGCATGGTGTCCAGCGCTATTTGTATTAAGAGTCAACAAAGAACAATACAGCACAGGAACAGGCCCTTCGGCCCTCCAAGCCCGCGCCGCTCCCTGGTCCAAACTAGACCATTCTTTTGTATCCCTCCATTCCCACTCCGTTCATGTGGCTATCTAGATAAGTCTTAAACGTTCCCAGTGTGTCCGCCTCCACCACCTTGCCCGGCAGCGCATTCCAGGCCCCCACCACCCTCTGTGTAAAATACGTCCTGATATCTGTGTTAAACCTCCCCCCCCCCCCCTCACCTTGAACCTATGACCCCTCGTGAACGTCACCACCGACCTGGGAAAAAGCTTCCCACCGTTCACGCTATCTATGCCTTTAATAATTTTATACACCTCTATTAGGTCTCCCCTCATCCTCCGTCTTTCCAGTGAGAACAACCCCAGTTTACCCAATCTCTCCTCATAACTAAGCCCCTCCATACCAGGCAACATCCCGGTAAACCTCCTCTGCACTCTCTCTAAAGCCTCCACGTCCTGGTAGTGTGGCGACCAGAACTGGACGCAGTATTCCAAATGCGGCCGAACCAACGTTCTATACAACTGCAACATCAGACCCCAACTTTTATACTCGTCCTATAAAGGCAAGCATGCCATATGCCTTATTCACTACCTTCTCCACCTGTGATGTCACCTTCAAGGATCTGTGGACTTGCACACCCAGGTCCCTCTGCGTATCTACACCCTTTATGGTTCTGCCATTTATCGTATAGCTCTCCCCGACATTAGTTCTACCAAAATGCATCACTTCGCATTTATCTGGATTGAACTCCATCTGCCATTTCTTTGCCCAAATTTCCAGCCTATCTATATCCTTCTGTCACCTCTGACAATGTTCCTCACTATCTGCAAATCCAGCCATTTTCGTGTCGTCCGCAAACTTACTGATCACCCCAGTTACACCTTCTTCCAGATCGTTTATATAAATCACAAACAGCAGAGGTCCCAATACAGAGCCCTGCGGAACACCACTAGTCACAGGCATCCAGCCGGAAAAAGACCCTTCCACTACCACCCTCTGTCTTCTGTGACCAAGCCAGTTCTCCACCCATCTAGCCACCTCCCCCTTTATCCCATGAGTCGACTATGTGTGCCTAAGGTTGATGGTACCCAAGGATCTCTGACACCAGCATCTGCCCCTCAACCAATAGAACTGAAAAACAAATCATCGGATCGTTTACTGCTGCTTTGCAGGAACTTGCGGTGGACACATTGAAGTGTATTGTAGGAAAACATGGCAACCAAAGGTGATTAATCAACTCAGCCGCTTTGGACATCATAAGATTAAAAGGCGGCCTTTAAATGCAGGTTATTTTTCAAGGCTTGTGAGCACATCCCGTTAGCTGAGAAAAGAAAGAACTATGTCACAGTGAGGAAGCCCTAAAAGATTGCAAGATGCTGTCTGATTTTTTTTGTGTTTTCTCATTCTCTTTACAGCCCTATGTGTGCATTGAATATGAGCTCCCTGAAAGTGCACATCTTGCTGTGCTAACATTGAACGGAAGTATTCTGGACGGATTCCTCATTACGGTAACAACACTGAAATTTGAATGTTCTTTTATCCCTTTTAGAATTCCTTTGATAGCACAGTGGTTAGCACTGCTGCCTCAAAGCGCCAGGGACCCGGGTTCGCTTCCCGGCTTGGGTCACTAATCTGTGCAGAGTCTGCGCATTCTACCCATGTCTGTGTGGGTTACCTCTGGTTGCTCCAGTTTCTCCCCATGGTCCGAAAGACGTGCTGGTCAGGTGCATTGGCCATGCTAAATTCTCCCTCCGTGCACCCGAACAGGCGCCAGAGTGTGGTGAATAGGAGATTTTCACAGTAACTTAATTGTAGTGTAAGCCTACTTGTGACGCGAATAAATAAACTTAAACTTAAAAAGTAAGGCAAATACTTAATCCCTCAAAGACCAGTCCTCTTGCAGTTGTTAAGCTTTGCTCTTGTAGTTCATGATCAAGTGCTGCCTGTGTCACCAATCCGTCAGCCTCTGTATTCTGTCATAGACTATATATTCTGTGTACAATTGCCTTTTACAGTGGTTAGCACTGCTGCCTCACGGCGCCAGGAACCTGGGTTCAATTCCCGGCTTGGGGCACTGTCTGTGCGGAGTCTGCACGTTCTCCCCATGTCTCCGCGGGTTTCGTCCAGGTGCTCCGGTTTCATCCCACAGTCCAAAAGACATGCTGGTTAGGGTGCATTGGCCGTGCTGAATTCTCCCTCAGTGTACCCGAACAGGTGCCGGAGTGTGGCAACTCGGGGATTTTCACATTAACTTAATTGCAGTGTTAATGTAAGCCTACTTGTGACACGAATAAATAAACTTTACTTTCTAAAAAAAACTTCTGGCTGTGCATAATGACTTAAATATCGATTGGATTCTGCACCACAACAATGTCCACTTTTATTGCTAAAACAGTGCTTGATGGAGCTTGAACTGGGATCATGGAAAACATTCCTTGTAATAAGTAAATTTATTAGTAACAAGGTTCAACTCTATTTAGTATTTATATAAGTTCATTTAATTTCTAAATTATTTTGGGGGGTTTTTTATTGAAGAGTAAAATGTTTGTGCGAACAACGGGACTGTTTGCAGCCAGTCTCAATGGTGTCAGTGCCCTGGGCTATGTATAATGTCTAAACCTCTTCTATACCTTACCCTCGACAATGTGCTTCAACTCCACCATCTAAAAGGCACCCCTTAAAGCACCAACTGTGCATTTTTAGACAAATGAAGTCTTTGGCTTCAGTGAGATTGCCCAAAAAATAATTTCTTTCAGTAGCGAAAGAAGCCCCAGTTCAGTTTCTGCGAGTTAAAATCTGGGATATTCTAAAACTTCTCTAAAAATTTATTAGTGTTGTTCCTACTTTAACAAGAAGGGACAAATCTCTGGTCCCGGCTTCATGGACTTCTGATTAACTTGGCTAGGGCAGTTTTCTGCTGTAATCTGTTAAAACTCCAAACTCTGCAAAGGCAAAATACTGCGCATGTTGGAATCTGAAGCAAAAACAGAAAATGCAGGAGAAACTCAGCAGGTCTGGCAGCATCTGTGGTGATAGAATAGAGCCAACATTTCGAGTCTGGATGACCCTTCATCGGCTCCAACAAAGGGTCATCTCGACCCGAAATGTTGGCTCTATTCTCGCTCCATGGATGCTGTCAGACCTGCTGAGTTTCTCCAGCATTTTCTGTTTTTGTTTCATTTTCAGTAAAACTCTGTCAGGCACAGAGAGAGAGAGAGACTTTCCTCCTTGCTATCTCCACATCCAGGAGATATCCCAACGTCCCATACCAACTCTGAGGAAAATTGATAATTGAAACCATGTTTCTTCTAACCCTTCAGGTTCAAAGACCGATTAAAGAAAACACACTAGATTGCGACACTGTCCTGTGGAAGCTGGAAAAGGATATCACAAGCCAAGCAGTTATTTATGTGTCAGGAATTCAACAGACCATGACAAAGGAAGAGCTCAGTGAGAAATTTAGCAAGTTTGGCCGGGTTGAAGGTGTAATCTGCCTCGGTGATAATAAAGCTGATGCAAAGCCTGAGGATTGTTTTATAAGTGAGTAAATTAATGGGTGCAAGCTGATGAAAGTAAATCTAGAATTCTACAGTAAACATTTTCAGTGATACTATTTTTGGGAGCGGCGGAAAAAGCATGTTTTAGTGCGCTTTGCAGAGTCTTCTAAGAATCTTCTAAGATTCTAAGAAATGTGTGTTGGACATTTGCTTAAAAACTGAGGGAGCTGTGCAGCATGTTTGCCAGTTTAACATCCCAATGCGCATTTGTACTCCATATTAAGGGGGTTGTGTCAGAATGGTAGAATGTTGAACAAAGAAAAACAAAGAAAATTACAGCACAGGAACAGGCCCTTCGGCCCTCCAAACCTGCACCGACCTGCCTGTCTGAACTAAAACCCACTGCCTGTGGCTTTTGGGGGGTGGAGACAGAGGTGGCTGTCTGTCTGAACTAAAACCCCCTACCCTTCCGGGAACCATATCCTTCTATTCCCATCTTATTCATGTATTTGTCCAGACGCCCCTTAAAAGTCACGATCGTATCTGCTTCCACTACCTCCCCTGGCAGCAAGTTCCAGGCACCCACCACCCTCTGTGTAAAAGACTTGCCTCCTACATCTCCTTTAAATCTTGCCCCTGGCACCTCAAACCTATGCCCCTTAGTTAATTGACTCTTCCACCCAAGGAAAAAGCTTCTGACTATCCACTCTGTCCATGCCCTTCATAATCTTGTAGACTTCTATTAGGTCGCCCCTCATGGTTCATGTCCAATATTCCAATTTGCAAATTTCCTCTCTGAGCGTACACTGAGAACTCCCCGAAAAAGGGTGGATTTTCATCGTCATAGGATCATAGAATCCCTACAATGCAGAAGGGGCCATTCAGCCCATTGAGTCTGCACCGACTCTCTTGAAAGAGTATCTTACCCAGGTCCTCTCCCCTGCTCTATCCCTGTAACCCCACACATCCACCATGGCTAATCCAGCTAACCCACACGTCTTGGGGCACTAAGGGGCAATTTCGCATGGCCAATCCACCTAACTTACACATCTCATGTGAACTAGTGGCTGCTTCAGACCAGCAATGGTAAGGACTTCGAACCAGTTTCTTGTTGAGAAACTGCACAGGGTGAAGACGTCAGCAAAAGTGGAATTGCTTTAATTTTCAAAATCAAACCTTTTTTCTAAAATGACTTTATTCGCACGATGTTGAAAAATCATGGAGAGCTAGTAGGTAACTCGAGGGTCAAAACTTTAGGCTGTCGAGGTGGATGCTTGAAATAAGGCAATATCTGCTTCTTGGAATCCAAATTCTAATTTCAGCCTCGTTTTGCTAGTTAGATCCACATTCCAAATCTGAAGTTGAGTCAGGTAACTGAAGGATTCAGATTTATCTGGTGGGTACCTGAGGAAATGTCCAGACGCTTGACTTCCTGTTTTCTGTTGGAACGACTGATCTGTGTGATTTATCCTCCAGAATATGGAAGCTCGGAGAGTGCTGCAAAGGCCCAGGTGGCAATGAATGGGCAAGAAGTGAGGAAACGAAGACTAAACGTGCTGAGAGCTCTCACTCCCTATCACCTTCAGACCTGGGCTTCTCAAAGGTCTCACACTGCAGTGAGCCCCAAGACCTCTGATCCTGTGCCGTCAGACAGAAAGTCCTTCGAGAGGAGGACAGCGAAGCTTTCTCAATGTGTGAGTTTTAAATGTTACTTATTTTCTAATTTTTCATGCAATCACTATAAATTTGCTTAAGGATATTTGAAAGGAAGGAGCGGAAGAAATTAAACCATGAAAATGGAGAGTGAAAAATATTATTTTAAATTCTAGAATTCACTGAAGCTTGTTTATTTATTTATTTGTGTCACAAGTAAGCTTACCGTAACACTGCAGTGAAGTTACTGTGAAACTCCCCTAGCTGCCACACTCCAGCGCCTGTTCGGGTACACTGAGGGAGAATTTAGCAGGGCCAATGCACCTAACCAGCACGTCTTTCAAGCTGTGGGAGGAAACTGGAGCACCCGAAGGAAACCCACGCAAACACAGGGAGAACGTGCAGACTCCATACAGTGACGCAACCCAGGGAAACGAACCTAGGTCCATGGCGCTGTGAGGTGGCAGTGCCAACAACTATGCCATCGTGCCACCTGTAAATATTTACCACTCATATTTTATTGTTGGAAACAAGAAATTTAGGAATAATATGCATAAAACTGCAACACAAAATTACTGATGAAAATAATTTTTTGTCAAAATACCCCTTTTGAAGTTCATAATGTTGGTAAAGGCTACAAATTAATTTATACCACTAGAAAAAGCTGTAAATGATAGCCAGCTGTGAAATTCGACATTTAGGCAATTGCAGCAATGTGTACCCTATACTGAATACTCAAGTACAAAAAATGAATTCTATATCCTCCTTATATGTCCACTTGACATTAACAATACACTAGAGCAGCAATATATTAAGTGAGTCACCAACTTGCTGGTGATTCTGATCCCCAGTGGCTCAGTGGTTAGCACTGCTGCCTCACAGCTTGAGGGACCAAGCTCCAGCCTCGGGTCACTGTCTGTGTGGAGCTTTCACGTTCTCCTCGTATCTGCGTGTGTTTCCTCCGGATGCTCCGATTGTTGTCGATGGACCGAATGGCCTCTTTCTGCACTGTCGTGATTCTATGATTCAGATACAGAGGCTGTGAAAATATTATAGCCTTTAATCCATGGCTACGAAGTTGAGGACTTTTGTTAACCCCGGAAGACTTTTTAATCATGCTAAATGCCCCTTAGTCCCAAGATGTGTAGGTTAGATGGATTAGCCATGGTAAATAAGAACATAAGAACATAAGAAATAGGAGCAGGAGTAGGCCATCTAGCCCCTCGAGCCTGCCCCGCCATTCAATAAGATCATGGCTGATCTGACGTGGATCAGTACCACTTACCCGCCTGATCCCCATAACCCTTAATTCCCTTACCGATCAGGAATCCATCCATCCGCGCTTTAAACATATTCAGCGAGGTAGCCTCCACCACCTCAGTGGGCAGAGAATTCCAGAGATTCACCACCCTCTGGGAGAAGAAGTTCCTCCACAACTCTGTCTTAAACCGACCCCCCTTTATTTTGAGGCTGTGTCCTCTAGTTTTAACTTCCTTACTAAGTGGAAAGAATCTCTCCGCCTCCACCCTATCCAGCCCCCGCATTATCTTATAAGTCTCCATAAGATCCCCCCTCATCCTTCTAAACTCCAACGAGTACAAACCCAATCTCCTCAGCCTCTCCTCATAATCCAAACCCCTCATCTCCGGTATCAACCTGGTGAACCTTCTCTGCACTCCCTCCAATGCCAATATATCCTTCCTCATATAAGGGGACCAATACTGCACACAGTATTCCAGCTGCGGCCTCACCAATGCCCTGTACAGGTGCATCAAGACATCCCTGCTTTTATATTCTATCCCCTTCGCAATATAGGCCAACATCCCATTTGCCTTCTTGATCACCTGTTGTACCTGCAGACTGGGCTTTTGCGTCTCATGCACAAGGACCCCCAGGTCCCTTTGCACGGTAGCATGTTTTAATTTGTTTCCATTGAGATAGTAATCCCATTTGTTATTATTTCCTCCAAAGTGTATAACCTCGCATTTCTCAACGTTATACTCCATTTGCCATATCCTCGCCCACTCACTCAGCCTGTCCAAATCTCTCTGCAGATCTTCTCCGTCCTCCACACGATTCACTTTTCCACTTATCTTTGTGTCGTCTGCAAACTTCGTTACCCTACACTCCGTCCCCTCCTCCAGATCATCTACATAAATGGTAAATAGTTGCGGCCCGAGTACCGATCCCTGCGGCACGCCACTAGTTACCTTCCTCCAACCGGAAAAACACCCATTTATTCCGACTCTTTGCTTCCTGTCGGATAGCCAGTCCCCAATCCACTTTAACACACTACCCCCAACTCCGTGTGCCCTAATCTTCTTCAGTAGCCTTTTATGGGGCACCTTATCAAACGCCTTTTGGAAATCCAAAAACACCGCATCCACCGGTTCTCCTCCATCAACCGCCCTAGTCACATCTTCATAAAAATCCAACATGTTCGTCAAGCACGACTTTCCCCTCATGAATCCATGCTGCGTCTGATTGATCGAACCATTTCTATCCAGATGCCCTGCTATCTCCTCTTTAATAATGGATTCCAGCATTTTCCCTACTACAGACGTTAAGCTGACCGGCCTATAGTTACCCGCCTTTTGTCTCCTTCCTTTTTTAAACAGCGGCGTAACATTAGCCGTTTTCCAATCAACCGGCACTACCCCAGAATGCAACGAGTTTTGATAAATAATCACTAACGCATCCACTATTACCTCTGACATTTCTTTCAATACCCTGGGATGCATTCCATCCGGACCCGGGGACTTATCCACCTTCAGTCCCATTAGTCTACCCAGCACTGCCTCTCTGGTAACATTAATTGTATTAAGTATTTCTCCTGCTGCCAACCCTCTATCGTTAATATTTGGCAAACTATTTGTGTCCTCCACCGTGAAGACCGACACAAAAAACTTATTTAAAGACTCAGCCATATCCTCATTTCCCACTATTAACTCCCCCCTCTCGTCCTCCAAGGGTCCAACATTCACTCTAGCCACTCTATTCCTTTTTATATATTTATAAAAACTTTTACTATCATTTTTTATATTAATTGCTAGCCTAGCTTCATAGTCTATCCTTCCTTTCTTTATCGCTTTCTTAGTCTCTCTTTGTTGTTTCTTAAATTTTTCCCAATCACTTGTTTCTCCACTATTTTTGGCCACTCTGTACGCAGCTGTTTTTATTTTAATACTCTCCTTTATTTCCTTCGTTATCCACGGCTGGTTCTCCCTTTTCTTACAATCCTTGTTTTTTGCTGGAATATATTTTTGCTGAGAACTGAAAAGGATCTCCTTAAAAATCCTCCACTGTTCCTCAGCTATCCTACCTGCCAGCCTGCTCTCCCAGTCTACCTTAGCCAATTCATCCCTCATCCTATCATATTTCCCTCTGTTCAAACAGAGGACACTGGTTTGGGACCAAACTTTCTCCTCTTCCATCTGAATCAGAAATTCGACCATATTGTGGTCACTAGACCCAAGAGGGTCCTTCACAATAAGATCCTTAATTCTACCTACCTCGTTACACAATACCAGATCCAAAATAGCTCGTTCCCTCGTCGGTTCCGTAACATGCTGTTCAAGGAAACTATCCCGACAGCATTCTAAGAACTCTTCCTCCATTCCACCCTTACCGACTTGAGTCTGCCAGTCAATGTGCATGTTGAAGTCCCCCATGATTATTGCCGTTCCGTTTTTACACGCATCCCTTATCTGCTTGTTTATAGCCCTCCCTACCTCAACATTATTATTTGGGGGCCTATATACCACACCTACTAGTGTCTTTCTCCCTCTACTATTCCTCATCTCTACCCATAATGATTCCACGTTTTGTTCCTCAGAGCCTATGTCATCCCTCAGTACTACCCTGATATTATCTCTTATTAATAGCGCGACCCCACCACCTTTTCCTTCCTGTCTATTCTTCCTAAACGCCTGATACCCCTGGATATTCATCTCCCAGTCCTGGTCACCTTTCAGCCACGTTTCTGTAATGGCCACTAGATCGTACCCACTCGTGCTGATTTGCACCATCAACTCATTTACCTTGTTCCGAATGCTTCGTGCATTCAGGCAAAGTGTCCTTATTCCAGCTTTTATCTGGACCCGCTTTGATGAGTCGCGAACACCCTCTCCCTCTACTCCCTTATCTAAATTACCGCCTTCATTCACTTGCACCCTCTCCTCTACCATTAATTTTGTAATTCCCCTTACCCCTGCATCCTCCACCATGTGTGGGGTTGCAGAGATATGGTGAGGGGGAGAGTCAGGTTAAGATACTCTTGTCAGAGAGTCGGTGCAGACTTGATGGGCTGAATGGCCTCTTCTGCACTGTAGGGATTCTATGATTCAGTGGCCCAGCACAATGATAGTGAGAGTGAGATGTAGGGTGATGATGGAATGAATGGGTAAGAAGGGAGACAAATCATTCTATGAGTTGGCGGTGGTAACAATCTACTTTGCATCAAATAGGAGGGAGAACTGAAAGATGTGATGAGGACAATAGATCGGCGTGTGGGGCGACTCTTCAAGGCTTTAACCGACAACACACTCTGCATGGTCCTACTGCCGGGAACAAACAGGTACAATTTAGAGTTCTGAAATTCATAGGTGGTACCGCAAATGATCTCTTATGTACAATGTCACGACCACAATTTCACGCACATGCTGTTTTCCAAAGCTAGGTTGCAGTCTAGCAGTCCATAAATCACTACAGTGCTATCATTTAACAATGATTTACCTTGAATAAATAAAATGGTGTTTCTGTTGTATGAACAGAAGTTCCGATCGATAGAGATTAGGCAAGTATCAACCTTCAAATCCTCATAAAGGTTATTTTATTACTCCTGATTAGTCAAGGGGGAGGCAATGGCCTAGTGGTATTATCACAAGGCTATTAATCCAGAAACTCAGCTAATGTTCTGTGGACACGGGTTCGAATCCCGCCACAGCCGATGGTGGAATTCGAAATCAATAAAAAAAAATCTGGAATTAAGAATCTACTAATGACCATGAAACCATTGTCGATAATTGTAAAAACCCATCTGGTTCACTAATGTCCTTTAGGGAAGGAAATCTGCGTTCCTTACCTGGTCTGGCCCACATGTGACTCCAGAGCCACAGCAATGTGGTTGACTCTCAATTGCCCTCTGAAATGGCCTAGCAAGCCACTCAGTTCAAGGGCAACCAGGGATGGGTAATAAATGCTGGCCAGCCAGTGACGCCCAGGTCCCACAAATGAATATAAATAAAGGCTGTATCATGTGTGATACGTCATATGGGATTAGTAATCTGATAACATTCCCCCAGTGTTGCTTAACATTTGAACAAAATCTGGGCAGTTTTTTCTCCATCTTCACTGCAAATGTTCCCTTAGCAATGTTCAGTAGGTGTTAGTGCTTCACCAAAGTTGTTTTGTTCATTTGTGTGTCTTGGCAGTGGATGTTGTCAAACTGCTAAAACATGAGAGACGTGATGTGCTATCTTGATCCTCATTTGATATTCCGCATCAGCACTTGGAATCCCTCCAATACAGAAGAAGGCCTTTCGGCCCTTCGAGCCTGCACCGACAACAATCCCACCCAGACCCTATCCCCGTAACCCCATATATTTACCCTCCTAATCCCCCTGACACTAAAGGGCAAGTTACCATGGCCAATCAACCTAACCCGCACATCTTTGGACTGTGGGAGGAAACGGGAGCACCCGGAGGAAACCCACGCAGACACGGGGAGAACATGCAAACTCCACACAGTCACCCGAGGCCGGAATTGAACCCAGAGCCCTGGCGCTGTGAAGCAGCGGTGCGAACCACTGTGCCACCGTGCTGCCCTAGAATATGGGCTGATTTTCCTGCCCTGACCCTGGAGCAATGAATAAGTTGCAGTGCCATTATCGTCACCCCCAGGCAGCTCAGCACAGATCGAACGTGGGACTCCCCTGTCTGCAGGGTCAAACGTGAGCTGGTGGAGAAGAGAACCAGAGTGAATTGAGGAGAAGAGAGGGAGAGCTTGCTAGGATAAACTGAAGAAAGAGGGATGGAAGAGTAGCTTCAACACGTTGAAAGGAAGAGAGGATTACTGACAGCCTATTCAATCAGGCTATTTTAGAATTTAGTAATCATATTTGGCAACAGATTGTACTGAAGCAAATCTATCATAGATCGCACTTACTCCCAAAGAAGCAAGGGAAAATCTTTACAAATTTTAACCCACAATCAAGCGTTGTTTTCAAGAGGTCCTGATTATAGACATTAAGCTGCACACCAGCACTGCCTAGCTTATAATGCGTTACCAATTTTGCAATATATCAATCAGTATGAACCTACTTCTTGCTGTACCGGTCTTGTGGTGCATACTAATGTACTATATCGTGCGTCACAATGTGATGAATAACATTTCATGGGTTGATCAGAATAGAATAGGTTCAGTTAGTTTAGTTTAGTTAGTATTAGTTGTGTCACAAGTAGGCTGACATTAACACTGCAATGAAGTTACTGTGAAAATCCTCGAGTTGCCACACTCCAGCGTCTGTTCGGGTACACTGAGGGAGAATTTAGCATGGCCAATGCACCGAACCAGCACGTCTTTCGGATTGTGGAGACAGTCTGAGGATTCGTGATAAACTATTTAGGACGGAGATGAGGAGACATTTCTTCACCCAAAGAGTGGTGAGCCTGTGGGATTCATTGGGAGGAAACCCACGCAGACACGGAGAAAGTGCAGACTCCACACAGACAGTGACCCAAACCAGGAATAGAACCCAGGTCTGGCGCTGTGAGGCAGCAGTGTTAACCACTGTGTCACCGTGCCGCCCCAGTACAGAGAATGTATTGGTAAAAGGGTTTATTTTTTGAGAACAGAGTTAGTAAAATTATAGAATATTGCAAACTTTTTATGTTTTAAAAAAAAAACCTATATAATTTTTGTCTAACGTTATTGAATGTCTGTTTTCTCTCTAATGTAGTGCTCAATGCTCAGCGCCTGGGCTGTGTCTCCTCGAAATGAAGCAGAATCCTTAAAACCAACTGTGCAATGTGTTCTGGAGGTGCTTCTCTTGGACGCTATGGAACTGGCTGTTACTGAATTGATTAAGAAGTGAACATACTTTCTGGGATCACATTCCTTTTATGAGCACTGCTTGGGCGACAACAGTGACTGAGCCAAGAAAACAGCTTTTTTGTTTTAATAAAACTTTTATATAAAAAAAAATGTTTCAAGTGTGAAAATAATACAAGATGCGCGCACTCCATCTTCATTAAGTTAATGACATTGAGTCCTCCTCGTTAGAAAGTAGTAATTCTAGTGGACCAGAGCCCAGGTCTTTGCCAATTTTATGTCAAGTTGTGCAGAAAATATTCTTTAAGGCTGCCAATTTTGACTATTTGAGCAAGTCTCAATGCAAGGCTCTGCTGTCACTGTGGAGCGGTTGTTTTACGCCTGTTGGTACATGTTTGCAACAGTTGTACAGCCAAAACCTCACTTGCTTTTCTCAGTTTGTACTTTTACATTGTGATTCGAAGAAAATATCCAATGTTGTTTCACACTTTTAGGAGCAAGGGAACAGGAGTAGACCATTCGGCCCCTCGAGTCTGCTCCGCCATTCGGTGATATTATGGCTAATCTGCAACCTAACTCTATAATTCCAAATTCCACCGTTGCCTGATATCCCTTAATACCTTTGGTTAACTGAAGTCTCTCAATCTTTCGTTTTAAAATTAACAATTGATCGGACATCAGTGGCCATTAGCAGAAAAGAGTTCCATACTTCTACCAGCCTTCGTTTGTAACTGTTCGATCATTTCTTTCTGAAAGGTCTGGTTTTAGTTTTAATTTTAATTTTTAAACTGTCTCTTCCTCCCCCCAAAGTCCTAAACTCCCCAACCATTGGCGATAGCTTCTCGCTCTCTGTCCTATCCGTTTCCTTTAACGTTCCTTGTGCAACAGTCACTGAAGGTAAGCATGCAGGTGCAGCAGGTGGCAAAGAAGGCAAATGGTATGTTGGCCTTCATTGCAAGAGATTTCGAGTATAGGAGCAGGGATGTGTTGTTGCAATTATACAGGGCCTTGGTGATGCCATACCTAGAACATTGTGTGCAGTTTTGATCTCCTTTTCTGAGGAAGGGTGTTCTTGCTCTCGAGGGAGTGCAGCGAAGGATTACCAGGCTGATTCCGGCAGGACTGATGTATGAGGAGAGATTGACTAGGTGAGGATTGTTTTCGCTGGAGTTCAGACAAATGAAGGGGGATCTCCTAGAGACTTATAAAATTCTAACAGGACTAGACAGGGTAGATGCAGGGAAGATGTTCCTGATGGTGGGGGAGTCCAGAACCAGGAGTTACAGTCTGAGGATTCAGGATAGACTAGGACGGAGATGAGGAGACATTTCTTCGCCCAAAGAATGGTAGCCTGTGGAATTCATTACCACAGGAAGTAGTTGAGGCCAAAACATTGAACGTATTCAAGAGGCGGCTGGATATATCGAACGGGATCAATGGTTATGGGAAGAAAGCGGGATTAGGCTATTGAGTTGGATGATCAGCTATGATCGTGATGAATGGCGGAGCAGGCTCGAAGGACCAAATGGCCGCCTCCTCCTATCTTCTATGTTTTGGAAATTACTTTAACTTCCAGGGAATACAAACTTTGTTTAAATTCTCCTTGCAATTTAACCCTTAAAATGTAGTTATTTTTCTAATAAATCTACTAGGTTCTCTCCTCCAGGCCTACATCTATCCTTCCTAAAGTCTGGTTCCCAAAATTGCTTGAGATACTCCAGACTTCATCCATCCAGAGCTT
Source organism: Mustelus asterias (assembly GCF_964213995.1). Lineage (NCBI taxonomy): Eukaryota > Metazoa > Chordata > Chondrichthyes > Carcharhiniformes > Triakidae > Mustelus > Mustelus asterias. The sequence goes on along the minus strand of NC_135823.1, from coordinate 58,091,268 downwards.
TGTAAACGTAAACCATGACAGCTACCCAGAAGTCCTCTGGATATAAAGGCCCACATCAATTAGTCTTTCTGATTATTTTCAGTACTACTTCATGACATTTTAATGATCAATTTACCTGGACCTCCCCTTCAAGCCAATGGACCTCCACTGTTTCTATCTTTTCACCATTTACAAAGTATCCTGTTCTGTCCTCCTCAGTTCCAAACTGAATGACCTCAGTTGCTGACACTGCAATCCATTCATCACAGTTTCGTCCAATCACTTAGTCTAGCCCTAGATTATAATCTGGGGTTTCTCAAACTGAGTTGTGACATCCACTCTGGATTTTGGGATTGTGAAATCCCCACATTTTTTATAATGGTGGGTTGTAGTCGAATGGACAGCTCTTTGAAGCCTGATTCCGCCTGCAAAATGGTAGGTGTTTTCTTAAAACAAAACCCTGAATTTTAAACACATCCCATCACTGTCAACCTCACTCTTGCTCCCTGCACAGTGGCTGAAGGCATCTCCTCCCCCAACCTAGCTCGAAAACTCTCATAAACCCACCCCCACCAAATCTTCCCTACAGGGTCACATGAGGTCTGGGCATTAAAATGGAGTCATGTCAGAAAAAGTTGGGAAGCTCTATTATAATTTACACCTCTATAATTCCTGCAATGTGTTTCTGGCAAGCTTAGATGTGAGGCTTTTGATCCTTTTAAAGTTTATTAGTGTCACAAGGTAGGCTTACATAAACACAGCAGTGAAGATATTGTGAAAATCCCCTAGTCACCACACTTCAGTGCCTGTTCGGGTACATTGAGGGAGAATTTAATATTGCCAATGCACCTAACCAGCACGACTTTTGGACTGTGGGAGGAAACTGGAGCACCCAGAGGAAACCCATGCAGACACGGGGAGAATATGAGACTCTGCACAGACAGTGACCCAAACCAGGAATTGAACCCGGGTCCCTGGAGCTGTGAGGCAGCATTGCTAAACACTGCCACCATGCCGGCCCATTACAATAAATACAGCAAATAGTTGAGGCACCAATACATATCCTTGCAGGACACCACAGGCTGCCAATCTACCGACTGAACGATCTGACCAATTTTCCTACTCTCGATGTCTCTGAACCATTTTCCTAACTGGGTCAATAATTTGCCTTCATTTCTATGAGTTTCAACTCTCGCAGCCTTTTATGAGGAGCTTCTTCACAGGCTTTCTGGAAGTCCATATGAATACTATCCATTCCCCTATGGATTACTATAGTAGTCTCATCAACAAATTTAACCAGGTTCACCAGGAATGAACTACCCATTACAAATCCGTGCTGGCTGTCTTTGACCAGCTGAAAGATTTTAAGGCATTAGAATCCTAGAATCTCTACAATGTAGAGAAGGCCATTCAGCCCATCGAGCCTGCACCAACAACAATCTCACCCAGGCCCTATCCCTGTAAGCCCATGCATTTACCCTGCTACTCCCCCTGACAAACAGTGGCTAGCACTGCTGCCTCACAGTGCCCAGGACCTGGATTCAATTCCAGCTGCGGGTGACTATGTGGAGTTTGCACATTCTCCCTGTGTCTGCGTGGGTTTCCTCCGGGTGCTCCAAAGATGTGTGGGTTAGGTTGATTGGCCATACTAAATTGCCCTGTAATGTCACGGGACGAGCAGGGTAAATATGTGGGGTTACGGGAATAGTGTCCGGGTGGGATTGTTGTCGGTGCAGACTCAATGGGCCAAATGGCCTCCTTCTGCACTGTAGCGATCCTATGATTCTATGAATTTAGCATAGCCAATCAGCTTAACCTGCACATGTTTGGACTGTAAGAGGGAACCAGAGCACCTGGAGGAAACCCACACAGACAAGAGGAGAACGTGCAAACTGCACACAGTCACAGAAGGCCAGAATTGAACCTGAGTCCCTGGCGCTGTGAGGCAGCAGTGCTAACCACTGTGCCACCCTATCCTTAATTATAGACTGTAGTAATTTCCTGACACCAGATGTTACAATAACTGGTATTTTATATTTTCTGCATTATTCAACTATTGTACAAAGATATAAACTTAAACCTTCAACTGACATTTATTATCATGACTGCTCTCTTGAGAAACTGAAGAGCATATCAAGCTTTAATCCATTGTCACTAAAATTAATTTCTAGAATTTGGCAGCTCAGTATTCCTTAATCTGCTCACGCATCCAGTAATGCATCAAACTGCTAACATTGTGGTGGAAATAAGTACCAGTTTAATAGCAAATCTGAAAAAGCAAAAAGAAAATGTTCAAATGGACCAGCAAATGTTAAGTGCTGGTAAGCCACTTAATTGTCCTGCATTTTAAAAATTATTTCATGGGACCTGGTTGTTGCTGGCTAGGCCAGCATTTGTTGCCCATTCCTAATTGCCCTTGAGAGAGTGATAATGAGCCCCCACCTTGAACTACTGCAGTTCATATTGCGTAGGTACATCCAGCATATTGACCCACACGTAGCATTGCATCCTTCACGATTCAGTCAGCTTGCTCAGTTACCACACTTGATGATGGTCACAGGAATAGGTACTAAATTGTTCAGCAAAGAGGGAGTGTCAACGTGTTTTACGGGACAACATTGTTGGGATGTAATGGATATGAGTTAGGCTTGATGATGGACATTAAAGGCACCCCACCTGGAGTACATTCTGTGCCCTTTCTACCTTCAGTGCTTCCTCTAACTGGTCTATTATTCATTTGTGGGACATGGGTGTCGCTGGCTGGTCAGCATTTGTTGCCCATCCTTAGTTGAGAGTCAACCACATTGGTGATCAACAATGAAAGAAGACATCAGTTAAGAGAGGGTGGTAGATGATAAACAAAAAGGATCTTGTCCATGTTTGACCTGAAACCATGAGACTTAGAATCATAGAGTCCCTACAGTGTAGAAGGAGGCCATTTGGCCCATTGAGTCTGCACTGACTCTGACATAGTATCTTACCCATGCTCACCCGCTGCTCTATCCCTGTAAACCCACACATTTACCCCACTGATTCCCCCAACCTACACATCTTGGGACACTTAAGAGTTAATTTAGCAGAGCCAATCTACCTAACACAGTGGCACAGTAGTTAGTACCGCTGCCTCACAGCACCAGGGACCTAGGATCGATTCCTGGCTTTGGGTCACTGTCCGTGCGGAGTCTGCACATTCTCCTCGTGTCTGCGTGGGTTTCCTCCGGGTGCTCCGGTTTCCTCCCACAGTCCGAAAGACGTGCTGGCTAGGTGCATTGACAATGCTAAATTCTCCCTCAGTGTACCCGAACAGGCACCGGAGTGTGGCGACTAGGGGATTTTCACAGTAACTTCATTGCAGTGTTAATGTAAGCCGACTTCTGACACTAATAACTAAACTTTAAAAAGCTTTAACCACATCTTTGGACTTTATGAGCTCTCAAGCCATCATTTTGTGTTCCCAGGGTTAGCCCCATTTGACTATATTCCACATTGTTCCTTGAATGTGTGCTGCCAATGGGACAGGACATACCCAGGAAGGTGATGGAGGAGTCTAAGACACTGGATGATGATCATTACTCACAGAATCATACCTATGTCAGACCGTTGACTAGTCTGTGAAAAAACTCCAACGTTGATGACATTGGGCCAGAGATATTAGTAGAGGAGGGTTTTGCAGGGTCAGCTGTGCTGTGCCTTTCTCATGCCCAAATTTGATACCAAGGTCACACCTTAGTGCTCCCTCTGGTGATATCTGCCCCCAACAAAGGGAAGGCAATGGCCTAGTGGCATTATTGCTCGACCATTAATCCTGAAACTTAGCTAATGTTCTGGGGACCTAGGTTAGAATCCCGCCACAGCAGAATTTGAATCCAATATCAAAAATCTGGAATTAAGAATCCACTGATGACCATGAAACCATTTTTGATTGTGCGGAAATCCCATCTGGTTCACTAATGTCCTTTAGGGAAGGAAATCATAGAATCATAGAAACCCTACAGTGCAGAAAGAGGCCATTCGGCCCATCGAGTCTGCACCGACCACAATCCCACCCAGGCCCTACCCCCCTTATCCCTATATATTTACCCGCCAATCCCTCTAATCTACGCAATTTAGGACACTAAGGGGCTGTCCTTACCTGTCTGGCCTACATGTGACTCCAGAGCCACAGCAATGTGGTTGACTCTTAATTGCCCTCGGGCAACTAGGGATGGGCAATTAATGCTGGCCAGCCAGCGATGTTCATGTCTCATGAATTTAAAAAAAAGGTTAGTGTGAGTTAATCCAGAAACTCAGCTAATGTTCTGGCGACCTGGGTTCGAATCCCGTCACGGCAGATGGTGGAATTTGAATTCAATAAAAAATATCTGGAATTAAGAATCTACTGATGACCATAAAACCATTGTCGATTGTTGGAAAAACCCATCTGGTTCACTAATGTCCTTGAGGGAAGGTAATGTGCCCCTCTTGCCTGGTGTGGCCTACATGTGACTTCAGGGCCACAGCAATGTGGTTGCCCCTCAGCTGCCCTTGGGCAACTAGGGATGGGCAATAAATTCTGGCCAGCCAGTGATGCCCATGTGCCATGAATATATAAAGAAAAACAAATATGGCTGAATTGTATAGTGCATCCACAAATCAGAACAAGTACTGGCTAGAAGTGCTACATAATCAGGGGTACCCTCAGCATAAACTGCCCCCACCTCAGCACAGCAACCAATTAGCTGAGTTTCTGGATTAATAGTCTAGCAATAATACCACTAGGCCATTGCCTTCCCTTAGTTGGGGGCAGGTATTGCCAGAGGGAGCAGTACTCTGTGACCTTGGCATCGAATTAGGGCATGAAAAAGGCACAGTACAGTTGACCCTGCAAAAGCACCGACTGGTGTGACCACTTGTATGCAATTCCCTTTCCTTAACTCTCAACTTCCCTGGCCGAAATAATCGTCAAAAGCTAAGACTAAACAAACTGTCTCAATCCTTTCACCCATAGCTGCTCCCAGTGCAAGAATTTGTGTTGAGAAATCTAGATTTTGTAATGCGTTCCTCCCACAGGCACCATGCAATCAAAGCATACCTTCATGAAGAATAACAGAAAGCAATTCATGCAGTCAAAAGCTGCGCCAAATAAAATTCAGGATCTTGCTTTATTTTTACAGAACTTTGAACTTACGCTGCCTCCTTGAATACAAAAAAATGCAATATTTTTCTTAAATCTTGATGCTTAAACCCGAACTGAAGTCAATGCAGTAACTTGTTATGTGAGTCTCAACTGGCTACCTCCAAGTAGACTGTATAGGAGAACCAAGTATGATGAAAGAGAGAATGTATTTTTATTCATTCAAGGGACAGCATTTATTGCCCGTCCCTAATTGTCCTTGAGAACCATGATGTGGAGGTGCCAGCGTTGGACTAGGGTGGGCACAGTAAGAAGTCTCACAACACCAGGTTAAAGTCCAACAGGTTTATTTGGTATCACGAGCTATCGGAGCACTGACTCACCTGACGAAGGAGCAGCGCTCTGACAGCTTGTTATACCCAATAAACCTGTTGGACTTCAACCTGATGTTGTGAGACGTTTTACTGCGTCCTTGAGAAGGTGGTGGAGAACTGCTTTCTTGAACCGCTGCCGTCCTTGTGCTGTAGGTACACCCACCGTGCTGTTAGGGAGGGAGTGCCAGGATTTTGACCCAGCGACAGTGAAGGTACAATGATACATTTCCAAGTCAGGGTGGTGAGTGGATTGGAGGGGAATTTCCCGGTGGTGGTGTTCCCACGGGTATGCTTGAGAACCAGCAAGCTACTGTGTGAACAATGTGGGTTGTGGTTGGAAAGAAATAGCATTTATAAAACACCTTGCCAAAATTAAGAAAATTGTAAAATGCCTTCCAGCAATAAGTACTTTTGTAATGTGATGCCTGTGGTAATATAGGAAACACTGCAACAATGTGCATGGATCATGCTCCCCCAGCGCAGCAATGAGACAAATGACCAATTGATTTATTTGTTGGTTGTGGGGTAATTAGTGCCAGGATACCACTTCTCTTCTTTGAGTGGTAGGATCCTTTATGTCCACTCGAGAGAGAACAACCTGCTTCAGTTGTACACCTCATCTCAAAGACAGCAATCTCCGACAGTGCAGCACTACTGCAAAGAACAAAGAAAAGAACAAAGAAAATTACAGCACAGGAACAGGCCCTTCGGCTCTCCAAGCCTGCACCAACCATGGTGCCCAACTGAACTAAAATCCCCTACCCTTCCGGGGGCCATATCCCTCTATTCTCAACCTATTCATGTATTTGTCCAGACGCCCCTTAAAATTCACTATCATATCTGCTTCCACTACCTCCCCCGGCAGTGAGTTCCAGGCACCCACCGCCCTCTGTGTAAAAAACCTGCCTTGTACATCTCCTTTAAACCTTGACCCTCGCACCTTAAACCTATGCCCCCCTAGTAATTGACTCTTCCACCCAGGGAAAAAGCTTCGGACTATCCACTCTGTCCATGCGCCTCATAATCTTGTAGACTTCTATCAGGTCGCCCCTCACATGTGAGACCACATCCAGGTCATTGTGTACAGTATTGATCTCCATATTTAATGAAAAATGTCACTGTGTTAGAAGCAGCTCAGAATAGGTTTACTGGACTAATACCAGGAATGGTGCATTGTCTTATGAGGAAAGGTTGGAGACGTTAGGTTTGCATCCATAAGAGTTGAGAAGAGTAAGAGGTGGCTTGATCAAAACCTTTAAGATCCTGAGGAATATTGACAGGATGGATGCCGAGAGGATCTTTCCTTTTGTCGGAGAATCTAGAACTAGGGGTCACTGTTTAAAAATAAGGGGTCACTCATTTAAGACAGAGGTGAGGAGAATTGATTTCTCCCTGAGGGTGGTGAGTCTCTGGAACTCACTTCCACAAAAGAGCGAGATAGATTCTTGGTTAACAAGGGGGTGAAAGGTTATCAGGGGAAGGCAGGAATGTGGGGTTGAGGTTACTATCAGATCAACCGTGATGTTATTGAATGGTGGAGCAGGGTCGAGGGGCCAAGTAGCCAACTCCTGCTCCAGATTTGTACATTCATATGTCAGGAAGGGATTCTGGTAAAAGCAACACCAATGGTTTTTCAATCAACAACTGTTATCATATCAAAGGATTCTAATGTTGAGCTAACTAGGACAGTCAGCCGAGGCTGGAATTGAACCCGGGTCCCTGGCGCTGTGAGGCACCAGTGCTAACCACTGTGCCACTGTGCCACCCTGCCATCATTGGATGTAACTTTAGTGTTTATCATTGAGCCAAGGTACTTGAATTTGTCCGTTGCTTCTATCTCAGTGCTTCCAATCTTTAACTTTTCCATTGCCATTTAGAGCCATGATGTTGGCATTTGTCTTATTTATTTTCAGTCAAAAAGACTCCCTGTGCCTTTTGTCTGGACCTGCCATTTTCTGGAGTTCCCCCTTTGTTCTGGCTATGAGTGTGGTGTAGTCTGCATACCTGAGACTTCATATGCTATGACTCCCTATGCTGCAGCCTATCTCTCCGGTAACTCTGACTGAAGGGCAGTATGGTGGCACAGTGGCATTGCTGTCTCACAGTGCCAGGGTCCCGGGTTCAATTCCAACCTCGGGTGACTGTGTAGAGTTTGCATGTTCTCCCTGTGTTTGTGTGGGTTTCCTCCGGGTGCTCCGGTTTCCACCCACAGTCCAAAGATGTGCAGGTTAGGTGGATTGGCCATGCTAAATTGCCCCTTAGTGCCCCAAGATGTGTAGGTTAGGGAATTAATGGGGTAAATATGTGGGGTTACGGGGATGGGGCCTGGATTAGATGCTGTGTCAGAGTCGGTGCAGACTGGATGGGCTGAATGGCCTCCTTCTGCACTGTAGGGATTCTATGATTCTATGAACTCTTCCTGTATCATTCTCATTATCTTCTCTCCCATTGTATTAAACATGGCGTTGAACTGGGGTGGGCACAGTAAGAAGTCTCACAACACCAGGTTAAAGTCCAACCGGTTTATTTGGAATCACGGGCTTTTGGGGTGCTTCTCCCTCATCAGGTGAGTCTAGTATAGTATTATAGTCTGAGGATTCAGGGTAGACCATTTAGGATGGAGGTGAGGAGACACTTCTTCACCCAAAGAGTGGTGAGCCTGTGGAATTCATTACCACAGGAAGTAGTTGATGCCAAAACATTGAAGGTATTCAAGAGGCGGCTGGATATCGCCCTTGGGGCGAATGGGATCACAGGTTATGGGGAAAAAGCAGGATCAGGCTATTGAGTTGGACGATCAGCCAGGATCGTAATGAATGGCGGAGCAGGCTCAAAGGGCCAAATGGCCTCCTGCTGTTCCTATCTTCTACATTTCTATGTAAACAACATGGGTGACAGAATACAACCCTGCCTGAACTGGAATTGGTTTGTATGCCCAGCACCAACCCAGAGGAGTCCTGAAGCATTTCTGTGTAGCTCTTGTATTAGCCACACAAGATGTGTGGGCACACCAAAGTCTATATGTGCATTCCATAGAGCATCGTGTTGGACTGTGTTGAAAGCTTTGGCATGGTCTGTGAACATGGGCCAAAGTTGAGCTTTCTGCTTATTTTCACATTTCTCCATGAGATTTCCGAGCACAAGCATCGGGTCAGTTGTGCCCTTTCCAGGAATGAAGCCAAACTACCACTTCTCTCATCGTTTCTCAATTGTGGTGCCCAAATTTGGACACAGTTTCTTCTCAAGAGCCAAGAGAAATGGGCAACAAATTCTCACCTTGCCACTCGTGCTTACATCCCGTGAAAGAGTGAAGAAAAGCACTTATACTCCCTTCTCCCATCTCTCCACTGACCAAAGACAGATGTGTCTTTAACTCCCTGAATGCTGCATCTGTTAAGAACAGACAAATTATACGTTTTCTCCTAAGTTTTTGAGAACCGATGAATGTTTATTATTCAACCCCAAACCACACACACTCGACCACCCATACAGACACACACACACAAAAACTCAAGGAAAGATTGAGAAGGCCTGAATTGGGGCTTCAATGCCTGTTCTGGTGGAAGTGCCTAACCAACACATCTTTCAGACTATGGGAGGAAACCGGAGCACCCAGAGGAAGCACACACACACACACAGGGAGAATGTGCAAACTCCACACAGACAGTGACCCAAGCCAGGAATTGAACCCAGGTCCCTGGAGCTGTGAGACAGCAGTGCTAACCACTGTGCCACTGTGGGTATGGGAGGGGAAGGTGGATCAGAATATTGATTTTGATGATCAGCCATGGTCAAAATGAATGGCAGAGCAGGCTCGAAGGGCCGAATGGCCTACTCCTGCTTCGAGTTTCTATGTTTCTATATTTAAGGGCCTTAGTTGGAACAAAGCCTCATCCACCCCAGTGTAAAGTCACTGAGAGGTCAGGGCACGAGGGAACTCAGCCCATTCATTCTATTTCACACTCCCTCCCATGCCCAAAATCCCACCAGCTGGGAGTGTAAAATTCTGGCCTGCGTTTCTGTCGTGTGACCAGAGTGACCACTGTCCTCACGAATGGCCAGGCCATTGTCAAACAATGGAGATCGAGCTTCGCCCATTACACATACTGTTGTGATCGGGTAGGTTTTTTCACACCCATTGTCTGGATTTCAACTCCGAAGCCTATAATTCTGCAACATTACTGTACAACAGTTTCTTTCAGTATTTGGAGAAGGAGAGCCATTAGAGCCACAGGAGGGGCCCGTTGCGTTTTAATGACTTCTCAAAAATATGTTCAGAAAGTTCATTTGCATTTTAATGATTTGTCCAGACTTTCAAGGGCCTTGTGTAGTTCCATGTGTATTGACAGGAAAGGAAAGGTTGCCTGACCTCTCAACTCCATTTTGGTTTTAAAGTGTCAATTTTGAATTTTTACTTCATAAATCCATAAGTCTCAATTACACAAGTGTGATGAATTCCAAGTTCTGTTTCATCTGCAAATTTTGAAATTGTACCCGGTACATCCAAGTCAAGGTACTTAATATGTATCGAGAAAAGCAGCGGTCCTTGTACCAACCCCCTGTATGCTTTACCACAGTCTGAAAAATAACCATTCACCATCAGACTTTATATCTTATCACTCAACTAGCTTTGCATCCATGCTACCACTGATCCTTTTATTCCACGGGCTTCACAGGAAGTCTATTAAGTAGCACTTTGTAAAGTGTTTTTTTGGAAGACTATACACATCAACCAACCACACCACCCTTACCAACTCTCTGTTACCACGTGAAAAACTTCAATTGTTAGTTGAACATGAATTGCCTTTAACAAATCTGTGCTGGATTCCTTAATTAATCTGTGTGTGCCCAAATAATTATTAATTTTATACTGCGTTTATCTTTTGGATGAGATGTTAAAATGACATTGCATCTACTGCCTCAGACTCCATTTTGAGAAAGAAAAGGGGAGTTGCCCCCAGAGCCTTAAATTAACATCACAAAGGGTGCAGATTATTTAGTCATCATATTGTTGTTTGCGGGAGCTTGCTGTGCGCTGTTTGGTTGCTGTATTTCCTAAGAACAAAGAACAGTACAGCACAGGAACAGGCCCTTTGCCCACCAAGCCTGCACCAATCACGTTGTCCTATCTAGACCAACCGCCTGCATTCCTCTATTCCCCACCTATTCATGTGTCTATCCAGAATAAGTCTTAGATGTCGCTAACGTGTCTGCCCATCCACCTCACTTGGCAGTGCATTCCAGACCACACCACCCTCCGTGTGAAAAGATTCCCCCACACATCTCTACTGAACCTTTCCCCCCTTACATTGAACTTGTGCCCCCTTGTAATTGTCATTTTTACCCTGGGAAAAAGCTTCCAACTGTTCACCTTATCTATGCCCCTCATAGTTTTATAAACTTCTATCAGGTCACCCCTCAGCCTCTGTCTTTCCAGGGAGAACAATCCCAGTTTATTCAATCTCTCCTCATAGCTAATACCCTCCATACCAGGCAACGTCCTTGTAAACCTTTTCTCTGCTCCCTCCAAAGCCTCCACGTCCTTCTGGTAGTGTGGCGACCAGAATTGGACACAGTATTCCAAATGTGGCCTAACCAACATTTTATCTAACTGTAACATAATTCACCAATTTTTATATTCGGTGCCCCGGGCGACGAAGGCAAGCATGCCATATGCTTTCTTCAACACCTTCTCCACCTGTGCTACTGCTTTTAAGAATCTGTGGACCTGTTACTCCCAGATTTCTCTGTGTGTCTCTGCTCCTGATGGTTCTGCCATTTACATTATAACACTTCAAGATACTTAATTGGCTATATAGTGCTTTGGGATGTCCTGTGGTTGTGAAAGACATTATATAAATGTTAGGTTTTCTTTTCCTGAGGGAACACTGCACTGTTGGAGGCGCATCTTTGCATAGAATCATAGAATCCCTGCAGTGCAGGAGGAGGCCATTCAGCCTATCAGGCCTGTACCGCCAACAATCCCAGCCAAGTCCTATCCCCGTAACCCCCATCTTTATCCTGCCAATCCCCCTGACACTAAGGGATAATTTAACGTGGCCAATCCATCTTTGGAGTGTGGGAGGAAACCGGAGCACCCAGAGGAAACCCACGCAGATACAGGGAGAATGTGCAAACTCCACTCAATCTGAAATTGAACCCGGCATTTTTTTCACACAGAGGGTGCTGAGTGTCTGGAACAAGCTGCCAGAGGTAGTAGTAGAGGCAGGTACAATTTTGTCTCTTAAAAAACATTTAGACAGTTACGTGACTAGGATGGGTATAGAGGGATATGGGCCAAACGCGGGCAATTGGGACTAGCTTAGTGGCAGCATGGACAAGTTGCCTCTAAGTCTCTGGGCAGCTTGGCGGCACAGTGGTTAGCACTGCTGCCTCACGGCGCCAGGGACTCACATTCAATTCCCGGCTTGCGTTACTGTGTGGAGTATGCACGTTCTGCCCGTATCTGCGTGGGTTTCCTCCCGAAAGATGTGCTGGTTAGGTGCATTGGCCATGTTAAATTCTCCCTCAGTGTTACCCGAACAGGCGACAGAGTGTGGCAACTAGGGGATTATCACAGTAACTTAATGTAAGCCTACTTGTGACACAAATAAACTTCTTAACTTTTAACATATGTATATAAACAAGTGTTGCTGCATTTACTAATTGACTGGAGGTTAGTGCGAATGTGAGAACTTCGAGGGAAATGCTATATAAGTTCCCTGTCCAGGAGGGAATGCAGGGGCTGAATGTCCTGTCCCTCTATTCCTGGTTGGATAGGGCACTGGGTTCAGGGGAATAGGAGACAACAGGATATGCGAGATTGTTTTGCGCCCAAAAGCAGATGCTGATCCCGAGTAGCTGCACTGAGCACCAACAAGCAGGCAAAAGGAGAGCCGGTCTGCAACGTGCCTGTGTACATTACAGTACACCTTGCAACACTCTGGCGCATGCCCATTGCAATCAGAGGAAGAATTTGCAAATTGCAACCAGCGTTGGTCTCTGAAGAGAAGTCATTCGATGTATTTTTTTGTAGCGCAGGCGCGGTGGCCAAGTGGTAAGGCGTCGGTCTCGTAAACCGAAGATCGCGGGTTCGAACCCCGTCCGTGCCTGAGGACAGAAATGTGATCCTTTTAAAACCTGCCACAATGAAGCAGCCTCCAGGACCGGGAGTATGTGTATATATATATATATATACAAAATGCCCCAGACCTACCACATCCAATTTATTAATGCATTGCAAATGGACCCCGATCTGTTAAGAGTTTTAATAAGCTTGTGCACAGAATCGGCACACAATCCCACTTAGATAGCAGCGACTGCCCCGGAGCTGCACACTGCTGCAATAGGCAGTCTGCAAATACCCTCCCTGGTAAGAAAGCAAATCTCATTGATTTATTTAAAGTGAGTTCTGCTCAAAATCGAAGGCACAAGCTAAAAACAAAAATCCGCAAGCAAAACATTAATCTCTCACTGATTTTAAACCTTGTGTTTTCTTTGAATCCTGAAGCTTGCTCTCAATTTCTTCCTCTCAATCTCTTTTGAAATATTTACAGTCGATTTCCTCTTTCCAGTTACAGGGGCCTGCTACTACAAAGCTCCAATTGTCGCATAGTTTGAGAGAACAAGAAATTGTCAACATTTGCTCAAAATTGGCCATAAAATCAAGTATTTATAACTGGCCACATGATGTGCAAATGCAGAATATAAGCTGTCAGAGAGTGTTAAAGAGTGTTATACAATATACATCCAATATTGTACGCATTTAAATTAATAACTTTTCATAGAACTTTTCCAATCCTGGCTTCAGATTTTATGGTCTTATGTTGCAAGTCTTTATTTTAAGTGGTCTCATTAACACTCCAAGATTCATTGGTCAAAATCACTAATGCTGTGCATGTAAAAACTCTTACTTTCCTGCAAACAACATTTCTTATTATCTCGAAACAAGATAACGTGACAACCCTCGGAGATTTTTCCGGAGTTCCAGAGAAAGGAATAGAACACAGAACTACAAAGAGCGTTCAGATAACAAACTAAAACAGAAACTGCTGACTCCGCAACCCCTCTGGAGCACTTAACCCCATTCCACTGAAACATCCTTGTAGGGTGCTGCCTGGTTGGCTACAAATCTCTTAAAGAGATTGATAATGTCTTGTTTTTATCACTAGGAGATAAGCAGTGCAGAGAAATTCTTTCTATGATAACAGGGAGAGGGAAATTGCTGACTGTGTAAATTAACTTTCTTTCAAAGCCTAACCTTTGATTGCTCTCTGTCCAATTGAAGGAATCGGTTCAATCTCCTGACAGGGGCTGAATGATTGGTATTTTCTGGTTTGAACCAGCAGGGGGTGCGGAAGGAGTGGGAACAGGCGAAGGTTGGCTTTAATCCGACACAAGTTTCCAGTAAATGGCTAACTTGGCTTTCTCCTTTGAAATCGGGAAATCAGGTTAAGCGGGCGCATTCCGGCCACTTGGGTCAGTTTCAATGACTTCTGTGTGCGTGCATGACCGACTCTGAAGGGGCAGAAATAACGACCTGAAGTTGGAAGCGCAGAGCTAAAGCTGTTAGAAAGTTACGGGATAATTTTCAATCTGATACTGGAATCTACCACTCTTGTTTCAAGTTTATTTATTAGTATCACAAGTAGGCTTACATTAACACTGCAATGAAGTTACTGTGAAAATCCCTCGTCGCCACAAGGGGATTTTCACAGTAACTTCATTGCAGTGTGAATGTAAGCCTACTTGTGACACTACTAAATAAACTTTACTTTTTACTCCGGCGCCTGTTCGGGTACACTGAGGGAGAGTTTAGCATGGCCAATTTCAGTCTCTAGTATCTACCTTCAATGTTTTTTTTTACACGCATGTAGATTCTGGATACACAGAATCACGTGGCTTCTCACATTCACACCAACTTTGCCCAAATTCTTAATTTAAATTGTAAAGAATGTATCGGGGCGGCACAGTGACACAGTGGTTAGCACTGCTGCCTCACAGCGCCAGGGACCTGGGTTTGATTCCTGGCTTGGGTCACTGTCTGTGTGGAGTTTTGATGAGGAGATGCCGGTGTTGGACTGGGGTGGGCACAGTAAGAAGTCTCACAACGCCAGGGGTTAAAGTCAACAGGTTTGTTTGGAATCATGACTCCCCATGTCTGCGTGGGTTTCCTCCGGGTGCTCTGGTTTCCTCCCACAATCCAAAGATGTGTCCATTTAGGTGGATTAGCCATGCTAAATTACCCCTTTGTGTCAGGGGGACTAGCTGGGGTAAATGCATGGGGTCATGGGGATAGGGCCTGGGTGGGACTGTGGTCAGTGCCGATTCGATTGGCTGAATGGCCTCCTTAGAACCACAGAACCATAGAAAATTACAGCTCAGAAACAGGCCTTTTGGCCCTTCTTGTCTGTGCCGAACCATTTTATGCCTAGTCCCACTGACCTGCACTTGGACCATATCCCTCCACACCCCTCTCATCCATGAACCCGTCCAAGTTTTTCTTAAATGTTAAAAGTGACCCCGCATTTACCACTTTATCCGGCAGCTCATTCCACACTCCCACCACTCTCTGCATGAAGAAGCCCCCCCTAATATTCCCTTTAAACTTTTCTCCTTTCACCCTTAACCCATGCCCTCTGGTTTTTTTCTCCCCTAGCCTCAGCGGAAAAAGCCTGCTTGCATTCACTCTATCTATACCCATCAAAATCTTATACACCTCTATCAAATCTCCCCTCAATCTTCTACGCTCCAGGGAATAAAGTCCCAACCTATTCAATCTCTCTCTGTAACTCGGCTTCTCAAGTCCCGGCAACATCCTTGTGAACCTTCTCTGCACTCTTTCAATCTTATTTACACCCTTCCTGTAACTAGGTGACCAAAACTGTACACAATACTCCAAATTCGGCCTCACCAATGCCTTATATAACCTTACCATAACACTCCAACTTTTATACTCGATACTCCGATTTATAAAGGCCAATGTACCAAAGGCACTCTTTCCGACCCTATCCACCTGTGACGTCACTTTTAGGGAATTCTGTACCTGTATTCCCAGATCCCTCTGTTCAACTGCACTCTTCAGAGTCCTACCATTTACCCTGTACGTTCTTCTTTGGTTTGTCCCTCCAAAGTGCAATATCTCACACTTGTCCGCGTTAAACTCCATTTGCCATTTTTCAGCCCATTTTTCTAGTTGGCCCAAATCCCTCTGCAAGCTTTGAAAACCTTCCTCGCTGTCCACTACACCTCCAATCTTTGTATCATCAGCAAATTTGCTGATCCAATTTACCACATTATCATCCAGATCATTGATATAGATGACAAACAACAATGGACCCAACACCGATCCCTGCGGCACACCACTAGTCACAGGCCTCCACTCAGAGAAGCAATCCTCCACAACCACCCTCTGGCTTCTTCCATTGAGCCAGTGTCTTATCCAATTTACTACCTCCCCATGTATACCTAGCGACTGAACCTTCCTAACTAACCTCCCATGAGGGACCTTGTCAAAGGCCTTGCTGAAATTCTGCACTGTCGGATTCTAGTTTCTTTTTTGATTATTTAAGATGTCCAAAATCTGCAGTATTCTGCTTGTTTTTTTTAGCCGTGTAGTCTGTCTCTCGGGCTTTATTTAAGTGCAACTTTGTTATTTGACATGTGCTTCTTCAGACTTGCGACCTATTTTAATTTGGTTTGTTTTTTGGTCTTATGCCCCAGGATAAACATTATAAAAAACACAGAGCTTTTTTCAAATTAGTTAAAATACCACAATAAGCAACATGAGCAAATAGTTGCAATCAAAGCATTCAAATAAACATCGGAAATTTTAAGAAGAGGAGCCTGATTCAGCAAATATAATAGTTTGAATGGACCTACCTCGCATTAAGTTGATCTTTCTCTACACCCTAGCTATGACTGTAACACTACATTCTGCACTTTCTTGTTTCCTTCTATGGACAGTATGCTTTGTCTGTAGAGTGCGCAAGAAACAATACTTTTCACTCTGTACTAATACATGTGACAATAATAAATCAAATTAAAGGGAAAAATAGTGTGTTTTTAAACAGAAAGGATGTAAACAGTGTGTGCTATATGTTAATGCTATTTTTAACATATTGATTTATTATTGTCACATGTAGTGGGATACAGTGAAAAGTATTGTTTCTTGCGTGCTATACAAAGCATATCGTTCATAGATTTTTGTTTTTTTGATTTTTGATTTGATTTATTATTGTCACATATATTAGTATACAGTGAAAAGTATTGTTTCTTGCAGGCAACACAGACAAAGCATACTATTCATAGAGAAGGAAAGGGGAGAGTGCAGAATATAATGTTACAGTCATAGCTAGGGTGTAGAGAATGATCAACTTAGTGCGAGGTAGGTCCATTCAAAGTCTGATGGCAGCGAGGAAAAAGCTGTTCTTGAGTCGGTTGGTATGTGACCTCAGACTTTTGTATCTTTTTCTATAGAGTACATAGGGGAGAAGGAAAGGAGAGGGTGCAGAATATAGTGTTGCAGTCATAGCTGTAAAAGCAAGCTGAGAGGCTATTCCAAATAATTTCTATCAATTGTATTTGGTGCAGAAGGTCCCATGTTATTGATACTAAATTTGAAGATTTATAAAACACGGAGGTAAATTATGAAAATGTAAAATAATTTAATCGCAGACATTTACAGCACAAAAGGGGGCCATTAGGCCCACTGTGCCTGTGTTATCTCTTAAGAAAGAACAGTCATGCTTCACTCTGTGTTTCCACCGTAACCCAATAAATTTCTCATTTGTCCAACTCCCTTTAAAAAGCATTCATGAAATCAGCTTCCACCATCTTTTTTTCAGCTAGAGCATTCCGGATCCTGACAACTGGCTGACTTTTGAATGGACCCCCTACCTTATATTAAGTTGATCTTTCTCTACACCCTAGCAATGACTGTAACTCTACATTCTGCACTCCCTCCTTTCCTTCTCTATGAACAGTATGCTTTGTCTGTATAGCACCCAAGAAACAATACTTTTCACTGTATACTAATACATATGACAATAATAAATCAAATCAAAGAATGAAAACATTTCTCCTCATCTCCCTCCTAGATCTTTTGCCAATGATTTTGACTCTCTGAGCTGTAGTCATCGACCCACTCGCCAGGGAATAGTTTTCCTCAATCTACTGCATGAGTTTCCTCCGAGTGCTCTGGTTTCCTCCCACAGTCTAAAAATGTGCAGGTTAGGTAGATTGCCCATGCTAAATTGCCGCTTAGTATCCCATGATGTGTAGGTTAAGGGAATTAGTCAAGTAAATACATGGAGTTACAGGGATAAGGCCTGGGTAAGTTGTTTTTGTCAGAGAGTCAGGGCAAACTCAATGGGCTGAATGGCCTCCTTCTGCACTGTAAGGATTCTATGATTTTCTTATCAAAACCTCTCAACTTCTTGACCATTTCCATTAGACACCTCTTAAACTTTCTCAGTTCCGGGGGAAACAGTTCCAATTCGTCAAACCTCTCCTCATAATTGAAATCTCTTGTCCGTGGCAACACCCTGGTAAATCTGCGCTGTCACCTTTCTCAGGACTTCACAGTTTCCCTTAAGTGTGATGGTCCAGAATTGTCCACAACACTCCAGCTGAGGTCTAACCAGTGTTTTCTAAACTTCTAGCATGATCTAGCTTTTCTATTCTAGTCCTCTTCTTATAAACCCAGATTTGTCCAGATTACGAACTTGCCACCCCACCTTTAAGGTTTTGAGTACATGGAGATCAAGGTGTCTCTGCACACTTTTCAGAATCATGTTATTTGTGGTATACCGACTTTTCATATTGAACCCTCGAGAGTGCATCAGTCTGTGCTTCTCTGTATGGACTCCATCTGTCATGCAGCTCCCCATTCCTCCATTCCTGTCTATGTCATCCTGATGTCTATAATTATCTGCATCACAATCTATTATATTGCCAAGTTTTGCATCATCTGGAAACATTATAATGATGTCCCCCTACACCATTGAAAAAGGTTTTGGACCCAAAACTGCCCTTGGAGAACTGCACTGCAAACTGCCTCCCAGACCGGAGAACACCAGTTCACCATTACTCTTCTTCCTGTCACTGAGCCAATTGATAGCCACATTGTGTTTTTCCCTTTAATGGGTTTAATATCAAAGTGGATAGCCTCACATTTATCCACATTATATTACATTTGCCATGCATATACCCACACACTCAGCCTGTCCAAATCATGCTGAAGCATCTCTGCATCCTCCTCACAGCTCACCCTCCCACCCAACTTTGTATCATCTGCAAATTTAGAGATAATACATTCAGTTCCCTCTTCCAAATCATTAATATATAATGTGAACAGTTGGGGTACAAGCACAGATCCCTGCGGAACCCCACTCTTCACTGACTGCTAATCACAAGCAGAACTATTTATGGCAACTCTTTGCTTCTTATCTGCAAACCAACTTTCTACCCATCTCAAGACATTACCCGCAATCCCATGTGCTTTAACTTTACATAGTAGTCTGTTCTGTGAGACCTTGTCGAAAGCCTTCTGAAAGTCTAAATAAACCACATCCACTGGTTCTCCTCGGTCAACTCAACTAGTTACATCCTCAAAGATTTCCAATAGATTCGGCAAGCATGATTTCCCTCCTGTAAATCCATGCTGACTTTGTCTGATTGTACCACTGCCTTCCAAATGCCGAGTTATGAAATCCTTTCTATAAACTCCAGCAGTCAGAGGGTATGTGTACACAAATCTCCTAAGTGGCAAGATAAGCTGAGAAGAAGTAGATAGGATTGTTGACTTAAGAAAAGATTTCAAAAGCAAAAGAACATAAAAAGAGAAGAAATTGGAGAAGAGGAGACAATTCAGCCCCTTTCTGCCTGCTCCACCATTCAATAAGATTATGACTGACCTGATTGTGGCCTCAATCTTGCCTTTCCCCTGCAGCTCTTTCTGAATCAAGGTGGTAATGAAATAAGGAGCCAAAGTAAGCATTAGCAAGCAGCTGTCCTGTCACATGGTGGCACAGTTGACAACTCCCTCGATCACTTGGTTGATGACTACAAGGAGATTGATTAAATGGGAATTAGCAAGGTTAGAATTGTCCAGTCCTTTTTGGATTGGAAATTTTCCTCATTATTGGCTAGGTGTCATACCTATGCACTGTCACAGCTGACCAAGATGGAGAGCTAGTTCTGGTCTGCTGGTTTTGCCCACTCACTTAACCTACCTATGGCCCTTTGTAGCTTCCTTACATTCTCCTCACAATTTACTTTCCTATCTATCTTTGTGGCATCAGCAAATTTAGCAACCAAATATACAGTCCTTCATCAAAGTCAATTATATAACTTGTAAAACGTTGAGGGCCCAGCACTGACCCCTGTGGCACACCACTCATCATGTCCTGTCAACCAGAAAAAGACTCAATTTTGCCAATCCTTTGTTTCCGATTAGCCAGCCAATCTTCAATCCATGTCAATATGTTACCCCCTATACCATGAGCTTCTCTTTCCTGCAATAATATTTGATATGACACTTTATCAAATGCCTTCTGGAAATCTAAGTACAATACCTTCACCTGTTCCCCTTTATCCACAGCACATGTGACTCCTTCAAAGAACTGCAATAAATTGGTTAAACACGATTTCCCTTTCACAAAACCATGTTGACTCTGCCTGATTGCCTTGACATTTTCCAAGTGCCCTGCTATAACATCTTTAATAATGGCTTCTAACATTTTCCTCATGACAGGTATTAGGCTAATTGGCTTGCAGGTTCCTCCTTTCTGTCTCCCTCCCTTATTGAATAAAGGAGTTACATTTGCCATCTTGCAATCTAATGGAACTTCCCAAATCAAGGGAATTTTGGAAATTAAAACCAATGCATAAGTGATCTCATTAGTCACTTCTAGAAATCATAGAAACCCTACAGTGCAGAAGGAGGCCATTCGGCCCATCGAGTCTGCACCGACCACAATCCCACCCAGATCCTACCCCCACATATTTACCCGCTAATCCCTCTAACCTACACATCTTAGGATTCTAAGGGGCAATTTTTAACCTGGCCAATCAACCTAACCTGCACATCTTTGGACTGTGGGAGGAAACCGGAGCACCCGGAGGAAACCCACGCAGACACGAGGAGAATGTGCAAACTCCACACAGACAGTGACCCGAGCCGGGGATCGAACCCAGGACCCTGGAGCTGTGAAGCAGCAGTGCTAACCATTGCGCTACCGTGCCGCCCATCATCTGTAGTTAACTAAAATATTAAAGGCAGTAGTAAACTTAAAGAAAAAGCATATATTTGTGCCAAGATGACTGGCAGGTCAGAAGATTGGAAAGAATATAAAGAATATCAAAGGATGACAAAAAGCCTAATTCTGCTCTCTCCCCATAACCTTTGATCCCATTCGCCCCAAGTGCTATATCTGGCCGCCTCCTGAATACATTCAATGTTTTGGCATCAACTACTTCCTGTGGTAATGAATTCCACAGGCTTACTTTTTGGATGAAGAAATGTCTCCTCATCTCCGTCCTAAATGGTCTACCCTGAATCCTCAGATGGTGACCCCTGGTTCTGGACTCCCCCACCATCGGGAACTTCTTCCCTGCATCTACCCTGTTAGTCTAGTCCTGTTAGAATTTTATAAATCTCTATGCGATACCCCCTCATTTGTCTGAACTCCAGCGAAAACAATCCTAACCTAGTCAATCGCTCCTCATACATCAGTCCCAAGTGATTTCCCTGGGTGTTGAAAAACTGAAAACAAGAATGCCTTGGGTAGCACAGTAGTACAGTGGTTAGCACTGCTATCTCACAGTGCCAGGGCCCTAGGTTCAAATCCGGCTTTGGACAACTGTCTGTGTGGAGTTTGCACATTCTCCCCGTGTCTGCCTAGATTTCCTCTGGGTGCTCCGGTTTCCTCCCACAATCCAAAGATGTGCGGGTTAGATTGATTGGCCATGTGAAATTGCCCCTTAGTATCAGGGAGATTGGCAGGGTAAATGCGGGGGTTATAGGGATAGGGCCTGGATGGGATTGCTGTCGGTACAGCCTTGATGGATCAAATGACCTCTTTCCGCGCTGTTGAGATTCTATGATTCTATGCCCACAACTGCGTCTTAATAGGCAAATTTCTAAACGGCTTGATCTTCTGTCAAGTGTTTGCATTTTGTGATACCCCATAATCCTTTTAATATTTGTTTGCTATCACCTGAACCTTTCAACATTGTTACAAACTTAAGATGCACTTCTGTTTATTTATTATGCTCAGTGTAAGTCGCAGGAGTCTTGTAAGGGGCCCTCCTAAAGGGTAAACGATGCACACAAGTGTTTCACTACAGGATTCCAGGACTGTATAAATAAGCATTGCTGGCACGCTGATACTCCTGAGTAGTATTTCTATCCAGGAAGCTCTCATCATCTATATTCATTCCCAAGACTACACTGCTTCTTCCTAACTTAACACTTTCCAATACTATCAGGAGTTCACATTAACCCTTACCTCATCAACCCAGGGAGCATGGCCACCGGTGTAATAACAATTGAAATTAGATAATCTGTTAAAAAGAAGCCCCGCTTGTCAGTAATAGCTGACTGTGGCTTGTGTTGCAAAGTTACTAGCCACTTGTGGCGCTCAGATTATGTCATAAATTATGAGAGCAAAGTTGGATATGTTTGTATAGGCAACTGAAAGTTATGGTGGATGAAATTACACTGCACAGATGTATTGTCACATCAGGGTCATTCCGAAAGCTTCAAATAAACTGTACAAACTTGTTTCAACGCACTGGACGCTAGGCATATATGATTTGGAATCACTTGTACTAAAGTCCTGTAGCCCTTAGTTTTGACAAGGTGGCCTCATTAATACAACTCCAAAGTAAATCTGAAGAGTGACAACTTATGGTATTGGAAGAGATAAAAATTGAATCCTCAATAAACATAGGAACATAGGAATTAGATATGATGTGGAGATGCCGGCGTTGGACTGGGGTGGGCACAGTAAGAAGTCTCACAACATCAGGTTTATTTGGAATCACGAGCTTTCGGAGCACTGCCCCTTCATCAGGTGATGAAGGAGATAGGAGCGCTGTTCCTTCATCAGTTGATGAAGGAGCAGCGCTCCAAAAGCTCGTGATTCCAAGCAAACCTGTCGGACTTTAACCTGGTGTTGTGAGACTTTTTACCATAGGAATTAGGAGCAGAAGTAGGCAAATTCAGTTCTTTGAGCCTGCTCTGCCATTCAATCAAATCATGGCTGATCTCCCCCTGGTCTCAAATCTAGCTCCCTGCCTGTTCCCCATATCCCTTTAACCCTTTTTTATTAGAAATATATCTATCTCCTTCTTGAAACCATTTAATGATTCAGACTCCACTGTGCTGAAGCGGGTTCCACAAATTCACCACCCTCTGTGAGAAGTAGTTCCTCCTCATCTCAGTTTTAAACCTACCGCCTCTCAACCTATACCTGTGACCTCTTGTTCCAGATTGCCCCATAAGGGGAAACATTTGGTCTACATTTACCTTATCAATCCTGTTTAGTATTTTATATCCCTCGACCAGATCCCCCCTCATCCTTCTAAACTCCAGCGAGTACAAGCCCAAACTGTTTAATCTCTCCTCATACGTCAACCCCTTCATCCCCGGAATCAATCTGGTGAACCTCCTCTGAACTGCCTCCAATGCCACCACATCCTTCCTCAAATAAGGGGACCAAAACTGGACACAATACTCCAGATGTGGTCTCATCAACTGTGGTAAACCACTGTTAAGTTTATTGCCGGCTCTGCCTGGGACTCCTCCCCCCCTGGTCCAGGTATAAAGGTGACTGCTCCCAACCCCCCTGCCTCAGTCGCCGGACCAGTTTATCAGCATGGGTGTGCTCCAAGTCTTTTGCGAATAAAAGCCTATTTGTTCTTGCGTACTAACTAGTCTTTGCTTGATTGATAGTGCATCACCAACACCCTGTACAATTGCAACAACACTTCTCTACTTTTATACTCCAGTCCTTTTGCAATAAATGTTAACAAAGATTAAGAGGCAGTGGTATTGTGTCAATGACTGTGTCAGTGGATGGTGTATGGGGAATTAATGTAGCTCTGGCTATGACAGAAGGGGTTTATTTTGTTGTAAACAGTGCTAGATTAATTCTGTGAAAAGTTATGTGAAATCATAGAATCCCCACAGTGCAGAAGGAGGCCATTCAGCCCATCGAGTCTGCACCAACAACAATCCCATCCAGCCCCTATCCCCATCTATTTATCCTGCTAGTCCCCCTGACACTAACGGACAATTTAGCATGGCCAGTCAACCTAACCCACACATCTTTGGACTGTAGGAGGAAACTGGAGCACCCGGAAGAAACCCACACAGACACGGGGAGAACGTGCAGACTCCACACAGACAATGACCCGAGCTGGGAATCGAACCCAGTTCCCTGGTGCTGTGAGGCAGCAGTGCTAACCACTGTGCCACCGTGCCACCCAATTATTCAGCTTTCAATCAATGATCCCAGCCAAAGACAAGAATAGCCAGCTGTTGGGCTGATTTCTTTTCCCCTCTGGTTGGATTGATACAAGATCTAGTCATACCGACCAGGGGGAGTTTCATCTGCTGCAATCCTTAACAAATGCACTTGCAACCTCCACCCTGTCATCACTGGCAGTGCCAGCCTACTGCCACTGCCTGGGAAGAGGGAGACAATGATTTGTCAGGGTTTCACCAACTCATTTTGTGACCTCGGTGATGGACAAAACTATTAGAAAGTTGCTCTGATCTTTATCGATGACGGATCCTCTTAACATGGGTTGGTTTTTAATTATTTCCTTACCTTATGTCCCACTGCCAAGTGACGGGAATGCTCAATGGCTTGACCTTGGCCTAACTTTATAACTGAACACACAGGGGCTGTGTGGTGCAGGAGTTAGGGCGCCCCGGTGGCACAGTGGTTAGCACTGCTGCCTCACAGTGCCAGAGACCCGGGTTCGATTCCCGGCTTGGGTCACTGTCTGTGCAGAGTCTGCACATTCTCCCCGTGTCTGCATGGGTTTCCTCCAGGTGCTCCGGTTTCCTCCCACAGCCCGAAAGACGTGCTGGTTAGGGCGCACTGGCCATGCTGCATTCTCCCTCAGTGTACCCGAACAGGCACCCGAGTGTGGCGACGAGGGGATTTTCACAGTAACTTCATTGCAGTGTTAATGTACGCCTACTTGTGACAAATAAATAAACTTTAGGTGAGTGCATTGTTCTTTCACATCTGGCACCATTGTTCAAATCCATCTCAGGTTAATGGGCTGTATGTGTAATGGACCGTGTGTGTTATACACTGTAGGAGTATCAGCATTCTGACCTTGTTTCCAAATGATGTGTATCCATTGTGCACTGTTCTTGGTTCAACACCAAAAGGCATTCTCAATCAAATGAGAAGACATGGATGAGCAATGCTCCTCTATGTCTCCTCATTAGGGCAGGCCGTGGTGCCATGGTGTTGTCATTGGACAAGTAATCCAGAGATCCAGGGCAATGCTCTGGGGACTAAAACAGAAAATGCTGGAAAATCTCAGCAGGTCTGACAGCATCTGTGGAGAGAGAATAGAGCCAACGCTTCGAGTCTGGACGACCCTTCATCAGAGCTGAAGACAACAGGAAATAGGCTGAGATTTATACTGTTAGGTTGAGATAGGGTGGGGGGAATGCAGATTGACAAAGATGTCAGGGACAGAAGGACAAAGGGAATGGAAATTATGGTGATCATAGCTAAGAACGATGTGGCCATTAAGAGATCAGAATGTGTAAATGGCAGAACAAAGGTATGATGTGGAGATGCCGGCTTTGGACTGGGGTGAACACAGCAAGAGTTTTAACAACACCAGGTTACAGTCCAACAGATTTATTTGATAGCAAATAAAGCAAAGGAACAAAGGTAAGCAGATTGTCAAAGGACAACCTGAGACATGTAACAGATGGCCTTAATGGGGTGGGGGGGAAGTGAGATTGTGGGGGAAAGAAGGATGGAAAGCGAGATTTTTAAAAAGTGGAAAAATGAAACGATGGAAGAAATGAACATTTATAAAAATAAATAAATAGACAAGATTAAATAAAATAAATGGAAATGGGGCAAAGGTGGAAGGAAGGGTTGATGCTCTGAAGTTGGCATGTTGACATGGTGGCAAAGTGGTTAGCACTGCTGCCTCACGGCACCAGGGACCTGCGTTCAATTCCTGGCTTCGGTCACTGCCCGTGTGGAGTTTGCACATTCTCCCCGTGTCTGCGTGGGTTTCCTCGGGGTGCTCTGGTTTCCTCCCACAGTCCAAAGATGTGTGGGTTAGGTAGACTGGCCATGCTAACTTACCTCTAGTGTCAGGGAGATTAGCAGGGTAGAATATGTGGGGTTACGGGGATAGGGCTTGGGTGGGATTGTTGTTGGTGCAGGCTCGATGGGCCGAATGGCCTCTTTCTACACTCGAGGGATTCTATGGTTCTATGTATCAGGTTGTCCTTTGACCCCCTGATTAGCTTTGTTCTGTCATTTACACATTTTGATCCCTTAATGGCCGCTATCAGCACCTTCTTAGCCATGATCACACCACCATTTACAGTCCCTTTGTCTTTTTGTCCATGACATCTTTGTCAATTCTACCCCCCCACCCCCCCCCCCCCCCGCCCGCCCCACCCACAACCTGGCCTACATCACAGTATAAATCTTATCCTATTTTCCATTGTCTTCAGCTCTGACAAAGCTTGAAACGTTAACTCTGGTTCTCTCTCCACAGACGCTGTCAGGCCTGCTGAGATTTTCCAGCATTTTCTGGGTTTTTTTCAAATTCCAGCATTCGCAGGGATTTGCTTTTATTTCAATGCGCTGTGGACTCAGGTTCAAATCCTGCCGTAAAAATCCATCTGATTCGCTAATGTCGTTTAGGGAAGGAAATCTGCCATCGTTGTCTGTTCTGGCCTGCATGTGACTTCAGATCCACAGCAATGTGGTTGACTCATAACTGGGAACGGGCAAGAAATGCTGGCCTAGCTAGTGATGCCCACATCCCATGGGCAAATAATGGCGCAACACCGAAAGGGGAGATACATGTTTCACACTTCACCTCCCTGTGCTAACCCAACATGATGTGGAGATGCCGGCGTTGGACTGGGGTGAACACAGTAAGAAGTCTCACAACACCAGGTTAAAGTCCAACCCAACATACCAGAGACAATGGAATAGATCTTGACTTTACATGATAGGTGATGTGATGGCCACCCCTTTTATGTATCTTGCATTTCCGTTTGCATTAAACTCGGTGTTCCACTCTCCCACACACAGCTAGACTGTTCAATCAAAAAATCAGGGACATCAGTAAAACTTCTGAGAAATTCACATTCTCCAAATGATTTGAAGAAAGAACAGTTAGCAGAAAATGCTAGAATCCCAAGGAAACTATCCCCTGAGTATAGCTGACTGGTGTGGCTGAATTCTGGGAAATTTTCAAATGAAGATTAGGTTCAGTGAGCAGAGGATGCTTCACAATAATAAG
Source organism: Mustelus asterias (assembly GCF_964213995.1). Taxonomy (NCBI): domain Eukaryota; kingdom Metazoa; phylum Chordata; class Chondrichthyes; order Carcharhiniformes; family Triakidae; genus Mustelus; species Mustelus asterias. Next base: position 58,064,265 of record NC_135823.1, on the reverse strand, counting down.
AGTCCAAACATAAGCTTTTGGTAGAAACTGAGTTATTCCCTTTGCCTGTTATGCTGGAATCCCTACAGTGCAGAAGACGCCATTCAGCCCATCGAGTCTGTACCGATAACAATCCCCGTAACCTCCCCATTTTTACCCTGCTAATCCTCTAACCTACACATCCCGGGACACTAAGTGGCATTTTAGCAGGGCCAATCAACCTAACCCGCACATCTTTGGACTGTGGGAGAAAACTGGAATTCCCGGACGAAACCCACACAGACACAGGGAGAATGTGCAAACTCCACACAGACAGTGACCCAAGCCGGGAATCAAACACAGGTCCCTGGAGCTGTGAGGCAGCAGTGCTAACCACTGTGCCACCATGCTGTCATGGGCACAGTGGCACTGTTCCCTCACAGCGCCAGAGACCTGGGTTCAATTCTGGCCTCGAGTGACTGTGTGGAGTTTGCACGTTCTCCCCATGTCTGTCTGGGTTTCCTCCGGGTGCTCCGGTTTCCTCCCACAGTCCCAAAGATATGCAGGTTAGGTTGATTGGCCATGCTAAATTGTCCCTTAGTGTCAGGGAGATTAGTGGGGTAAATACATGGGATTACAGGTATAGGGCCTGGGTGGGATTGTTGTCGGTGCAGGCTCGAAGGGCCAAATGGCCTTCTTGTGCACTGTAGGGATACTATGACTCATTGCTTCAGTGAATGTCTGTTGTCTCCTATCTTCAATGTCCCCATATTGGCATGATGTTTTATTCTCCAGGATTCCAATGGAAACCAACACTTTACTCTTTTAGCTTTATCGTTCTTCAACATCCTGATAAATAACGAGAGGAGGACATGTCTTCCTGTGAGACTATCAAGTTATGTGTGGTGGGAGGGAACCACGTGATAGACTTTCCTCTTTCTGTATATTTTGAGAATGGGCACCACTCATTTCCTGAAGACAAAAATAAATAAAGTGCAACATCCCAAATCGCCGTAGAACGTTTGAAAAACAGAGCAGCAGGAAACAGAACAAGATTTGAAAGCGAGGAAACTTGTTTCAAATCTTGGATATTATATAAAGTAGTTGTCTATAGCTATGATTCAGAAATGTAGATTTGTTTTAAATATATGTATTCCATAATGCAATGGCTAGCGTGTGAAATGTGCGCATATAAATTGGTATTTGACTGTGTCTGTGATAGTGAGACATCAGCAGCAATAGCATGGAATAAAGACGCACAATCCCTCCTGGGCAGAAAGAGGCCATTCGACCCATCGAGTCTGCACTGACAACAATCCCACCCAGGCCCTATCCCTGTAACCCCATGTATTTACCCTGATACTAACTGGCAATTTAGCATGGCCAATCCACCTAACCCGCACATCTTTGGACTGTGGAAGGAAGCCGGAGCACCCGGAGGATACCCATGTAGACACAGGGAGAACGTGCAGACTCCACACAGACAGTGACCCGAGGTCGGAATTGAACCCAGGTCCAGTGGCTAACCACCATGCCGCACTTGACTCCACCAACAAAAACTTGGCTTATTAAGCGCCTTAATTTGGCGAAAGGCCGGGGTCATGTTGCTTGTTTGGAGGTGCAGAGATGATGGGCCAAATGACCTCCTTCTGCGCCATAGTCGTTCCACGATTGAAGAACATCTGATGTTGCTTCTCAGCATTGCAAAGGTAAAGTGGCCATAGTCCCTGATGACCATCGGCTGCTGTCCCCTTTGAGGAAGTGAGCTGACTGGTGGTGATTTAACCTGAGGACCACCACACCTCAGGCAAGGGGCAAAGTTGAGAAGGTGGAGCCTTCATGACTAACTTCAGCAGGTACGGGAATTGAACCTGCGCTATTGCCAGTGCTCTGTATCGCTAACCAGCTGTCCAGCCAACTGAGCTAAACCAACAGAGCTATTATATTTTTGCTAAGCCAAAAAGGAGATATTAAATAGAAATCTATGAAGTTCCTCTTCTTTTATTATGGACATCAAGACTAGAAAATTGAACTTTTCCATACTTTATTTCTTAGGGAAATATTCCTGCATCCTTTGTTTTGGTGATTGTAAACTATATTTGGGGGTGGGGTTGCATCAATGCGAGAATAGATTTTTTTGAAATTCATTCATGGCACATGGGCATCTCTGGCTGGCCAGCATTTATTGCCCATCCTTAGTTGCCCAAGGACAGTTGAGAGTCACATTGCTGTGGCTCTGGAGTCACGTGTAGGCCAGACCGGGCAAAGGTGGCAGATTTCCTTCCCTAAGGAACATTAGGGAACCAGATGGGGGTTTTTTCGACAATGATTTCATGGTCATCAGTAGATTCTTAATTCCAGATATTTTTCTTTTATTGAATTCAAATTCCACCAACTGCCGTGGCGGGATTCGAATCAGGGTCCCCAGAGCATTAGCTGAGTGTCTGGATTTATAGTTTAGTGATAATAGCACTAGGCCATTACTTCCCCATTTTCTATGCACTGCCAGGTCAGGGACAACATAGCTAACAGTGGTTAGCACAGATTAAATACAGTACAGCTCTCTCCCTTTGGCTGAAACAGCTGAGACACAGTGCACGGCACTGCACTGAAATGAATTGCTGTCACTCCTTACACCAACATGTGCCCTCTGAGTCAGATTGCCAAGTATTGGTATGATGCACCATCAATCAAGCAAAGACTAGTTTGTATGCAAGAACAAATAGGCTTTTATTAGCAAAAGACTTGGAGCACACCCATGCCGATGAACTGGTCCAGAGACTGAGGCAGGGGGTGGGGAGCAGTCACCTTTATACCTGGACCAGGGGGGGGAGGAGTCCCGGGCAGGGCCGGCAGGGACGTGTCCAGGTATGTCACACACACACAGGCAATAAGCTAACAGTGGTTTACCACATGGTAATGAATGCAGAACTTCAGCTATTTTTTGTATTGTGGGTCCATGCAGCCTGAGAACTGGTCTGGCACTCTTCAAATTCATTTCCCAATAGGACAGAGATCTTCACTTTATCAGTCTGGGTCAGATTCAAACCAGATCTCAGAAATGGAAGAGTACTGAGCTAAAGCATGCACTCATCAGTTTATAATGGAACTATTATGAATGCAGACAGTACATTCATACTTCTTAACCGTCCAAGTGAACTGTAGTTCATTTCATTCCAATGTTTCAATGTATGGAACTGTTGCTGAGGCACTGAAGGTGCTGTATTTTAAATGAGGCAGTAAAGCAAGTCTAAGTCTGTCCTCTCAAGTCGCTGTAAAAGATCCCACAGCTTGATTGAAAGTAGTGCCCTCTAAGTGCCCTGGTGACATTGTTCCTTCAGCAGTGGTGAAAAAAACCCAGATTATCTGGTCATTTATTTAATCACTGCGCTCACTGTGTGCAGATTGTCCGCCGTGAATCTTGCATGACTGCATTGGGTGGCACAGTGGTGCAGTGGTTAGCGCTGCTGCCTCACATCGCCAGGGACCCGGGTTCAATTCCCGGCTTGGGTAACTGACTGCGTGGAGTTTCCATGTTCTCTTCCATGCCAACGCTACAGTTAAGAAAGCCCACAAGCACCTCTACTTCTCAGGAGGCTAAGGAAAGTCAGCATGTCTGCTACAATTCTTAACAATGTTTACAGGTGCACCATAGAAAGCATCCTTTCCGGATGTATCACAGCTTGGTGTGGCTCCTGCTCTGACCAAGACCACAAGAAACTACAAAGGGTTATGAACATAGCCCAGTCCATCACGCAAACCAGCCTTCCATCCATTGACTCTGTTGACACTTCCCACTGCCTCTAAAAAGCAGCCATCATATTCAAGGGCCCCACGCACTAGGGATATTCTCTCTTCCAACTTCTTCCATTGGGAAAAAGGTACAAAAGTCTAAGATCACGTACCAACCAACTCAAGAACAGCTTCTTCCCTGTTGCCATCAGACCTTTGAATGGACCTACCACATATTAAAGCTGATCTTTCTCTACACCCTAGCTATGACTGTAACACTTTATTCTGCATCCTCTCCTTTCCTTCTCCCCTATGTACTCTATGGATGTTATGTTTTGTCTGTATAGCGGGCAAGAAACAATACTTTTCACTGTATCCCAATACATGTGACAATAATAAATCAAATCAGATCAAAAAAGTCTGCATGGGTTTCCTCCGGGTGCTCCAGTTTCCTCCCACAGTCCAAAGATGTGCAGGTTAGGTGGATTGGCCATGTGAAATTACCCCTTAGTGTCCAAAGATGTGTAGGGTACATGGATTAGCCATGGGAAATGTGTAGGATTACAGGGATAGGGTGGGGTAGAGGGCTTAGGCTCTGTCAGAGAGTCAGTGCAGACTCGATGGGCCAAATGCATTCTTCTGCACTGTTGGCATTCTATGATTCTGTGCTGTGATTTTATTACAAAGATGAATGAACTTCAACAAAATACTTTGGGATTTGGGCCTGAGGTCATGAAAGACTCTACATAAATAAAGGATTTTTCTAAATTTGGATTTGAAAACTGTTTGACATTGTTCTTTCCCAGATACTGCCTCAGCCTTATAACTGACTGCAGCAATGTTCTATGTTGACATTAGATACACACAAAGAAAAGATAATTTTACTGTTTTATTATCCTTTGTATCTGAAATTTTAGGATTATTTTCCCTCCTTGCCGATGTTGTTGGACTTGGATAGCATTTCTGTTTCACATTTCATAGAAACATAGAAAAACTACAGCACAAAACAGGCCCTTTGGCCCCACAAGTTGTGTCGAACATATCCCTACCTTTTAGGCCTACCTATAACCCTCCATCCTATTAAGTCCCATGTACTCATCCAGGAGTCTCTTAAAAGACCCTATTGAGTTTGCCTCCGCCACCACTGACGGCAGCCGATTCCACTCGCCCACCACCCTCTGTGTGAAAAACTTCCCCCTAACATTTCCCCTGTACCTACCCCCCCCCAGCACCTTAAACCTGTGTCCTCTCGTAGCAGCCATTTCCACCCTGGGAACAAGCCTCTGAGAGTCCACCCGATCTATGCCTCTCAACATCTTATATACCTCTATTAGATCTCCTCTCATCCTACGTCTCTCCAAGGAGAAAAGACCGAGCTCCCTCAGCCTATCCTCATAAGGCATGCCACTCAATCCAGGCAACATCCTTGTAAATCTCCTCTGCACCCTTTCAATCTTTTCCACATCCTTCCTGTAATGAGGCGACCAGAACTGAGCACAGTACTCCAAGTGGGGTCTGACGAGGGTCTTATATAGCTGCATCATTATCCCCGGACTCCTAAACTCAATCCCTCGATTGATAAAGGCCAGCACACCATACGCCTTCTTAACCACCTCCTCCACCTGCGGGCCGATTTTAGAGTCCTATGGACCCGGACCCCAAGGTCCTTCTGATCCTCCACCGTACTAAGAGTCTTTCCCTTTATATTGTACTCCTTCATCCCATTTGACCTGCCCAAATGGACCACTACGCATTTATCTGGGTTGAAGTCCATCTGCCACTTGTCCGCCCAGTCTTGCATCCTATCTATGTCCCTCTGTAACTTCTGGCATCCCTCCAGACTATCCACAACCCCACCAACCTTCGTGTCGCCGGCAAACTTACCAACCCATCCCTCCACTTCCTCATCCAGGTCATTTATGAAAATTTTGAATTATCTAATGCAGTTGGACTTAATGAGATAGAACTTGGGGAGGAACACAGCAACAGGAATAGGCCATTCAGCCCCTCAAGCCATTCAATGAGATCATGGCTGATCTGTGGCCTAACTTCATCTATCTGCCTTTGACTCATATCCCTTAATACCCTTGATTAACAAAACTATCTCAGATTTAAAATGAACAACTGATCTAACATCAACTACCGTTTGTGGAAGAGTTTCAAACCTCTCCCACCCTTTATGTGTAGACCATAAGACCATAAGATATAGGAGCAGAATTAGGCCATTCGGCCCATCGAGTCTGCTCCGCCCTTCAATCATGGCTGATGTGATTCTCATCTCCATTCTCCTGCCTTCTCCCTGGAACCCTTGATCCCCTTATTGATCAAGAACCTATCTATCTCTGTCTTAAAGACACTCAATGACCTGGCCTCCACAGCCTTCTGTAGCAATGAATTCCACAGATTCACCACTCTCTGGCTGAAGAAATTCTTCCTCATCGCAGTTTTAAAGGAGCATCCCTTCACTCTGAGGTTGTGCCCTCGAGTTCTAGTCTCTCCCACTAGTGGAAACATCCTCTCCATGTCCACTCTATTCAGGCCTCTCAGTATTCCGAAAGTTTCAATAAGATCCCCCCTCATCCTTCTAAACTCCACCGAGTACAGGCCCAGACCCCTCAACCGCTCCTCATATGACAGTAGAAATGTGTAGAAATGCTTCCTCTCTCCTGAATGGACTGGCCCGAAACTGTGCCCCCTAGAATCTCCAACCAGTGGGAAATATTTAATCTTCATCTACCCTGTCTGCCTCGCGTTAGTATCATAGAATCTCTACTATGCAAAAGGAGGCCATTCGGCCCATTGAGTCTGCATCGAATCTCCGACAGCGAATCTTATCCAGGCCCTATCCTCATAACTCCACATATAGGCTAAGGCTTTGTCTACGTAGAATCATAGAATCCCTACTGTGCAGAAGGAGGCCATTTGGAGCCTGCACCAACAACAATCTCACCCAGGCCCTATCCTTGCAAAGCCAGATATTTACCCTGCTAATCCCCCTGACACTAAGGAGCAATTTAGAAGAAAAAGCGGAAAGGCAGGTAAATAGGGTGGTGGAAAAGGTATATGGTACACTCGCCTTTATCAATCGGGGTCTAGATTACAAAAGCAGAGATGGAGTTGTAAAGAACTTTGGTGAGGCCACAGCTGGAGTACTGTGTGCAGTTCTGGTCGCCACATTATAGGAAGGATGTGAACGCACCGGACGGGGTTGCAGAGGCGATTCACCAGGATGCTGCCTGGGACGGAACATTTAAGTTATGAAGAGAGATTGGATAGGCTTGGGTTGTTGTCATTGGAGCAGAGAAGACTGAGGGGTGACCTGATTGAGGTGTTCAAGATTATGAGGGGCATGGACAGAGTGGTTAGGGAGCAGCTGTTCCCCTTAGTTGAAGGGTCAGTTACAAGGGGACACAAGTTAAAAGTGAGGGGTGAGAGGTTTAGGGGGGATTTGAGGAAAACTTTTTTTACCCAGAGGGTGGTGACAGTCTGGAATGCGCTGCCTGGGAGGGTGGTGGAGGCGGGATGCCTCACATCCTTTAAAAAGTACCTGGATGAGTGCTTGGCACATCATAACAAAGAACAAAGAACAAAGAACAATACAGCACAGGAACAGGCCCTTCGGCCCTCCAAGCCCGCGCCGCTCCCCGGTCCAGGATTGAATCCTGAATCCAGGATCCCCGCCCAATTTTCCACATTCAAAGCTGTGGGCCAAGTGCTGGCAAGTGGGATTAGGTGAGCAGGTCAGGCCCTTTCATGCGTCGGTGCAGACTCGATGGGCCGAAGGGCCCCTTCTGCACTAGTATTCTGTGATTCTGGGAATTTAGCATGGCCAATTCATTTAACCTCCACATCTTTGGACTGTGGGAGGAAACCTGAGCACCCGGAGGAAACCCACGCAGACACTTGGAATACTGTGTGCAATTCTGGTCACCCTATTATAGAAAGGATATTATTAAACTAGAAAGAGCGCAGAAAAGATTTACTAGGATGCTACCGGGAGTTGATGGATTGAGTTATAAGGAGAGGCTGGATAGACTGGGACTTTTTTCCCTGGAGCGTAGGAGGCTGAGGGGTGACCTTATAGAGGTCTATAAAATAATGAGGGGCATAGACAAGGTAGATAGTCAATATCTTTTCCCAAAGGTAGGGGAGTCTAAAACTAGAAGGCATAGGTTTAAGGTGAGAGGTGAGAGATACAAAAGTGTCCAGAGGGGCAATTTTCTCACACAGAGGATGGTGAGTGTCTGGAACAAGCTGCCAGAGGTAGTAGTAGAGGCGGGTACAATTTTATCTTTTAAAAAGCATTTAGGTAGTTACATGGGTGCGATGGGTATAGAGGGATATGGGCCAAATGTGGGCAATTGGGATTAGTTTAGGGGTTTTTAAAAAAAGGGCGTGGACAAGTTGGGTCGAAGGGCCTGTTTCCATGCTGTAAACCTCTATGACACGAGGAGAACAGGAAAACACCACACAGTCATCCGAGTCCGGAATCGAACCCGGTTTCCTGGCGCTGTGCAGCGGCAGTGCTAACCACTGTGTCACCCGTGTCGCCCGCATCTTGAAGGCTTCGATCAGATCACCCCTTAAACCTTCTAAATTCCAGAGAGAAAACAGGCCTCAGAACTTCTCAACTGTGTGCCTGGGGGATTTTCACAGTAACTTCATTGCAGTGTTAATGTAAACCTACTTGTGACTCTAAAAGATAGACTTTGAAGTTAATTGATGATCGGGAGGGGATGTTCAGGAAGGACAGGCTAGGTGGGGACTAGGAAGGGGGGGACGGTCTCCAGCGCTCCCCCTGCAGTTGGGAAGCAGAGACGCGACTCCTGCCACTTTTTTTTTGACGTCTCCCTAATTTCTAGGAATGTCCCTTCCGTGTTACTATATTTGGAGGTGATTTCTTTAAAAAAAAGGGGGGGGGGGAAGAGGGGAGTGAGAGAAAAAAACACCCATTCAATACGAGCCTGACGTTAAGGCAGCTCCAGCCGACATTAAAACATTGCCCTCTGCTACAGAAACGTGTCAACATTAACAGCACTGCACCAGACAGAGAGGAAGGGAGAAGCAAAGAGGCGTTTAGTGTTGGCAACACTGATCGAATTGGGGATCTGCCTTGGGAGATGTTTCCAGATCTTGGAGGGAGGGAGAGGGAGGGAGAGGGGGGGGGGGATAATTCATGCAAACTACTCCTTTTTTTTGTTTGGTTGTTAAAAGTTTGATTTGCAATTCCCAGTCTCCCTCTCTTCTCCCCACCCCTTCCCCACCCTTTCTCTTCTTCACCACCCCCCCCCCACCACCACCAGACACGGAAAAAAAAAACCTGATGGCGTGACTCTACGAAGAAATATCCAAGAGTCCTTTAAGCAGTGTGAGCTTCCAGACAGAGAGGGAGAGAATAATGACTCAGGGGGTTTGGTCTGGAGGAGCAGGCGAGAGAATCACTCCTGTTTCCTGCGGGGTGAAGGGGAGGGGGATTGACTGCCGGAGATCCTAAACTTCTCAAGTGAGTATTGGGGACTGATTTTATTTTTGAACCATTCTTTTTGCCTCTTATCGATAACGTGCTCGGCCCTCCTCACCCTGCTTGAGGACAGCGGCAGCAACAGGATATCCACCAACTATGTATATATATAATATTTATAAACCGAAGTAGCGACAAACCTCTGTTGGAGACACGTGCTGGTGTGTAGCCTGTCCCAACGCTTTAATGTGGCGGCGATGTAACAGGCAAGATGTGGATTGCGGGGAGGCGAATGTGTGTTATATTTTATTTTAGGGCAGATTGAGTCAAAGTACATGTATTCACAGCCCGGCTGCAGGAGGGAAGGAGCTTCGTGACAGCAGATGGGAGCAGTTTTTTTTCTCTCTCCCTCTCTCTTTACGTGATCGTAATGTAAATCTATGACATTTCACATAGACACAGGCTAGACTACTCGTGGTCCCTTGCTTATGATCAAGTCTGTTGTAGGTAGGATCTGGTCGCTCCAGTGTAATCGTGCTGTGTGTGCGTGTGTGTGTGATTAAAGCGTCGCCCTGTAGAAGCAGATACAATATTCCAGTGTATTACTCAATCCCGACCTTCTGGAAGTTGCGTAAACAGATCCTGTGGTGTAGCAGATTTATTAACAGTTCCCATCGACATTCCGATAAGCGCCGAGGCTGCCTTTCCAACGCCACAGATTCATAAATGAAAAAAATCCCCTCGGTCGCCGGAGCAAAGGGAAAGTCAGGAGCGAATTTGACACGTGGAATTTGACATGTGAAATCAGCAACACGTGAGAATAAACACGCGCGATTTGACCTGAAATTGGCGACATGAGATTGACATGTGAAATTGGCTACGTGAGAAATTGACACGCGGAAATTGACGCGAAATTGGCAACATGGGATTGGCATGTAAAATTGGCGACGTGGGATCAACGTGCGGGATTTCGCATGTGAAATTAGTAACAGGTGAGATTAACACGTGGAGTTAGCAACGTGAGATTAACATGCGGATTTTAACATGTGAAATTTGCAACAGGTGAGGTTAGCATGTGGATTCAGCATGTTAAATTAGCGACATGAGATTAACACTCAGAATTTGACCTGTGAAATTAGCAACATGAGATGAGCATGTGTAATTTGACATGTAAAATTAGCAACACGTGAGATTAACATTGGGGATTTAACATGTGAAATTAACAACATGAGATTAACACGCAGAATTTGACATGTGAAATTAGCAACATGAGATTAGCCTGCGGGATTTGACATGTAAAATTAGCAACATGAGACTAACATGCGGAATGTGGCATGTGAAATTAGCAACATGAGATTAGCATGTGGAATTTGACGTGAAATTAGCAACATGAGATTAGCATGCGGGATTTGACACGTGAAATTAGCAACATGAGATTATCATGCGGGATTTGACATGTAAAATAAGCAACATGAGACTAACATGCGGAATTTGGCATGTGAAATTAGCAACATGATATTAGCATGTGGGATTTGACATGTAAAATTAGCAACATGAGACTAACATGTGGAATTTGGCATGTGAAATTAGCAACATGATATTAGCATGTGGGATTTGACGTGAAATTAGCAACATGAGATTAGCATGCGGGATTTGACATGTAAAATTAGCAACATGAGACTAACATGCGGAATTTGACATGTGAAATTAGCAACATGAGATTAGCATGCGGGATTTGACACGTGAAATTAGCAACATGAGATTAGCATGCGGGATTTGACATGTGAAATTAGCAACATGAGATTAGCATGCGGAATTTGACATGTAAAATTAGCAACATGAGACTAACATGCGGGATTTGACATGTGAAATTAGCAACATGAGATTAGCATGCGGGATTTGACATGTGAAATTAGCAACATGAGATTAGCATGCGGGATTTGACATGTAAAATTAGCAACATGAGATTAGCATGCAGGATTTGACATGTGAAATTAGCAACATGAGATTAGCATGCGGGATTTGACATGTAAAATTAGCAACATGAGACTAACATGTGGGAATTGACATGTGAAATTAGCAACATGAGATTAGCATGTGGGATTTGACACGTGAAATTAGCAACATGAGATTAGCATGCAGGATTTGACACGTGAAATTAGCAACATGAGATTAGCATGCGGGATTTGACATGTAAAATTAGCAACATGAGATTAGCATGCAGGATTTGACATGTGAAATTAGCAACATGAGATTAGCATGCGGGATTTGACATGTAAAATTAGCAACATGAGACTAACATGCGGGATTTGACTGTGAAATTAGCAACATGAGATTAGCATGCGGGATTTAACGTGAAGTTAGCAACATGCGACATTTGGCAGTGATTAACAGGTGGCACCAATGCGTGGAATTAACGTGTGAAAAGCTAACACGCGGAATGGACACGTGAAGTTTAACATGTGACATAAACATGCGAAATGACTTGGCAGCTCGGTTTCAACAACTGACAGCCGCGTCAATCCCCAAACCGAGACTCCAGCAGCCAGGTTTAAGAGAGAGAGTGTGTGTGTGTTGGGGGGGGGGGGGGGGGTGGCATTAATTGTGGCCGAATCAGACAATTGAGAGGGATCAACCCGAACAGATTCAATGGTGCTTTCAAACTGCAGCGAGTTGAGAATAACGAGTCCCTCTGGTTGTCTCAGGGAGTGGGACTTGCATTGTGAGGGCCAGGTGAAACTGTGCGCGGGACGTGTCCGCAGAGCCCCAGGAAAGAACTAAAAAGTGCAGCAAGCAAGTCAAGAATGGCTTTAAATGTTAACTGCGTGTCAGCCACTGTGATATCCAAATCAGCGACACTTAGTTTCAGTTTCAGGGCGACGAAATCTCCCTGCTTTAGTAACAAAAAACGGGAGTGTAATATTTGGAATGTGTGCAAAGTGATAAGATACCAGCCGCGCTCCAAGGCAGCAGCCGCACTCTCCCAGCTCCCTCTTTGAGATCCAGCTGTATTGATACAAGTTGGGTCACGGATTGCGAGAACTGAACCTACTGACAAGTGCCCGTGGAAAGAAGACGGTGGGGATTTCTGGTCAGAGAAGAGGGGAGGGTTGGGGGAAAGCGAGAGAGAGTTAAAGAGAAAAGCCGATTTGGGAGTGAACCCTGGGGCGGGATTTTAGGGGCGAGTTGAGATGTTTAACAGGAACCAACTGGCCCGTAAAGTCCCGCTTTTGGAAATCACGCATTCGCCTGCAAGTTTAAACATCAGCGCTCCTTTTCCTCCTCTGGATTATATCGAGTATCCTGGCCTGTGTCCTCCTGGCGACGGATAAGGATGGGGGTTCTCTAATGATCAGTAAACCTCTGAGTATAACTTTCCCTAAGACCTGTAACAAGTAGTTACTAGACGAGCCTTTTAAATGATCTGAATATGACTTTCAAACTGTGGTATATTTGATTTTAACTTGTTTTAAATATAGTCATGTATTGCGCGGTAATTTACGCGGTAACACATAGTATGGTAGCAATATTTTAATAGCTCTTTCTAATTATATTAATTAATTCAAGGTATTTAGTATAACTGTAACTTCACTTCTTTTGTAACCTTTTTTGTAACTTCACTTTGTGTAGCTAAGCGATGTTAATTATTCTCAAATCTAGTGTTTACTGTGAACTTTATCAGTATAATGTTTTATAAAGTTTAACTTCTTGTTGCACTTCGAAAATAAACTATGGAGTAAATGTTAGTTTGAATATATTTAATTGATGAGATTTAAGACAAAATAAAAGGTGTCACTCGAGTTAAATGAGTTACTGTAATGTGGTCCTGGTACAGAATTGGAACAGCCATAAATCTGTACCCTGAGCCAGTTAGCAGATCAATAGCTCAGATTCTGCCTATTTAAAAATGAACACAGTTCCGCAGGGAAAGTGAGGGACTTTTAGGGGCAGGTGTGTTTCAGTTACACAATCATAATGCCCCTAAAAATCCTTATTGTTCCTGCAGTAATCATCTATGATACAAAAATGACCAAAGAGATCAGGAGTGTTTTGCTTTTTTGACTCATAGGCTTCTGATAGCTTCAGTATTGTCGACATTTCAATGACTGGGGTGACTGTTCTGATGTGAGTGACTGTTTAATCAAGATTCACAGGGATCAGAAATATCCGGGATATGCATTTCAGATTGTGAATAATTCGAGGAAAGATTTTTAAGATGTTAACTCATGAAAATCACCATTGGTGAAGTGGAAAATATAGTTAGGTGAAAATAGTTGAAAGTGATATTTAACTTTGTTTTCAAGTGAAAAAAAAAATACTAGGACAATGTCCCCTGCTCATGGTAGCAAATGGTAACCCGGTAAAAATATGGCGGCACGGTGGCGTAGTGGTTTGCACTTCTGCCTCGCAGCGCTAGGGACCTGGGTTCGGTCCCTGGCTTGGGTCACTGTCTGTGTGGAGTCTGCGCGTTCTCTCTGTGTCTGCGTGGGTTTCCTCTGGGTGCTTGGGTTTCCTCCCACAGTCTAAAAGCTGGTTAGGTGCATTGTAAATTCTCCCTCAGTGTATCCGAACAGCAATGGAATGTGGCAACTAGGGGATTATCACAGAAACTTCATTGCAGTGTTAGTGTAAGCCGACTTGTGACACTAATAAATAAACTTTAAAGTAATTGCTTTTAAAATAAGTTGGCAATCTAAAAATAGACAAAAAAGACTTGAATTTAATTTGTGTATTTCGCAGCATCTCTCAGCTAAAGAAGCACATTTGAAGTGTGGTCACTTGTAATATTGGAAACATGGCAGCCAACCGAGGAATAGGGGAGCCCATTAGCCAATGGAGACAATATGGATAATAGGCAAATTTATTTCAGAGTCCTGGTTAATAAGCTTGCTTTTACTTTAGGATTGTATTGAATTTTACCATGGAAAATAAATAGAACATTTAATAAAAAAAACTTCTGATTGTTGATTATTTCCTACTAAGACTTATTTTCGTTGCTGAATTTTGTTCTTGGTTCTATGTTTTCTATCCGATGCTAAAATTGAGGGAACAAACATGTCCTTGAGTGGCTGGTGTGCTGTGTTTGTGTGGGTTGGGTCCCAGTACTGCGGCCACCCAGATAGTTTATCAGTCGTTGTCAGAAGGATGTGAAAGGCTATCATGAACACAAATAAATATGTCACCAGTAAGTTTCATAAGAAATGTGATAACAGTGAAATAAGTTGCTGGCAAGTTCATAAGCAAGGCATATAAGCTGACGCAAATATTCTAATATGTATATTTTAAACTTTTCATAGAAAAATATATTTTACCAAAAAGTAAAGCTTACTGCCATCTTAAATGTAAGTGACACCCATTAGGAGCCAACCTTTCATAATGCTTTAATTCGTGGTTTCTTCCAACTGCGAGCCAATATCTCCACCAACTTGTCCAAAGCTTTACAATAGTATTTGTGTTTGAGGTAAACATTACATTGATTGCTCAATATATTTTTTTCAGTTTGAGAGATGGTGCACGTTACAATTTATTTTACATTAAATACTTAGAACATTCATTTACAAGAAAAATGTGAGATGAGAAATTGGCCTAAGCTCAATGAGTCCACTACTTACTGCCCACTAAAGCAGTTAGTACTTTTTGCAAATGTCTTTCTCCAGTTATTGTTAATTATGTTGTCTGCGATCTAATGATGTAATTAAAGTGATCTATCAAGCCAAGAGAAGCTGCAATTTGGAAATATTATGTGTAAAGGTGCGTCTTCTTGAACTGAGTATATAACTAAAACCAGAGAGGTCTGGAATAGCGCATTCATTCCTGATTTATTGCCAAAACGTCAGACAAGAAATTCAGGGAATCGATGAGTTTTGATGAAAGCTACACTAAAGTGATTGATAAATTTGTCATGTCCAGCTCCTCAAGAGTATTTCAGTTGCACTGGGAACCCTGGCAGGGCTGGAGAAAAATGTCGTATCTATCAACAGAATAACTAGGTTTTGTTAGTTTTCTTTCTTCAACTGACATGAGCAGAAATCAAAGCAGAATATTCAAGCAAAAGCTCGTACACGCAGTCTGCAAATGATGCCAGTCTAGTTTGCAGTGACCTTTGCACTTGGGAATCGATTAACTCGTCAGTAAACAGGATTGATAGACACTGCAAACCCATGCTGACTTCGACTGCCAATGCTGTTCTCTGACTGGGTCTGAAAAGAGTTAGAGACAGCCTTTCTTTTCTCTCTGTGTTCTGTTCTGTTTTCATTGAATAATTTGTTTGAACTGTCCTCTAAATTCAGTCGCTTTAAATGCAATGATTGTCTCACTGTGTTAAATAGAACTGCTCTGTGCCAAAACTGAGCTTGTTTGATAAAATGTGAGGAAGAATGTGCTTATCAGTAATTGGAAATGGTTAACATTTTTAAACCACTTACACCACTAATATATCTGAATGTAAGTGTGTGGGTAAATAGATACTTGCCTTGTTGCATATATGTTTGCTGGAACATTGTGAGGGAATATTATTTAAGAGTCAGTCACTATTAGGAGCCAGTATCCGACTGTTAGACTGTCAAAATTGACGAGTTTCCCAATATTATTTAAATTTTCCCCCTCGCCCGACTTCAGTGTAATTGGAGTACTTGTGCAGCTTTTTAAAAATTGGCTCTCAAATAAGGTAACAACTGATCATATGACTGTGAAGTAAGGTCACAGTAGCTTCCTTCTATTCTCTGGCCCGCGCTGATACT
Source organism: Mustelus asterias (assembly GCF_964213995.1). Classification (NCBI taxonomy): domain Eukaryota; kingdom Metazoa; phylum Chordata; class Chondrichthyes; order Carcharhiniformes; family Triakidae; genus Mustelus; species Mustelus asterias. Next base: position 58,048,374 of record NC_135823.1, on the reverse strand, counting down.
GACGTTTCCTTCAATTTGATTTTATTATTCAATCATGGGACATAGGCGTCGCTGGCTATGGCCAGCATTTATTACCCATTGCTAGTTGCCTTTTAAAAGGTGGTGGTGAGCTGCCTCTTTGAAACACTGCAGTCCACGTGCTGCGGGTTGACCCATCATGCTGTTAGGGAGGGAATTCCAGGATTTGGACCCAGCCACTGAAGGAACGGTGATATATTTCCAAGTCAGGATGCTGAGTGGCTTGGAGGGGAATTTGCACATGGTGGTGTTCGCAAGCATCTGCTGACCTTGTCCTTCCAGATGGAAGTGGTTGTGGGTTTGGAAGGTGCTGTCTAAGGATCTTTGGTGAATTTTTGCAGTGCATCTTGTAGGTAGTAACAGCAGTGTGTACTGAGCGTCAATGGTGGAGGGAGTGGATGTTTGTGGATGTGGTGCCAATCAAGTGGGCTGCTTTGTCCTGGATGGTGTCATTGAGTGTTGGAGCTGTACCCATCCAGGCAAGTGGGGAGTGTTCCATCACATCCCCGACTTGTACCTTGTAGATGGTGAAGGGTTTAATTTATTTTTTACTCAATCTTTCTCCGAGAAGGTGTGCATGTCACTTGTGTTGGGTTTCTTAGTTGTACTGCCACCAGTGCTTAGTATTAGATTAGTAATGATGTTGTTCACAGCCATGATGTTGTAACTGCCTTGTGTTCAGACTTGATTTAGGGGGTTAAGGCTGATTCTGAAGGGCAGGTTAACATGTTGCATGGTGTTAACCGATCACTGGCTTCAATGGAAAGCTTCTTTTGTGTTCCCCCGACCCTGCAAAGTTTGATCATGTGGAAGTACTATTTGAAAACTTTGGAAGATCAGAAGACATAAGTTTCAATCAGTGAATGTAACTAAAAATGAATTTGGTACTCATTCTAAGGTGGTGGAGCATTGAGAATGGAAAGCACTGTGCAGGTGCCAGTTGATATATGAAAAGTCTCACATCTCAATCCCACAATTGGCAGCACGGTGGTTAGCACTGCTGCCTCAGTGCCAGGGACCCGGGTTCAATTCCAGCTTCGGGTCTGTGTGGAGTTTCCTCCGGGTGCTCCGGTTTCCTCCCACAATCCAAAGATGTGCGGGTTAGGTAAATTGGCCATGCTAAATTGCCCCTTAGTGTCCCAAGATGTGTAGGTTTGGATGGACTAGCCATAGTAAATGTGTGGGTTACGGGGATAGGGTGGGGGGTGAGGGACTGGGTAAGATGCTCTTTTGGAGGGTCCTTGCAGACTCGGTGGGCCAAATGGCCTCCTTCTACACTGCAGAGATTCTATGATCTAGCCTACCTCTTGGACTATATTGTCGAATTCAGTTGCAGATAAACAAGCAAGATTGATCATTTCTCTGAGAGATGGGGGCAAGCCTTAATCTAATTTCCTCCATGAAAATCTTCAATGAAACACCTAAATGTTAGGTGCATTGACCCGAAGAGGCGCCGGAGTGTGACGACTAGGGAAATTTCACAGTAACTTCATTGCGGTGTTAATGTAAGCCTTACTTGTGACTAATAAATAAACTTTAAACCTTTAAACTTTAAATGTGGAGCACAGATGCTGAAACAGACTAGTTGGGCTAAATAATCTGCTTCTGAGCTGTAGACTCGATTTAATTAAGACCATTTGCTTCATCAGTGGAATTATTTTGCTTTGTGTTTTGATTGGATGGGAAACTTTCGTACCTGACATCACAGCCACCCACATGTCATTATAAGCTAACAGCGTGATTGGTCAAAGTGACATTGTGTCATTTTGTGTTGTAATAAGATGGATGGGATTCCCTGAGGAACCAGTCATCGACAAAAATAAAGTTGTCCAGGCATTTTTATTTTAAATAAGGTGGAGGCTGTTTAATTGTTTCCCCGGAGAATATGTTCTGAATGGCAATGTTTAAAGATTAATATCTTTTGACAGAATCTTGCTTAGTTCCAAATTTACAGTTGCCGTTCTGTTTGAAGTACATTTATTTAATACGAGATTATAATCACTGAATGTGCTTATTATTATGAGGCATTTTAATACAGGAATTAGAAAATGAAACTTAAAGTTTATTTGAATGCACTTATGTTTAAATAAGAGGCATTTTAGCCCAGGAATTAGAAAACAAAGCTTAAAGTTTATTTATTAGTGTCACAAGTAGACTTACATTAACACTGTGATGAAGTTATTGTGAAAATCTTCTAGTTGCCACACTCCGGCGCCTGTTCGGTGTGTGACAGAGCAGAGCCGTGTTACATATATAAAAATACGTTCAAAGCAAATGAACTGGGAAGTATTCATCGAATAAAAAACTCATGGCAATATTTATTGGATAGTAATTAAAAGCAAAGTCACCACCACAACTCCCAGAGCTTTGGAATAAGCGTAACCGAGCCTCTGCACACAAAAAAACAGTAAGAAGTCTCACAACACCAGGTTAAATTTGCTACCAAATAAACCTGTTGGACTTTAACCTGGTGTTGTGAGACTTCTTACTGTGCTTACCCCAGTCCAACGCTGGCATCTCCACATAAAAAAAAACAGGACAGACCAAGCTGTCATGTGCATTTCTTAGTGTGTAGGCACAATAAAAATATAATTTCCCATATAGCAATAAATTTCCTATGAGTATGTTGGAGTTTAGTGAGACCATTCTTGTTCATTGAGAAATGCAGATGTGTTTGTGACAGTTCTGGCAGAGATTCATTTTTTTATGAGCAATTATGCCCTGTAACTCACAGTATTATTCTGCTGTTAAAATGGGGAGGTACCTTAACCAATTGATCTTTGCAATGCTCAAAGGTCTCATTGCTGAGTGCGCACACATCCTATTTTCAAATTTTAGAGGGCAATTTTAGGCTAATTGCTGTTGGGTGTATCCTGACACAAAGATGGGCCAAATGGCCTCCTATTATAGGATTCTAAAAGATACTTCCTATTGCTTGAAGAGGTTCCTTGATACGTTTGCAGCTGTTGTGCACTCCGACATGTTAGAAGGAACCAACAATTGACATTCTTTGCCTTTTCGTTGCATTATGATTGAATGTAAGACAGAAATTATTGCACTTGAACTGTAACCGTTGCACATAAGATTTTTAATACTGAAATAGCTATACCTACTAGTTAAGCAGCTATGGCATTACCACGGCAGACAAAGGGAGTCGAGAACAAGTTTAGTCTCCAGGGGAAGTGGAGTTAGAGGGCAAGGCTCAACTGGAGCACAGTGTGCATGCATAATTCAGTCCCCATTTTACTGGTGTGTGTTATTTAATGTTACTTGAATAATTAAATAACAAAATCACGGGAGCTGAGAGATAAAGTTGATTGGAAGGTAGGAATATCAGGATGAGGAGCTGGGAGATGCTAAAACTAAAGAGTTATGGTACCACCACTGGTGGGAGGCTAGGATTACAGCATGGCAAATTTACATCGGCAGTTACCATTGGAACTTAACAATGGAAAGGTGCCATAAAACAGTGACAAAGGCAGTAAGCTTTCTCTAGACAGGATTAGTGGAAAAAAATATTTCTTTTAGAAATCCTTTGGCACTTTAATCCAACGTATGATGCACAATATGCAACTGTTTTTCTACCAGTCTCTCCATTGACCTGTATCCTTAATTATTTGGGGTATATCTTTCATTCTTGTGACACCACGGTATGTACAAAAGTTTGCATTCAGTAAGTTGTTGGTTTTTCTATATGAAATTCAAGACACAGCATGGGTAACACTCTTTCCCACTTTCTTTCACATACATAAGGGTGGCACAGTGGTTAGCACTGCTGCCTCACAGCGCCAGCGTTCTCTCCGTGTCTGCATGGGTTTGCTCCGGGTGCTCCAGTTTCCTCCTCCAGTCCAAAAGACGCACTGGTTAGGGTGCATTGGCCGTGCTAAATTCTCCATCAGTCTACCCGAACAGGTACTGGAGTGTGGCGACTAGGGGATTTTCACAGTAACTTCATTGCAGTGTTAATGTAAGCCTACTTGTGACATTAAAAAAAAATCAATTTTAAATTTAAGATGTGTAGGTTAGGTGGATTAGCCGCATATGGGCTTATGGGGGTGAGGGATAGGGCCTGGGTCAGATACTCTGTCAGAGAGTCGTTGCAGATTCGATGGGCTGAATGGCCGCCTTCTCCACTGTAGAGATTCTATGAATTCAATCATTATAGCATAACATTTTGAAATGCTGTGTTATTTGCAATTTAAAAGCTGAGTGTGTTCAAGGTCTGAGCATTTGTTTTATTCATTCGTGGGACATGGGCGTTGCTAGCTGACCAGCATTTATTGCCCATCCCTAGTTGCCCTTGGAGGCAGTTGAGAGTCAACCACTTTGCTGTGGCTCTGGAGTCTCATGTAGGCCAGACCAGGTAAGGACGGCAGATTTCCTTCCTTAAAGGACATTAGTGAACCAGATGGGTTTGACCAACAATCAACAGTGGCTTCATAGTCATCAGTAGATTCTCAATTCCAGATTTTTATAATTGAATTCAAATTCCACCATCTGCCGTGGTGGGATTCGAACCCGGGTCTTCAGAATATTACCTGAGTTTCTGAATTAACAGTCTAGCGATAATACCACTAGGCCATCGCCTCCCCACAAGAGTATACCTGAACTAGAGATGAAACTGACCAAAGCTGTCATTCCTGATTGTTATTCAGCAGTTCTGAAAGAAATATGTGTCTGCCCATGCATGTGCTTTGTAAATGAATGTGGAACTAACTTAGATGTGAGAGCCCTCATGCTTGAATAGTCAATTGGTTTTGCACATCATGTCATAGAAAGTGACCACTGAGAACAGGCCAACAATACTCACTGCTTTGGAAGCACTATTATCATTATTGTACAAGCTGTAACAGGAATAACTTGCACTTATAATCACTACTCTGGACCTCCAAACATCTGAAAACACTTAGCCATTAAAATACTTTTGAAGTAAAGTCACTGCTACACTGTTGAGGCAAAGATAGCAGCCAGTTTGCCCACAGCAAGCTCCAACAAGCAGCAGTGAGATGGCAGCATGGTGGCACAGTGGGGGCAACACAGTGGAACAATGGTTAGCACTGCTGCCTCACAGTGCCAGGGACCTGGGTTTGATTCCCGGCTTGTGTCACTGTCTGTGTGGAGTTTGCACATTCTCCCCTTGTTTGCATGTGTTTCCTCTGGGTGCTCCGGTTTCCTCCCACACTCCAAAGATGTGCGGGTTACGTAGATTGGCCAGGTTAAAAATTGCCCCTTAGAGTCCTGGGATGCATAGGTTAGAGGGATTAGCGGGTAAATATGTGGGGTAGGGCCTGGGTGGGATTGTGGTCGGTGCAGACTCGATGGGCCGAATGGCCTCCTTCTGCACTGTAGGGTTTCTATGATTTTATGATTTTCTATGATAAATTGTCCCTTAGTGTCAGAGGGACTAGCTAGGGTAAATGTATGGGGTTGTGGGGATAGGGCCTGGGTGGGATTGTGGTCAGTGCACTCTCAGTGGGCCAAGTGGCCTCCTTCAGCACTGTAGGGATTCTATGATTCTATGAAATGATCATATTGTTCGTTCCAATGGCTGAGAGGCTAATGTTGACCAGGACATAGAAACAGGAGTCGGCCACATAGCCCTTTGTGCCTGTTTCACCATTCAGTAGATCATGCTGACCTGCAACCTAACTCCCATCTACCAAGCTTCGCTCCATATCACGTAATGACACTTGGTGAACAAAAATAGTTAACAAAATTCCCTAGCTCTTCTTTTAGCAATGCTGCGGGATCTTTTACATCTGCCTGTGAGGCCAGAAGGGGCTCTCAGTTTAACATCTCAGCTGAAAGGTGAAAGCTCTTACAGAAGCGCCAGCCTCGATTTTGTGCTCAAGTCTTTGAAGGGAGGCTTGAGCCACCTCCTCGCTGCTTCAAAGATGAAAATACCAGCAGACGGAAGTTACTGGAACTTGGGTGGCACAGCGGTTAGCACTGCTGCCTCGCAGTGTCAGGGACCTGTGTTCAATTCCCGTCTTGGGTCACTGTCTGAGCCCAGTCTGCACATTCTCCCCGTGTCTGCGTGGGTTTCCTCCGGGTGCTCCGGTTTCCTCCCACAGTCTGAAAGACGTGCTGGTTAGGTGCATTGGCCGTGCTAAATTCTCCCTCGGTGTACCCGAACAGGCGCCAGAGCGTGGTGACTGGTGGATTTTCACTGTAATTTCATTGCAGTGTTAATGTAAGCCTACTTATGACATTAATAAGTAAACCAAACTAAAGTTAATGGATCTCTTGTGGCATTGTTCAGTACCACACAAATTGGCAGCGCCCAGTTAGATTGCCAAAAGAAAAAATGCTGGAAAATCTCAGCAGGTCTGGCAGCATCTGTAAGGAGAGAAAAGAGCTGATGTTTCGAATCCAGGTGACCCGTTGATTGCCAATTCCATACTACTGTCTTTTCAGGCAAAGCACCCATTGTTTTGACCGACAAGTGTTGAGGATTGAAAAGTAGTCTTCTGATGGTGCCAACTACATGGGTTGACTCTCCTCTGGGAAATGTTGAGCAGATCATGGCAGTTGACTGGGTTGGCACTGAATTTCCTACCTTAGGGGTAATTTTGACTGTGGTTGATAGTGTAAATGATGTGGGGATGCTGGCGTTGGACTGGGGTAAACACAGTAAGAAGCTTAACAACACGAGGTTAAAGTCCAACAGGTTTATTTGGTAGCAAATGCCTGTGGCATTTGCTCCCAAATAAACCTGTTGGACTTTAACCTGGTGTTGTTAAACTTCTTATCGATAGTGTAAAGCAGACGACGTTAACTAATTGGATAATCCATTGAAAGAATCATCAGAAGTAAGATAGCTCACATGTCCTGCTTCTCCATCGCATGATTCTGATGATTTACCATATCACTGAACCCTATCTCATGCAATCAGTCCCACAATATAAATATAATTTGCCGTTCCTCATATGGAACCACTTTGAGTTTTAAACACTTTCCACCAAAGTCTTGAACTAAAGAAAACAGAACAGTGAAAAGGGTTAAACAACACTCACTGTCTGGGAACCAGTGGAAAATCCAACTCATGTGTGGTATGTTTTTTCTCTGTTTTGCGATGATGCCATTCCATCAACTAAAAATTAAAAATGTGAAGGCAGCCGGAGAGTGTCTTCCCAAAGTTTTAAAGGTTCACTTTGTACTCATTGCAGTCATGCTGGAGCTAGTTTCAAAAATCAATATAATGGCATAGCTAACTCAAGGCGCTGGTAAATGGGATTACAGTGGGGACTGATGTCCACAGTTGCACTGTTCTATTCCAGATTATTCTTATGGTGCAGTGGGTTGGCATTCCTGCCTCTGAGCCAGAAGCTCTGGGTTCGAGTCCCACCCCAGGACTTGATGGCCAAGGAAGGTGCATTCAGAATGCGGCCAAACAGATTGAGTGTCAACCTACACATCCTTTCAAACATGCCAATGGCTGCTGTCAAGAGCGAGAGAGACTCCTGGTCAGCCACACTTGATGTGGAGTGGCACCCATCAAGCTGTAAGCCCCTGGCACTAGACTAGCGAGTCTGAAGAAATACAAAGAAAAGTACAGCACTGGAACAGGCCCTTTGGCCCTCCAAGCCCGTGCCGATCATGTTGCCCGAACTAAACTAAAAAAAAACCTTCTGCCCTTACTCGGTCCATATCCCTCTATTCCTTCCCTATTCATGTACCCATCCAGATGTCTCTTAAATGTTACTATATGCCTGTCTCCACTACCTCCGCTGGCAACACGTTCCAGGCACCCACTACTCTCTGTTTGAAAAGCTTCCCTCGCATTAAACTTTCCCTCTCTCACCTTGAACCTGTGCCTCCTTGTAATTGACACCTCCACCCTGGGAAAAAGCCTCTGACTATCCACCCTGTCAGTGCCTCTCATAATTTTGTGGACCTCTATCAGGTCTCCCCTCAGCCTCCTTCTTTCCAGTGAAAACAATCCTAGTTTATTCAACCTCTCCTCATAGTCAACACCCTTGAGACCAGGCAACATCCTGGCGAACCTTGCTCGGACTCTGGAGGTGGACCTAAGCCCGCCTTGGTGCACCACAAGTTGCGGGAAGGGAATTCCAGATTCTACGTGGGATGCAATGCACAAAATACTTTGAATTAATATGAGATATATAACTGGTCCTCCGGAGTCACATGACAATTCTTTCAGCAATCCTGCTTGCCCAAGCCATCGTCTGAGCCCGATTAATTGGACAACTTGGCGTGTGCCCTTTAGTTCATTCCCAAAGAAAATGGGTGGCGACGGGGATAATATATATTTATTTGCATGTTACTTAAATAAGATAATTATTTTCAGCAGGATCTTCTGATTTGTTTGAATTAAAATCTTCTTCAAACAGAACATACAAATGTAAATCTTTCCAGAGCAAACGATTACACAAGTTAGCTAATGATTGTCAGCAGATTAAAGCCCAACAAGATTGACCACAACAAGATTTCACTGTGTTTAAATTTCCTTGCCATCATGTTAATACACACTGCCAGCTATTAAAGAGACAATTGGCTTTTACAGATAGAACCCAACCTCAGTCGCCTGAGTGAAACAAATGTGACTTATAGAAGTAGCAAAATTGAATTTGAGGCAACATTTTCATGAAATCTTCTCGACAATGACATTGATAAGAACAACATGCAGCTGAGCTATAGTCTATCACAGTAATATTTCAAGGAGGCAGTGGTATTGTCACTGGACTAGTAATCCAGAGACCCGGGGGATAAAAGCAAAATACTGCGGATGCTGGAATCTGAAACAAAAACAGAAAATGCTGGAAAATCTCGGCAGGTCTGACAGCCTCTGTGGAGAGAGAATAGAGCCAATGTTTCGAGTCAGGATGACTCTTCATCAAAGCTGCCTGTCCTTGTCTGGGGGAGCGAGTAGATCACACTATAGATAGATAGATAGAACTTTCATAGAATCATACAGTGTGGAAGGAGGCCATTCGGCCCATTGAGTCTGCACCGACCACAATCCCACCCAGGCCCTATCTCTGTTACCCCATGCATTTACCCTAGCTAATCCCCCTGACACTAAGAGTCAATTTAGCATGGCCAATCCACCTAACCCGCACATCTTTGGACTGTGGGAGGAAACAGAAGCCCCCAGAGGAAACCCATGCAGACACGGGGAGAACGTGCAAACTCCGCACAGACAGTGACCCGAGGCTGGAATCGAACCTGGATCTCTGATGCTGTGAGGCAGCAGTGCTAACCACTGTGCCACCCTGCCACCCAATGAGTGCAAGTGTCTGATAGGGGCCCACCATACCTTATTGGGGGCAGTACAGTGGTTGGCACTGTGGGAGGTGATGGCGTAGTGGTATTGTCACTGGACTAGTAATCCAGAGACCTGAGGTAAATGCTCTGGGGACCCAGGTTCAAATCTCGCCATGGCAAATGGTGACATTTGAATTTGATATGAATCTGGAATTCAATATTTAATGATGAACATGAAATCATTGTTGATTGTTGTAAAAACCCATCTGGTTCACTTATGTGCTTTAGGGAAGGAAACCTGTTGTCCTTACCTGGTCTGGCCTACATATAACACAGCAATGGGGTTGACTCTTATCTGCCCCTTCAAGAGCAATTAGGGATGGGCAATAAATGTTCCATGAACTAATAAAAAAAATTTCTAAACATTCAGATATTCATTTGTGATATGTCTAAAAGTGTCACTGCATGATTATGTTTAAAGTTTCAAAGTTTATTTAGTAGTGTCACAAGTAGGCTTACATTAACACTGCAATGAAGTTACTGTGAAAATCCCCTAGTCGCCACACTCCGGAGCCTGTTCGGGTACACTGAGGGAGAATTTAGCATGGCCAATGCACTCTAACCAGCACGTCTTTCGGACTGTGGGAGGAAACTGGAGCACCCAGAAGAAACATACGCAGACACAGGGAGAACGTGCAGACTCCACACAGACAGTGACCCAAGCCGGGAATCGAACCCAAGTCACTGGCACTGTGACAGCAGTGCGAACCACTGTGTCACCATGCCACCCTCTGCAGAGTAATATGCAATATATATAGACTTGATACCATCATTAGATACAAAATACCAACACTACAATATGAAATTATTTACACTGAACACCTAACAGGGATTGGAACGACAGACCATTGCTTCCTACTTGAAAGCCCACCTGACAGCTTGGAGGACAGGTTATGTAACAGGTCTCACATCGGTCAGATGTGCCAATGCAGAATCTGGAATAGAACAGCGTAGCTTCTGGATATCACCTCCTATTGTATTTTCAGTTACCAGGGCCTCGGGTTAAGTATCCCATTGCTTGATTTTTGAAACTAGTTGCAGCATAACCGCAACAAGTACAAGATAAACCTTTAACACTTTGGGAATAAAGTTGAAGACATTTTTTAATTGCAAGCTAATACCATGGCAGAGAAAAACACGCCACACATGTGAGTTGGATTTTCCACTGATTCCCAGGCTGTGAAATGGAGGGAACTTGACTGGCTATTGCCCTTCATTATTCACTCACTAAAATCCAGCTGTCAGCAATAATGTTGATGTGGATGCAATGGGAAGCAAGACCTTTGTCATGAAGGAGCAATGGCAGGAAAAGGAGAGGATCAGTGTCGTACCTGATGGAGCATGGGAAATTATTGAACATCAATGATGGGACAAAATATGCCCAGGCCGATCCTTCAACCAACTACCTAGTCATTTATCTCATTGCTTTTGTGGAACCTTGCTGTTTGCAAATTGGCATCCAAATTACTTTAATTTCAACAGTAGCTACACTTCAAAGGTGTTAAATTGGTTGCAAAGTGCATTAGGGTTAAATGCAGGTTTTAAAAAACATTTATATCATACTTATTGAGTTGATTTATTATTGTCACATGCATTGGGATATAGAACATAGAACATAGAACATTACAGCGCAGAACAGGCCCTTCGGCCCACGATGTTGCACCGACCAGTTAAAAAAAAAAAAACTGTGACCCTCCAACCTAAACCAATTTCTTTTCGTCCATGAACCTATCTACGGATCTCTTAAACGCCCCCAAACTAGGCGCATTTACTACTGATGCTGGCAGGGCATTCCAATCCCTCACCACCCTCTGGGTAAAGAACCTACCCCTGACATCGGTTCTATAACTACCCCCCCTCAATTTAAAGCCATGCCCCCTCGTGCTGGATTTCTCCATCAGAGGAAAAAGGCTATCACTATCCACCCTATCTGAACCTCTAATCATCTTATATGTTTCAATAAGATCCCCTCTTAGCCGCCGCCTTTCCAGCGAAAACAATCCCAAATCCCTCAGCCTCTCCTCATAGGATCTCCCCTCCATACCAGGCAACATCCTGGTAAACCTCCTCTGCACCCTCTCCAAAGCCTCCACATCCTTCCTGTAATGTGGGGACCAGAACTGCACACAGTACTCCAAGTGCGGCCGCACCAGAGTTGTGTACAGTTGCAACATAACGCTACGACTCCTAAATTCAATCCCCCTACCAATAAACGCCAAGACACCATATGCCTTCTTAACAACCTTATCTACTTGATTCCCAACTTTCAGGGATCTATGCACACATACACCTAGATCCCTCTGCTCCTCCACACTATTCAAAGTCCTCCCGTTAGCCCTATACTCAACACATCTGTTATTCCTACCAAAGTGAATTACCTCACACTTCTCCGCATTAAACTCCATCCGCCACCTCTCGGCCCAACTTTGCAACCTGTCTAAGTCTTCCTGCAAACTACGACACCCTTCCTCACTGTCTACCACACCACCGACTTTGGTGTCATCAGCAAATTTGCTAATCCACCCAACTATACCCTCATCCAGATCATTAATAAATATTACAAACAGCAGTGGCCCCAAAACAGATCCCTGAGGTACACCACTTGTAACCGCACTCCATGATGAATATTTACTATCAACCACCACCCTCTGTTTCCTATCCGCTAGCCAATTCCTGATCCAATTTCCTAGATCACCCCCAATCCCATACATCTGCATTTTCTGCAGAAGCCTACCATGGTGAACCTTATCAAACGCCTTACTAAAATCCATATATACCACGTCCACTGCCTTGCCCCCATCCACCTCCTTGGTCACTTTCTCAAAAAACTCAATAAGGTTAGTAAGGCACGACCTACCTGCCACAAAACCATGCTGACTATATTGTGGAAAGTATTGTTTCTTATGTGCTTATAAAGACAAAACATACTGTTCATCGAGTATATGGGGAGAAGGAAAGGAGAGGGTGCAGAATGGAGTGTTGCAGTTATAGATAGGATAGTATTCATAGAATCATACCGTGCAGAAGGAGGCCATTCGGCCCATTGAGTCTGCACCGACCACAATCTCACTTAGGCCCTATCCGCATAACCCCATGCATTTACCCTAGCTAGTCCCCTTGGCACAAAGGGGCACTTTAGAATGGCCAATCCACCTAACCCGCACATCTTTGAACTGTGGGAGGAAACCGGAGCATCCAAAGGAAACCCACGCAGACGTGGGGAGAATGTGCAAACACCACACAGACAGTGACCCAAGCCGGGAATCGAACCCGGGCCCCTGGCACTGTGAGGCAGCAGTGCTAACCACTGTGCCACCGTGCCACCCCCTAGAGTATAGAGAAAGATCAACTTAATATATAATAGGTCCATTCAAAAGTCTGATGGCAGCTGGGAAGAAGCTGTTCTTGAGTCGGTTGGTATGTGATCACAGACTTTTGTATCTTTTTCCTGACGGAAGAAGGTGGAAGAGAGAATGCCCGGGGTGCGAGTGGTCTTTGATAAAACTGGCTGCTTTTCCGAGGCAGCAGGAAATGTAGACGGTGATGTGTGGCTCTGTGACAGAGAGGAGAGGTTAAGGATTGCAAAACTGAAAACATGGGCTGGATTTCCCTGGGCTGGGAGGTGGGAGAGTTGGCAAAACGGAGAGGGAAGGAGTCGGGAAGGGAGCCAAACGTCTTCCCACTGGGTAGCCAGTTGAACCACTTGGTGGACCAGTTGAGCACCAGTGAAGTTGCTGAGATGCTGGCCCTTGCGAGTTGGCCGCTCTAAGGGTTGAGCTGCTGCCCTCTCAGTTGGACAGTTGAGCACTTGTTAATTGTTCGCCACCAGCACAGTGCTGGCCCAGGGTGGCAGCTCCCGCAAGGTTGACTCCCATTTTCGGCCCTGAGTGGCACGATTTCAGGCTCTGTTGTAAAGGTCAGGTCCCATAGGAAAAGATGGTGCGGAGTCAGTCGTGGCAACAGGATAAATGCAATTTCCACCACTGTCAAGCTAGCAGTTAATTCAATTGGTTGAGGGTTTCTCCCTTGTGTAAAGGTTAAACCTGGAATGTGCTGCAGGAATTGGTGCTGTTTGTTTAAACCAAAATTAGCATCTGACGCAAAACAGTGGAGAGTTGAACGGGACTTTAACCTGGACAAGACTTGCATTTGCTTTACCTATTGGAAGAGGAGTGGTTATACAGAGAACTGTGCCAAAAAATAATGATTAATGTGAACAACTTTCACACACACTGCAATAAAAAATGATGTATGCATCTTACTCATGTGAAAGATTAGTTTGATAATGGGTTTCACATCAGCTGTAAAGAGGTGTTGTTGAATTTTTTTTTGTTAGCTTCTAGTGCTTGTGGTTGTTGATCTCAAATATCCACCTAATGGTTTGGAATTCCATGTTTCTCCCTTTTTATAAGTTTACCCATTGAGGCTCCAAGCTCCCTGCATCTTCCGGCAATGGTAGCTCCCCAACTTTCCTACAAAATAAGAAAATGCTGGAAAATCCCAGCAGGTCTGACTGCATCTGTGGGGAGAGAATAGAGCCAACGTTTCAAGTCTGGATGACCCTTCGTCAGAGCTGACTCATCTAGACTTGAAATGTTGACTCTATTTCCACTCCATCTGACGAAGGAGCAGCGCTCCGAAAGCTAATGGTATTTGCTACCAAATAAACTTGTTGGACTTTAACCTGATGTTGTTAAAACTCCTACTGTGTTCACCCCAGTCCAACGCCGGCATCTCCACATCACGTCTATTTTCTCCCCACAGATGCTGTCAGACCTGCTGAGATTTTACAGCATTTTCTGTTTTTGATTCAGGCTCCAGCAGTATTTTGCTTTTACCCCAACTTTCATAGTTGTCTGTGTTCAGTTGATAAGAGGTGCAAGTCTCACGTTAAAGTCTCACTGTAGAGACCTGTTCGTATAATCTAAGCTGACACTCCCAGCCCACTATTCAGATTTAGAGTATGGTCATTCTCCCTCAAAGCCCTGGCTCATATCGCCAGCATCATTGAAGAAGCTTCACTCTGGTTGTTTATCTCATTGCTGTTTGTGGGATCCTGCTGTGCAGAAATTGGCAGCTGCCTTTCCTACATCACAACAGTGACCACACTACAAAAGCACTTTATTTTCCACAAGGCAGTTTGGGATGTCCTGAGTTCAGGAAAGGAACTATTTTGAATTATTTTTTAAAATCCGTTCATGGGATATGGCTGCCGCAGCATTTATTGCCCATCCCTCATTGCCCTTGAGAAATTGGTAGTGAGCCGCCTTCCTGAAGCGCTGCAATCCAGTTGGTGTAGGTACACTCACAGTGCTGTTAGGAAGAGAGTTCCAGGATTTTGACCCAGCGACAGTGAAGGAATGGCAAAATAGTCAGGATGGCGAGTGAGTCTTTTAATTGATTTGAGTTAAGATGGGTCATTACCTTTCAATATGAAGCCTCCACAACAAACTTTCCACTGCTGATCTTGGAATCATAGAATCCCTACAGTGCAGAAGGAGGCCATTCAGCCCATCGAGCCTGCACTGGCAACAATCCCACCCAGGCTCTATCCCTGTAACCCCAAGTATTTACTCTGCTAGTTCCCCTGACACTAAGGGACAATTTAGCATGGCCAATCAGCCTAACCTGCACATCCTTGTAGTATGGGAAGAAACCGGAGCACCTGGAGGAAAGCCACGCAGATGCGGGGAGAACATCCAAACCCCACACAGACAGTGACTCGAGGCCGGAATTGAACCCGGGTCCCTGGGCTCTGTGAAGCTGCAGTGCTAACCACTGTGCCACCATGCCCGCCCTACTGTTCTGTGAATCAATGAAACTCATCCCAGACTCAGGCAGGAAGTATGAATATCATTAGCATCAGATTAGTGTCTTAACCATCAGGTATTAATTTGTTATCTTAATGCAAGCTACACAATGTGATCTATCTATAATTATTGCAATGGCCACTTATACAGTCTGTCACCAGTGTGATTACAATATTGTGTCTGGTGCAGGTAGGCTGCGTGATTACAATTATAGCTCTACTGTCTCTTGCTGTGGACCTGGTGTTGTTAAACTTCTTACTGTGTCTCTTGCTCACAGAAAAGGTGTAATAGATAAACCACACAATGTGGTTCTGTGGAGTATTCTCATATGCCTGGTGCTCCATCACAGTCTGAAATGGGAACCTTTAGGCTGTGCTCCATGGCGATAACACAGAATTTTAGTTGTGATTGGATTGGTGATTCGAATGGGCGAAGATCAAACGGGTTGAGAATTTCCCGCAGCATCAAGTCTCTCACTTTTTATTTGTAAACAGCGGGAGAAGAGCACAGGACACCAATTAGCTTCATGCTTAGATCATGATCCATGAGGTTCACTGCTGCCTCACAGCGCCAGGGATCCAAGTTCGATTCCCCGTTTGGGTCACTGTCTGTGCGGAGTCTGCACGTTCTCCCCATGTCTGTGAGGGTTTCCTCCAGGTGCTCCGGTTTCCTCCCACAGTCCGAAAGAAGTGCATTGGCCATGCTGAATTCTCCCTCGGTGTACCCGAACAGGCGCCGGAATGTGGCGACTAGGGGCTTTTCACAGTAACTTCATTGCAGTGTTAATGTAAGCCTACTTGTGACACTGATAAATAAACTTTAAACACACTGTCCATGCCATGCCTGCTCATTCGCTCAGAGCATTTGATAGCATCCTAACCTAAATGGCTGTCTAGTTCTAAGTCTCTTGGACCATTGCACGGGTAAGGAGGGTATATAGGACACAGGCAATTGGGACTAGCATAGTGGTTAAAAAAAAGGGTGGCATGGACAAGTTGGGCTGAAGGGCCTGTTTCCATGCTGTAAACCTCTACAACTCTATCAGATATGCGTTCGGTAATGGTAACAAAGTTGGATGCATTGGCACTAGTTGTAAATCCTGAGCTATAAGGTCAACCCTGTTGATGATACAGCAAGAAAATCCACAGGTTCACAGTGAGGGGGAAAGTTTAAGGGAGATGTGCAGGGAAAGTTCTTCACACAGAGGGTGGTGGGTGCCTGGAACGCGCTGCCAGTGGAGGTGGTGGAAGCAGGCACGTTAGCAACGTTCAAGGTGTATCTTAATTCCAGATATTTTTTATTGAATTCTAATTCCGCCATCTGCCGTGGCGCGATTCGAACCCGAGTGCCCAGAACATTTGCCTAATAGTCTAGCGATAACACCACTAGGCTTTCACTTCCCAATATAACGTAATTTGTCACAACTCAACAAAAATCACTCTGTGAATGCCCAGGCAGTTCTGTGCTACTTAATAATGGAAAATGACCATGCAGTTGAGAATGATGCATTGGCCAGTTTCTCCTGTATTTGCATGTCCTGAAAAGTCCCTCAGGGCAGCAATTTTATGGTAAACTGCAGTGAAATGTTCAAGATGGTTCGGTGAGTATTATAGAGGATGCAGGGGCGACAGTTCAATATTGTGTAAAGTATAGTTTTAAGTACGCCAAGAATAATCAGAACGTCTCTTTGTATAGTCTACTGATAAGTTGGTAATTTGATTAAGTGTACAAAATCACAGGGAAAGTCATTTCCTGTGGACAGTCATTATATTGAAGTATGGAACATTTAACTCTATCATGTACAGGATTCATCAGAGTTACGGCCAATTCCTTGCACAGTCATGGTCTCTATCAGGCATGACTGACAACACTAATTATTGCTTCATTCCAGCAGCAATTTCCCTCCACCGGTTTTCGGTTCAATGCAGAAAGGAAGATATCTCTGTCGTTACTACTGTGCTCCACCCACATACCTCTGACGAATCGCATTTTTATGTTTCACCTTGTGGTAAACCACTGTTAGCTTATTGCCTGTGTGTGTGTGTGACATGCCTGTTCATGCCCCTGCCAGCCCGGCCTGGGACTCCTCCCCCCTGGTCCAGGTATAAAGGTGACTGCTCCCCACCCCCTGCCTCAGTCTCTGGACCAGTTCATCGGCATGGGTGTGCTCCAAGTCTTTTGCTAATAAAAGCTTATTTGTTCGAGCATACAAACTAGTCTTTGCTTGATTGATAGTGCATCACACCTTGACTTTGAAGGACCACAAACCAGAATGACAGAGGAGACATCACCAGACTGAAAGAGAGCACAGCGAGAACTGGGCACAGGAATCTGTGGGATTTGGGTAAAACCAGCATCTTATAGAACCATAGAAAATTACAGCTCAGAAATAGGCCTTTAGGCTCTCCTTGTCTGTGCCGAACCATTTTTTGCCTAGTCCCACTGACCTGCACTTGGACCATATCCCTCCACACCCCTCTCATCCATGAACCCGTCCAAGTTTTTCTTAAATGTTAAAAGTGACCCCACATTTATCACTTTATCCGGCAGCTCATTCCACACTCCCACCACTCTCTGCGTGAAGAAGCCCCCCCTAATATTCCCTTTAAACTTTTCTCCTTTCACCCTTAACCCATGCCCTCTGGTTTTTTTCTCCCCTAGCCTCAGTGGAAAAAGCCTGCTTGCATTCACTCTATACCCATCAAAATCCTTATACACCTCTATCAAATCTCCCCTCATTCTTCTACGCTCCAGGGAATAAAGTCCCAACCTATTCAATCTCTCTCTGTAACTCAGCTTCTCAAGTCCCGGCATCATACTTGTGAACCTTCACTGCACTCTTTCAACCTTATTTACATCCTTCCTGTAACTAGGTGACCAAAACTGTACATGATACTCTAAATTCGGCCCCACCAATACCTTATATAACCTTACCATAACACTCCAACTTTTATACTCGATACTCCGATTTATAAAGGCCAATGTACCAAAGGCACTCTTTACGACCTTATCCACCTGTGACGTCACTTTTAGGGAATTCTGTACCTGTATTCTCAGATCCCTCTGTTCTACTGCACTCTTCAGTGTCCTACCATTTTACCTTGTATGTTCTACCTTGGTTTGTCCTTCCAAAGTGCAATACCTCACACTTGTCTGCATTAAACTCCATCTGCCATTTTTCAGCCCATTTTTCTAGTTGGTCCAAATCCCTCTGCAAGCTTTGAAAACCTTCCTCACTGACAACTACACCTCCCGTCTTTGTATCATCAGCAAATTTGCTGATCCAATTTACCACATTATCATCCAGATCATTGATATAGATGACAAACAACAATGGACCCAACACCGATCCCTGCGGCACACCACTAGTCACAGGCCTCCACTCAGAGAAGCAATTCTCCACAACCACTCTCTGGCTTCTTCCATTGAGCCAGTGTCTAATCCAATTTACTACCTCCCCATGTATACCCAGCGACTGAACCTTCCTAACTAACCTCCCATGAGGGACCTTGTCAAAGGCCTTGCTGAAATCCAAGTAGACAACATCCACCGCCTTCCCTTCATCCACTTTCCTGGTAACCTCCTCGATAAACTCTAATAGATTGGTCAAACATGACCTACCACTCACAAAGCCATGTTGACTCTCCCTAATAAGTCCCTGCCTATCCCAATATTTGTAGGTCCTATCCCTTATCACACCTTCCAATAACTTGCCCACCACCGACGTCAAACTTACTGGCCTATAATTTCCTGGATTTCTTTTGGAACCTTTTTTAAACAACGGAACAACATGAGCCACCCTCCAATCATCCGGCACCTCCCCCGTGAATACTGACATTTTAAATATGTCTGCCAGGGCCCCTGCAAGTTTAACGCTAGCTTCCCTCAAGATCCGTGGGAATACCCTGTCTGGTCCTGGGGATTTATCCACTCTGATTTGCCTCAAGACAGCAAGCACCTCCTCCCCTTTAATCTGTAAAGGTTCCATGACCTCCCTACCAGTTTGCCCTATTTTCGTAGACTCCATGCCCGTTTCCTTAGTAAATACGGATGCAAAAAAATCATTTAATATCTCCCCCATTTCTTTCGGTTCCATGCATAGCCGACCACTCTGATCTTCAAGAGGACCAATTTTATCCCTCACTATCCTTTTGCTCCTAACATACTTATAGAAGCTCTTTGGATTTTCCTTCACTCTGTCTGCCAAAGCAACCTCATGTCTTCTTTTAGCCCTCCTGATTTCCCTCTTAAGTAGCTTCTTGCACTTTTTATACTCCTCGAGCATCTGATCTGTTCCTTGCTGCCTGTACATTTCATACAACTCTCTCTTCCTCTTAATCAGTGTTACAATCTCCCTCGAGAACCAAGGTTCCTTATTCCTATTTACTTTGCCTTTAATCCTGACAGGAACATACAAACTCTGCACTCTCAAAATTTCTCCTTTGAAGGCCTCCCACTTTCCATTTACATCCTTACCAGAGAACAGCCTGTGCCAATCCACACTTCCCAGATCCCTTCTCATTTCATCAAATTTGGCCTTTTTCCAGTTCAGAACTTCAACCCGAGGACCAGATCTATCCTTATCCACGATCAGGTTGAAACTAATGGCATTATGATCACTGGATCCAAAGTGTTCCCTCACACTCACATCCATCACTTGCCCTAACTCATTTCCCAATAGGAGATCCAATATCGCATCCTCTCCAGTTGGCACCTCTATAAACTGATGTAGAAAATTCTTTGATTTTATTGAAAATATATTTGATGAACGATAGGATTTACATTTACAGATTACCTTTCACAACTTCAGAATGTCTCAAAATGCCGTTCAGCCAAGCACTTTACTTTTGTAATGCAGTCACTGTTACCCTGTCAATCAGTTTTCACACAGCATGTTCCAAAAAACAGCAAGGTGACAAAGATCTGGGTCACTTTGTAGTAATTTTGGATGTGAATGGTTGGGATAGAATCATACAGTGCAGAAGAGGCCCTTCAGCCCATCGGGTCTGCACTGACACATCTTCAAAATTGGTGAGAAGGGATCTTTAACAAACCCCTGGAAGGCCAGGAGGAGTTCAGCTCAACATCTCATCCAAGTAAGGTGTGTTTCTTGATTAGGACATTTGTATAGATAATTGCAACCATCCTGCTAGCTCAGAATGTCTCTGGGGGTGGAACTGGTTAGCACTGCTGCCTCAAGCGCCAGGGACCCGGGTTCAATTCCTGGCCTCGGGTCACTGTCTGTGCAGAGTCTGTATGTTCTCCCCGTGTCTGCATGGGTTTCCTCCCACAGTCCAAAAGACCTGCTGGTTAGGCCGTGCTAAATTCTCCCTCAGTGTACCCGAACAGGCGCCGGAGTGTGGCGACTAGGGGGTTTTCCCAGTAACTTCATTGCAGTGTTAGTGTGAGCCTACTTGTGACTAATAAATAAACTTTATTTCCACTCATTCGGCCTGTCCAAATCACGCTGAAGCATTTCTGCATCCTCACAGGTCAGCCTCCCACTCAACTTTGTATCATTTGCAAATTTGGAGATAATACATTTAGTTCCCTCTTCCAAATCATTAATATATTATGCGAACAATTTAACAAATGCACCAGTAAAACGAAAATGCAGACATTTGCTGCAAGTGGTATTATTATATCAACACTGGGAACAGGCAAATACACTTTGGCCCATCTCATAGCGGATGCAACTTAGTTTCAAAGCTGTCCTTGAAAAGTTTTCAGGAGTTAGTTTTAGCTACAGTGTTTTCAGCAATGCAGAAAGAACTGTTTGACAATCAGAACTGAACCAGCAACACTAGTTTCACTTATATTATCTTTTCTCCTGCCTCCCCCACCCTCCCCTTGAGTTACCATCTTTGCTACAGCACTGCCTACACTTCGGAAGTACTTCATTGGCTGCAGCACACTTTGGGACCTCTGCAGGTCATGAAAGGCACTATGTCAATGGCACTCTTTTACTAGTGTCTGGGACTTCCTCTGCCAGGTGAGGCCTGGATTTCTACCTGAGCACTCTGAACACAGCTCTGTGACTGGTTACCAGTAGCTACATTCAGGGGAAGGACAAGGCGTACCTTCTGAGATCTGCTTGTGTTCCACGCTCCCCCCTCCACATCCCCATCTGCAATGTATTATCTCCAAATTTGCAATTCCGTCCAGTTGCAGGTGCTGAACTCAGGTGAAAAGCAGCATTCGTGGAAACTGGAACGTTCCTACAGAGGGATCTGGGCGTGCAGGTCCACAGTTCCCTAAAAGTGGCAAGACAGGTGACCAAGGTGATTTCAGAAGGCATATGGCGTGCTTGCCTTCATCGGCCGGGGCATTGAGTACAGGAGTTGGCAAAACATGTTGCAGCTATATAAAACCTTGGTTAGGCCTTAGTGGCGCATTGCGTGCAGTTCTGGTCACCACACTACCAGAAGCTTTGGAGAGAGTGCAAAGGTTCACTAGGATGTTCATAGAATTGCAACAGTGCAGAAGGAGGCCATTCAGCCCATCAGGCCTGCACCGACGAATATCCCACCCAGGTCCTATCCCCATAACCCCATGTATTTACCCTGTTAATCCCCCTGACACTAAGGAATAATTTAGCATGGCCAAACAACCTAACCTGCACATCTTTGGACTGTGGAAGGAAATCAGTGCAGCTGGAGGAAACCCACACAGACACGGGGAGAAGGTGCAAACTCCACACAGATAGTGACCCAAGGCCAGAATTGAACCCGGGTCTCTGGCGCTGTGAGGCAGCAGCGCTAACCACTGTGCCTGGTCTCAAGGGTGTTGACTATGAGGAGAGGTTGAATAAACTAGGATTGTTTTCACTGGAAACACAGAGGCTGAGGGGAGACCTGGTAGAGGTCTACAAAATTATGACAGGCATAGACAGGGTGGATAATCAGAGGCTTTTTCCAGGGTGCAAGTGTCAATTACAAGGGGGCACAGGTGAAAGGGGGAAGTTTACGGGAGATGTTCGGGGAAAGTTTTTCACACAGAGAATGGTGGGTGCCTGGAACACGCTGCCAGAGGAGGTGGTGGAAGAAGGCACATTAGCAACATTTAAGAGGCATCTGGATGGGTGCATGAATAGGGAGGGAATAGAGGGATACAGACTGAGTAAGGGCAGAAAGTATATTTTAGTTGAGTTGGGGCATCATGATCAGCACGGCTTGGAGGGCCAAAGAGCCTGTTCCTCTGCTGTACTTTTCTTTGTTCTTTGTTCAGCTAAAACTTAATCGTTTTTCTCCCTCTAGACTGCCAACAGGAAGCTGGGCCTCAGAAGGAGGTATTACATTCAGCTGGTGGGAGGCTGCCTTTCCACTAATCATAGCGTATCATAGAAACCCTACAGTGCAGAAAGAGGCCATTCGGCCCATTGAGAGCATTGACTTTCCAACAGATCATCCTACCTAGGTCCTGTCCCCTCCCACCCAAGCCCTATCCCCATAGCCCCATGTATTTGCCCCGCAATCCCCCTAACCTACACATCTTTTTAAATTTAAGTTTATTTATTATTGTCACAAGTACTCTTACATTAACACTGCAATGAAGTTACTGTGAAAATCCCCTAGTCGCCACACTCCGGCGCCTGTTCGGGTACACTGAGGGACAATTTAGCATGGCCAACGCACCTAACCAGCACGTCTTTCAGATTGTGGGAGGAAACCGGAGCACCCGGAGGGAACCCATGCAGACACAGGGAGAATGTGCAGACTCTACACAGACAGTGACCGAAGCCAGGAATCGAACTCGGGTCCCTGGCGCTGTGAGGCAGCAGTGCTGACCACTGTGCCACCGTGCCGTCTTTGGACACTAGGGGACAATTTACCATGGCCAATTCACCTAATCTGCACATGTTTGGACTGTGGGACGAAACCGGAGCACCCGAAGGAAACCCATACAGACACGTGGTGAATATGCAGACTCCACACAGACACCCAAGGCCGGAATTGAACCCGGGTCCCTGGCGCTGTGAGGCAGCAGTGCTAACCACTGTGCCGTCCTTATTTGTGCAAAGTGCCAAAAAGTGAGGTTACCGAAGCACTATTAAATTGATTTGCATGGAACATGTATATTTGAACATCAGTGCCTCGGAGGAATGTGATCAAGTTGCTTATGTGCAAAGATCTCGGGTAATTTGCCACTGGGGACAGACAGGTTTGACTTCTTCTTTCAAATCTCCAAATAAGGACTTCTCAGCAGTATTTCTTGTTGGATTTGTGTGTCCTTTGAGCTGATTTGTGCCACTGAATCAAGTGTGAATCACATCTGAATGCAAACAAATGCTCCTCCAATTTATGGTCAATTGCCCAACTATTGCAAAACCGATAGTTCTGATCAACTGCAAAATGATGACCTCTGCCCCCGGTTGCCTCATTATATCTTCAATACTCTTGCAATATAACTTGGACCCTGCGAGAAACTAGATAAAGCATCCCTACAATGCAGAAGGAGGTCATTCGGCCCATCGAGTCTGCACCGACAACAATCCCACCTTGGCCCTCTCCCCTTAACCTCACATATTTACCCCACTAATCCCTCTAACCAAACATCCCGGGACACTAAGGGGGCAATTTTGATCACCCTTTTATAGAAAGGATCTTATTAAACTAGAAAGAGTGCAGAAAAGATTTACTCGGATGCTACTGGGACTTGATCGTTTGAGTTGTAAGGAGAGGCTGGATAGACTGGAACTTTTTTCTCTGGAACATAGAAGGCTGAGGGGTGATCTTATAAAAGTCTATAAAATAATGAGGGGCATAGATCAGCTACATAGTCAATATCTTTTCCCAAAGGTAGAGGAGTCTAAAACTAGAGGGAATAGGTTTAAGGTGAGAGGGGAGAGATACAAAAGGGTCCAGAGGGGCAAGTATTTCACACAGGGGGTGGTGAGTGACTGGAACAAACTGCCAGAGGTAGAAGTAGAGGTGGGTACAATTTTGTCTTTTAAAAGGCATTTAGACAGTTACATGGGTAAGATAGGCATAGAGGGATATGGGCCAAATGCAGGCAATTGGGACTAGCTGAGGGGTTTAAAAAAATATCTCATAGCTGAGCCAACAAACTGATCATTTAGCTGATTCCCATTTAGTTCCTAACCAGTAAAGTTTGGTATTTGGCACTAAGATAGGAGGAAACTGTCTATATCAGTGTTACATTACAATGAAAGTTATAACATTAAAGCCTTTATTTTTAAATTGAGAAGGCTTATTGACAAACCATGGCCTAAGGTATAGGAGGAAGGCTGATCAAAGGAGAGAACCACATTTGTTATGATTCCCCCGCAGAGACAAGAGATTTGAACTCCCAGTGACTGACTGAAAAGATCACACAAAATTTCAAGTTTTAAGACATTGTACAGCTTTAATTAAAACATCTTCCAAGCATTCCAGTTTAATAAGACAAACAAGGACAGTAATTCAACTATTCATTTATTTAACACTTCTAATACCAATTCAAACATAAACAGTTGCAACTTATTAATTCTTTACTGAACTTTAACTTGTAAACTGCGTATTAACTTTAACGGAACATCAACTTTAACTATTTAACTGAAAATGGATACTACCGAGTTTAGGAAAACCTTGGCCAAGAAATATCCTTGATGTAGAATCTATCTTCTCCTCTCTGAAGTACCTTCAGGGTACAAGGTCTTGTTGCGATGGTTGGTCTCTTTGAGTTATCGCTGCCAAACAAAGGAATCACGTGTCTTTTATCCACAATTCTCCACTTGCTTCCGGAAAATTCTCTGTCATCCAGCCAACCGTGTAACCAGAAACTGATCACATGGCTCAAACAAGCAATGAAATTGCTTTTGAACAATGTCATTACACTTAGTTCAAACTGCATACTCCATACAGAGCAGCCATAAAAATCAGAGTCACATTGTCTCAGTTAATATAAAAAACTTCTCTGATCTGACCAACACAGGAAGCTTCAGATCACAGCTCTCAGACCAGAGCCTCTTTAAGACCTGCATCTGGTTTTAATCTATAAATTGACAAAAGTTCCCAGCATGCTTAGCTCTCAGCTAAAATAGCCATTTTAAAGCCACTATTGCCATTATTGTTATTAAATCATTGTTGTCGCCGTTCTTTCTCCGTCCACAAAGACTTTTACTGTAATTAACTAAAATTAGCAGTGACTAAACATCAGAGTATTAGTTGCTGACTAAGTAAACTACAGAAAAGATATCCCTCATAAGTTTCTTAACATGACCAATAATCCCTTGCCATGTTTATACATTAGACTGCACTCTCTGCAGAATTAAAGTCCTTACAGGAACCAATCTACAGTTACTCCCAACTTCCAATGGGTTCACTGTTCCCAGTTTTGCTGAGTTGTAATGTCCATCAAAAGTCCCTTCCCCAAGTCTTCTCAATTCCCTGAACTGACCTCCAAAGCAAGGCCCACAGCAATGATATCTTCTCCCTGTCACATCAGGGCAAATCTTCTGATGCCCTCAAATCTCTGCAGGTGCTGTCTCTTCAACCAGAGGGCAAGTTCAGAGTTCCCACTCAAAACAGTTGCAGTCACATCATCATGAAACAATTGCAAGATTGCGATGCAAGTTTCTTGGATATCCAAATCTTCGGAGTCAAATCCACAGAAGCTCGTGATTTACTCAGTCAAATGCTTTGGTAAGGTCGATGAACGCAATGAAGAGTTCCTGGTGTTGTTCTCAACATTTTTCTGGCAACAAAGACCGTGGCCGAGGTTCCTCTGAAAGGTCTAAAGCTCCACAATGTGTCTGGGAGTATTTCCTCAGTCACAGGGAGTAGGTGATTCACAAGAATGTGGTTCAGGACGAGGGAAATACCTTGATAGTTTCCACAGCATGATTTGCCTCACGTCTTGAAGATAGTCACAATTGTTGCAAATGTGAAGGATGATCCTTTTTTCCTCTTAAATCTGTAGGATGAGCGGAGGGAGTCTTGCTGTGAGCAATATCACGCCAGCTTTGAAGAGCTCAGCTGGGATACCATTGAGGCCGCAGGCTTTGTTGTCCACCATCCATTTGATTGCTTGTTGCAGCTGTCCCGTCGATGGTGGTTCTTCCATGGATTCGACCACAAGATAGTGGGCGGCAGGGTGGCACAGTGGTTAGCACTGCTGCCTCACAGCGCCAGGGACCCGGGTTCGATTCCAGCCTAGGGTGGACTGTCTGTGTGGAGTTTGCACGTTCTCCCTGTGTCTGCGTGGGTTTCCTCCAGGTACTCTGGTTTCCTCCCACAGATGAAAGATGTGTGCGGGTTAAATGCATTGGCCACCCTAAATTGCCCCTAAGCTTCCCGTGATGCTTAGGTTAGAGGGATTAGCAGGGAAAATATATGGGGATAGGGCTTAGGTGGGATTGTTGTCGGTGCAGACTCGATGGGCCAAATGGCCTCCTTCTGCACTGTAGGATTTTTATGATTATATGCCAGTTCGAGGTGCATTGGCCATGCTAAATTCTCCCTCAGTGTACCCAAACAGGCGCCGGAGTGTGGCGATGAGGAGATTTTCACACTAACTTAATCGCAGTGTTAATGTAAGCCTACTTGTGACTAATAAATAAACTTTATATGCCCTTTATCTTCTGGATTTGTCTTTAGGCATCAGCCTTGAGCTGTTGGCTTGTGACTTTGGGTTGTTCTGCCGGACAATGATGGCTGCTTGCATTTGAACTAGGAGGTCACACATCTCAGTGTCAGGTTTCATCGAACCAGTCCTGGTGATGTCGTTGACCAAACCCAGTGGTTTAGGCACAGGAGTTTAGTACAGCTGGCTCTGTTTAATCCCACTGCTTCGGAATGGAGTTGGATGTGTGATGATGTCCAGATTGGTTGTGAGCATCACTTGGAATTTCTCTCTTCAGTTGGGCTGCTTTAGGGTTGATGATGTGGAGATGCCGGCGTTGGACTGGGGGTTGACACATTAACCTTCTTCCACTTGGATTTTGAGCCTTGTGATGTCTTGGTGCTGGGTGAATGTCTGGAAGAGCTCACAGAGCAGCTTTATGTTTTAAAATGGTTACTGCATTGAATGGTACTGTGTTGGAAACTGTAGTTAAAATTACAATTTAGAACCAAGATTCATTCATGAGATGTAGGCATCGCTGGCTAGGCCAGCATTTATTACCCATCCCTAATTGCCCTTGAGAAGGAGGTGGTGAGCTGTCTTCTTGAACTGCTGAGGTCCATGTGGTGTAGGTACACCCACTGTGATATTAGGGAGAGAGTTCCAGGGTCTTGACCCAGCAACAG
Source organism: Mustelus asterias (assembly GCF_964213995.1). Taxonomy (NCBI): domain Eukaryota; kingdom Metazoa; phylum Chordata; class Chondrichthyes; order Carcharhiniformes; family Triakidae; genus Mustelus; species Mustelus asterias. Next base: position 58,021,010 of record NC_135823.1, on the reverse strand, counting down.
TGAAGGAACAGTAATATATTTCCAAGCCATGGTGGTGTGTGGCTTCAAAAGGAATGTCAAGTCGATGGTGTTCTCAAGTGTCTGCTGCCCTTGTCTTTCTAGATAGTAGTGGTCGTGGGTTTAGAAGGTGCTGTCTAAGGAGCCCTGGTAAGTTCATAGAATCATGGAATCCCTACTGTGCAGAAGTAGGCTATTCGGCCCATCGTGCCTGCACCGACAACCATCCCAACCAAATCCTATCCCTGTAAATCCCCTGCTAATCCCCCTGATACTAAGGGGCAATTTAGCATGGCCAATCATTTTAACCTGCACATCTTTGGACTGTGGGAGGAAACCGGAGCACCTGGAGGAAACCCACACAGACACGGGGAGAACGTGCAAACTTCACACAGACAGTGACCCAAAGCCGGAATTGAACCTGGGTCCCTGGCATTGTGAGGCAGCAGTGCAACTGTGCCATCTGTGCCATGCACAGTTCAGGTAGTTTGTTTGAGACTTGACATTGGCAGACAGGTTTGACTAAATTGCTTTTAAAATTTTATGAATCTCTTAATAACATTTCTGTTTGGATTTTACAAATGAACGTATCAACATTTAGGCAATTTTTAACATAAAACACTGTGAAATGCTGAAATATACATGAGCAACATTTCAATTTGATGCTTAGGGTTATCTCCTGAAGCTTAATAAGGTGGCAAAAGATAAGTAAATTACTTGAACTGTTACTTAGAACTCTGACTCCAGCTATAATGTTTTGAATTCTCTGTACACTATAAATAGTTGCCAACAATTCTGCAAGGAGGCTTCGACTTAAAGATTTCAGCACAGCATCTTGCAGAATGCTGGTGTGAATCTGCTAATCAAAGGTATTCCATGATAGACAGAAAGTCACAGAATCACAGAAGCTTTGCAGTGCAGAAGGAGGCCATTTGGCCCATCGAGACTGCACTGGCTTGCTGAAAGAGCATTCTACCCAGTCCCACTTCCTGCCTTATCACCATAACCTTGCACATTCTTTCTTTTCAGATAGCAATCCAATTCCCTTTTGAATACCTCGATTGAACCTGCCTCTACCAACCTCTCAGGAAGATTGTTCCAGACTCCCAAGAACCCTCTGGGTGTAAAAACCTTTCCTCACATCACTTTTGCGCCTTTTGCACATTGTTGGGAACCTGTGTCCCTCAGGTTCTTGATGCTCTCTCGAGTGGGAACAGTTTCTCACGATTTACCCTGTCCATACCCCTCAGGATCTTGAATGTCTCCATCAACTCTTCTCTCAGCCTTTTTTTCTCCAATCTCTCCTCATGGCTAAAATTCTTTATCCTGGAATCATTCTAGTGAATCTCCTCTGTATTTTTACAATGCCTTCACATCCTTCCTCAAGTGTGATGCCCAGAACTTCTTTTTATTCGTTTGTGGGACATGGGCATCGCTGGCTGACCAGCATTTCTTACCCATCCCTCGTTGCCCGAGGACAGTCAACCACATTACTGTAGCTCTGGAGTCACATGTAGGTCAGACCAGGTAAGGACGGCAGATTTCCTTCCCTAAAGGACGTTAGTGAACCAGATGGGTTTTTCCGACAATCGACAATGATCATCAGTAGATTCTTAATTCCAGATTTTTTTTATTGACTTCAAATTTCACCATCTGCCGTGGTGGGATTCGAACTCGGGACATGAGCTGAGTTTCTGGATTAATCGTCCAGCGATAATACCACTAGGCCTTGACCTCCCCGGATGCAGTACTCCAGATCAGGCCTAACTAATGTCTTATACAAGTTCAACATGACTCCCTTACTCTTGTTTTCAACACTCCTAATAATAAAACCTAGGATACTACATGCTTTTATTAACTGCTTTCTCAACATGCTCTGCCACCTTCAATGACTTTTGTACATATACACCAAGGTCACTTTGTTCCTGCACCTCCTTAAGAGTTCCTCCCTTTATTTTATACTGTCTCTCCACATACGTCTTGCCAAAATGAATCACCTCAGTCTTCTCTGCGTTGAACTTTATTTGTCATTTGGCTGTCCAAGACATTGCTTTTAACAATGCAAGAATGGTCATTACCTCAATCTTCATCTTTAGCTGCCTTTTTTTTACAAAATGAATGGCTCCCTTTCCTGCCCTGAAGACAGTGATCTGCGGCAGGTACAGCTTCACAAGTGGCAGCGCCTCTCAGGTACCATGCCAAATCAACGGAAATAAAGAGTAGGAGAGGTACAAAACAGGCTGCCCACTCACTCTCACCCAAAGTCAAGATCAATCCAGGTGGATCTGCAATTGCACGAGGGCTACACTGGAGTAACTTCAGCAAAATTCCTACCCCCCAAGGGAAATTATATAAATACTGAAAATTGACTATTGCTTGAAGGGGTGGATGGATTAGTTAATAAACACCAGCGAAATACTGCTGATGCTGGAAATCTGAAATAAAAACAGAAAATGCTGGACAAACTCAGCAGGTCTGGTAGCGTCTGTGGAGAGAGAAACAGAGGTAACATTTTGTGTCTAAAGAACTGGATAAAGGTGGACATGTACAGAATTATAGAGTTGGAAAGGGGGCAAAGGAGTTGGGGCAGAATAGTAGAACAGGGATAGGCCAGGGCAAAGGAGATACTGTCAGATTTGTCATTGGCGTAGGACAAAGGGAGTGTTAATGGTCCCATTAAGTGTGCTAATAGCGGCAAAAGGTCAAGTTGCAGAATGTGTTAATGGGAGCAAAACTGAACAGCAACGGACAGGTGACTATGTGGGGGGTGGCATTGTGTTGGGGCAGGCGAAGGGAACCGAAAATCATGCTACAAACTACAAAAGAGAGTGGCGAGGAGGGTGGGGTTAAGATGGAGGGAGAAGTTTACCCTCTAAAGCTGTTGAATTCAATGCTAAGTCCAGCAGGTTATTACGTGCCGAATCGGAAGATAAGGTGCTGTTCTCCCAGTTTGTATTAGACGTTGCTAGAACATTGCAGCAATAGAATCATAGCTACAGTGCAGAAGAAGGCCATTCGGCCCATCTGCACCAGCCACAATACCACCCAGACCCCATCCCCATAACCCCATGCATTTTACCCTAGCTTATCCCCCTGATACTAAGGGGCAATTTAGCACGGCCAATCCACCTAACCTGCACATCTTTGAACTGTGGGAGGAAACCGGAGCATCCGGAGGGAACCCACGCAGACGATGTGCAAACTCCACACAGTGACCCAAGCCAGGAATCGAACCTGGGACCCTGCTCCTGTGAGGCAGCAGTGCTAACCACTGTGCCACCGTGCCGTCCAAACCAGTTGGTTTCTCACAAAGGAAGAGCGGGCAGTTTCATCAAGGGGCAATAGGCCACATCCGAACCAGGACCCAGCAAGGCACAAGTTCAGGGTGCAACCAGTATTCCATGAACATCATGGAGTAAATGTAAATGAGGGGATCTCATAGAAATGTATAAAATTCTAACAGGGTTAGACAGGTAGAATCAGAAAGAATGTTCCCGATGGTGGGGGGAGTCCAGAACTCGGGATCATAGTTTGAGGATAAGGGGCAAACCTTTTAGAACTGAGGTGAGGAGAAATTTCTTCACCCAGAGGGCAGTGAATGTGTGGAATTCACTCCCACAGAAAGTAGTTGAGGCTGAAACATTGTCTGATTTCAAGAAGAAATTAGTTGGGGCTAAAGGGATCAAGTGATATGGGGGGAAGCAGGGGGGGGGAATTCAAGATATTGAATTCGATGATCAGCCATAATCATAATGAATGGTGAAGCAGGCTCAAAGGGCCGAATGGCCAGCTCCTGCTTCTAGTTTCTATGTTTGAAAAAGACCACAATTTTAACTGCCCTGCAGGAAACAGGGAGTGTTAGTGTTCTGCTGAGGCCATGCTCACTGGTCACTGCTTGCAATGCAGTCTTCAAAAAGATACATCCCACAAAAGCCTGTCTTTTTTATATAAAGAAATTGAAACATTTTGCTAGAATGTGTTAACCGCAGCAACATTTTTGGACGAGATTTCTGCCACACTTTGCAACTTCTCACATCTAATGGTTGCCTGCGTTTCTTGCCTACATGCACACACTCTCGAGCACTGATAGCAGCCAAGGCTTTTCGAACATCGGGCCAAGAAAGTAAAACTGGAGAAGTTTCTGACTGCTTTTCTGATGTGTAATGAGAGAGGCTACGAGCCACTGACTCACTCTGTAAGGTCTCTCAGCCAAGTTGCCCATGTTCCCTTTCGAGTAGGTGAATTCAGGTCAGAGCAAAGTAAATACTGTAGTTGCAGAATCTCCCGAGGGGTGGTGGAATGCATTTGCTTTTAGACTATAAAAATGCCTGACTTATGGGTTGAGTCATTGTTCCGATCCTTGGAAGAATAATTCACAATGCATTCTAAAAGATATATATATATATTTTTATTAACATGGTGCTCAAGCAGCTGCCTTTTCCCATCTCTTTACGTCTTGGAATAAACAACTTTTAAAAAGTTGAATGAAACATAGAGGCTAGAATTGTCCGAGCTTGCCCGTAGCTAGGATTCTCCAGCCCTGCTGAAGCGAACGGAGTTTTGGCTGAATGCCGAATTCACCCCATCTCACTGGCAGTGGTGGGTGGGGGGAATGAGATCGGAGAGGCCTGGCCATAGTAATATGATAGGCTACAAGGGGATTCATAGAATCCCTACAGGGCAGAAGGTGGCCATTCAGCCCATCAAGCCTGCATGGGGCAACAATCCCATCCAGGTCCTATCCCTGTAATTTACCCTGCTAATCCCCCTGACATTAGGGTCAACTTAGCATGGCCAATAAACCTAACCCGCACATCTTTGGACTGTGGGAGGAAAGCGGAGCACCCGGAGGAAACCCACGCAGACACGGGGAGAATGTGCAAACTCCACACTGACAGTCACCCAAGCCAGGGAATCAAAGCCGGTTCCCTGGTGTTGTGAGGCAGCAGTGCTAACCACTGTGCCACCCCTAGATTCATAGATTTATATTGTCCCAGATATCAACTGTGGCACTGTGTCAAATGGCGTCACCTGTCACCAAGCTCTGGAAGCTTAAAAAGAAATGCTGGTGGCAAGTTGCTAAAAGCGCAAGCTGGTCTTGGCAAGACTAGAGGAAACTTTGCTGATCAGGGCAAGCAACTGGGGCTCTCCTGAACCAGATTGAAGGACAGTGAAACCAACAATGCAAGGTTCGAGAAGGAAGTGTTTAACTGGGTGGGTGGATTCAACTTGAAATTAGGCACAGGGAGAAAAAGGGAGAGCAAGAAGGAGTGGATTGAGGGAGAAAGAGACAAAGAAAACTTTTTGCAAGTCTGACAATTTGTTTAAAATCTCCCAACAAACTAGAATCTGAAGGAATGAGAATCCCCTCTTGCAACAGTTAATTACCAATGCCAGAGAGGTTGACTCAGATTAATGAACACTTAACACATCGCTAAAACATTACTGAGGATGGAATTAGATCTAACTCTTTGTGGTGAGGTTTAGTTCATACCAACCATGCAAATACAGCAACTCCATGCCATATGATCCATTTTATTGGCGAGGCACAGTGAGATGCTGTTTTCATACAATTAACAGTGAGTGGCAGAATTTGCCCATTGTCTGAAATTGCTGTGTAATTAGCGCATTAATAATTGGCAAACGCCATCAGGCTCACTGCTATCTGGACAGGAAATGCTGGGATGCAACACTGAACAAAATAAAACAATTGTAAAGCACTCGCACAAATACCAAGTCATGACTTGGAATAAATACTTTTGTAAATGTATTTTTAAAAATGTTTATTTATTGGTGTCACAAGTAGGCTTACATTAACACTGCAATGAAATTACTGTGACAATCCCCTAGTCGCCACACTCCGGTGCCTGTTCGCGTACACTGAGGGAGAATTTAGCATGGCCAAAGCACCCAACCAGCACGTCTTTCGAACTGTGGGAGGAAACTGGAGCACCCGGAGGAAACCCATGCAGACACAGGGAGAACATGCAGACTCTGCACAGTGACCCAAGCCGGGAATCGATTCCGGGTCCCTGGCACTGTGAGGCAGCAGTGCTAACCATTGAACCACCATGCGGGGCAGCCAAGACATGGATAAATATTCTGGAGTTTTGCTTGGTTCACTATGAGTAGTTTATGTATAGCATAACTACCATGATTGGGATAATTGCTTTAAGGATCAATCTTGCTGGGGTGAAAGGCCTTTTCCCAATTTTAAAAAAGAAGTATTTTTCATTTATTTGTTCAATTTTCCAGATCTTCACCCAATATGGTAACCATATAAATATGTTTACAATATGGAGAAATTTAGAATATGACAGCATTGCACTATTAACATTGCCTCCCACTCCAGATATGGTGCCTTTCACAGGTTCAGGACATCCCATGGTGTATTACTGCCAATGAAGTACTTGGGTCCATATTTTACCATCTGCCATGGTGGGATTTGAACCCAGGCCTTCAGACATTACCTTTGGTCTCTGGATTGAGGTCACCATAATCCCAGATGACCACAGGCGGTGACTGGTGGTGATTTAACCTGAGGATCACCACATCTCAAGTGAGGGGTAAAGTTTGTTTGAGCCTCTTGGTCGCTGTAGAGTAAAGGAGACACAAGTTCTGCATCTTCATAAAATACCTTTATTTCTTTGATCCAACTTCACACACAATTCTCCACCAACAAAATAGTGCCACCTGTGACCCCTTCAGTGGCTTCTACATCAAATTAGGACTTAACTGGAAGATCTATTAACCCATTTCTAACAAGGTTGAGAATAACCTCAGCTGATACGGGAATTGAACCCACACTGTTGGTGACCAATCGAGTTAAGTTGATTGACTATGCTAAATTGTCCTTTAGTGTCAGGGGGACTAGCAGGGTAAATGCATGGGATAACAGGGATGGGGCCTGGGTGGGATTGTTGTTGGTGCAGGCTCGATGGGCTGAATGGCCTCCTTCTGCACTGTAGGGATTCTATGATTCCAGCCAACTGAGCTAAACTGACCCCAATAATCTCTGGATTATTAGTCCAGTGACAATACCACTAGATCACCGCCTGGTGCACTGAAGTACTTGGAAATGCAGCAGCCAATTTGCACTTAGCAAGCTCCCACAAGGAGCAATGGATGATCAGACCATCTGACGTAGTGATGCTGATCAAGAAAAAATATTGGCCGTGAAAGCAGGGAGGAATCTCCTCGTATTCTTTGAAATAGAGTCATGGCATTTTTTACGTCTACCAAGAAGGCTGGCAGGCCTTCATTTTAATATCTCATCCAAAATTAGCTGAGATTATGTGCTTAAATTGCTGGATTGTGTTTATAGCCACAGCTTTCTGATTTAAGATGCTGGAGCCCGACCAAGGAACCACAATCAACACCTTTGATTACATCCTGTTAATCAGGTAAATCCACAGGAACCAGAAGCATACAAAGTCTGCATTCATATTCAGGGCGGCATGGTGGTTAGCACTGCTGCCAGGCACCAGGTCCCAGGTTCAATTCTGGCCTCGGGTCACCTTCTGTGTGGAGTCTGCATGTTCTCCCTGTGTCTGCGTGGGTTTCCTCTGGGTGCTCCGGTTTCCTCCCACAGTCCAAAGATGTGCAGGTCAGGTTGATTGGCCATGCTAAATTGACCCTAGTCAAGGGACAGCCTGTCCCAAACGCTAGTGGCTTTTGCTACCAAATAAACCTGTTGGACTTTAACCTGGTGTTGTTAGACTTCTTACTGTGTTTACCCCAGTCCAACGCCGGCATCTCCACATCAATTGACCCTAATGTCAGGGGGTCTAACAGGGTAAATGCGTGGGGTTACGGGAGTAGGGCCTGGGTGGGATTGTTGTATGGTACAGACTGAATGGCCTCCTTCTGCACTGTAGGGATTCTATGATTATTCTTGTTGGATCACAGCAAGCTGCTGTCATGGGGAGAAAATTCTAGCTTAGTTATCAGGGATGATAGAAGATAACCCAATTACAAATAAACGTGAAACATAAACAGAGAATTCTGGAAATACTCATCAGGTCAGGCTGCATCTGTGGAGAGAGAAATAGAGTTAATGTTTAAGGTCAGTGACCTTCAGCATTGTCGTACTGCTGAGGCATATTTGTGTTTTCTTGTGGATTCAAAGTATATTTGCTATTAAGTAAACACAGGGTGAGTCCAATGTTCAAAAACACCTCAGGCTGCAGTTTAGAACCCAAGTTTCTTTGCCCCTGTTACAGATGTGCAGGTTAGGTGGATAAGCCATGGTAAATGCGTGGGGTTATGGAGATAGGACGGTGAGCGGGGAGGGTTGGTATTGGGCCTGCGTAAGATGCTCTTTCAGTGAGTCGGTGCAGACTCAATGGGCTGAATGGCCTCCTTCTGCACTGTAGGGGTCCTACGGTTCTAACATGGATGATGTGTTGAGTCAGGGATTACAGATATTTTGGTTCCAGTCTCGGCAAAGGTATTTTCAATCTCTCTGAGGATTTTGCGTACATTAAAAAATGTCACAAACAGGTTTTTGAACAAGTGTGATGGCAGTGTGATGGGATAGAAAGAAGGTGTGATTAAATGAACAGCAGAGCCATTGCCAGCACCTTCTGTTTAAAAAAAAGTGAACAGTGGTTATGATCTGGAATATTGAAATATGATGCTACGTTTCCAAGCATTTAATTGGCAGTAAAGTAGCTTGGGATGCACTGACGCTGTGAAAGAATCCATATAAACTGCAAATAGCAAGTGGGAAGTAAAATACCGAATTGGACCCAGGTTCGATTCCAGCATTGGGTGATTGTCCATGTGGAGTCCAAAGATGTGCGGGTTAGGTTGATTGGCCATGCTAAAATTGCCCTTAGTGTCCTGAGATGTGTAGGTTAGAGGGATTAGTGAGTAAATATGTAGGGATATGGAGGTAGGGTCTGGGTGGGATTGTGGTCGGTGCAGACTCGATGGGCCGAATGGCCTCTTTCTGTACTGTAGGGTTTCTAAGTTTCTAAGAGTTTGCACATTCTCCTTGTGTCGGCGTGGATCTCCGTGTGCTCCGGTTTCCTCCCACACTCCAAAGATTTCCAGGTTAGGAGGATTGGTGATGATCAATGCACAGGGTTACGGGGATAGGGCAGGGAAGTGGGCCTAGGTAGCGTGCTCTTTCGGAAGGTGGCTGCAGAATCGATGGGCTGACTGGCCTTCTGCACTGTAGGAATTCTATGGATTAGATGTAAGCTGGCTAGAAGTAGCCATAGAAATGGGAAATAAACATCTACATAAAAGAATAAAATCATAGAATCGTAGGGGCGGCAAGGTGGCACTGTGGTTAGCATTGCTGCCTCACAGCTCCAGGGACCCGGGTTCAATTCAGGCCTCACTGTCTGGGTGGAGTTTGCATGTTCTCCCCATGTCCGCGTGGGTTTCCTCTGGGTGCTCTGGTTTCCTCCCACAGTCCAAAGATGCGCGGGTTAGGTGAATTAGCTTTGCTACATTGCCTCTTAGTGTCAGGGGCCTGGTCGGGTAAAAGTGTGGTGTTACAGGGATAGGGTTTATTGTCGGGGCAGGCTCAATGGGCCAAATGGCCTCCTTCTGCATTGTTGGGATTCTATGATTCTATTCTATGATGTACCTGAATGGAAATAAAATATTCTGCACATTCACAAATAAAGTCTGATCACACTTTGCAATCACATTTTAATAAGTGGAACTCCCAGTACGGTGCATATTGCAAGTTCTTTGGTAGAACTGAGACTCGGCTTGTGATTTTCATTGGAATTCTGCAGAACTCTAACCCATCTGCCGCAACATTGGACAATATTGTATCTCGAGGCCCCATCCAACAGAGCAAGATGTATTATTACTGCCATTCTAAAGCAGTATCCATCTATCACATCACACAGGCCTCAAAGTAGAAGGCAGCAAAATGGTTTCTGCAGGTTTAACACCATAGTCATGCAATTTTGGATACATTCATTGAAAGGTAACAATCAAATCAGGAGCATCATTAATTGCCGTTTCCTCCACGCTGGACTTCCCAATGATTACATTCCGGTGATAAAGTTACAATTATCAGTTGCACGTAGAAAGAGGCACAATTTTCCGGAGGATGAGTTATTCCACATTGGTGCAGAATTCCTATGGAGGGCCAAGAAATTCCACCAGTAAGCAGCCCAAGAATTCAATTTCATTTTTATTTTTAAAGAGTACAAAATTAGTATACCGGAGATTGTGCCAACCTTTAATTAATGCATTGGCAGCCAACAAAGCTAAACTTCTTGGTTTGAAAATCAAAGATCCTGGCATATTCACGCAGGTTTGATGCTGCTAGCTCTTTGGCAGAAGCAGAGTGGTAAAAGACGCAGCTGGGGGACAATGCACGGGGTCTTTACTGCTTTCATTTCCATAGAAATCATTTCAGAGTCTTCGTAAGAGAGCAAATCAGGAGTGTACAGATGGAGGCCCGTTTATATTTCTTCAGCCTCATGCTTCACACATCAATAATCCCAGGTGACAAAACTGTTTAATACGTGCCAGACAGCCACTAGTGGCTTCTGTGTTTCACACCAGAATATTGCTGGCTATCTGGATCACCGCATTGAAATGCAGTGGTTTTCATGGCTTATATTGCAAAATCTGACCTGTGGGAGTAAACCACGTCCCTCTATTGTTTTATTCCTTGCAGCACAGTGGTTAGCACTGCTGCCTCACAGCGCCAGGGACCCGGGTTCGATTCCCAACTTGGGTCACTGTCTGTGTGGAGTCTGCACGTCCTCCCCGTGTCTTTCCAATGATGAAGTTACAATTAGCAGTTGCACGTAGAAAGATATAGAAAAGAAAGATGTAAAAAGCGGATGGGTTATTCCGCATTGGTGCAGAATTCCAATAATTCAATTTCATGGGTCGGTCTCCTCCGGGTGCTCCGGCTTCCTTCCACCGTCCAAAGATGTGCGGGTTAGGTTGATTAGTCAAGGTAAATTGCCCCTTAGTGTCCTGGGATGTGTAGGTGAGAGGGACTAGCGGGGTAAATGTGTGGGGTTGAGGGGATAGGACCTGGGGTGGGATTGTGGTCGGTGCAGACTCGATGAGACGAATGGCCTCCTTTTGCACTGTAGGGGTTCGATGATTCTATAAAGTTGTGCACAAATGTCTTTACAAAAAAAATGTCTCTGAACTTGTATCAAACAGCATGTATTCCACAACAAAGGGAATTCTGCCTTGAGATCAATACAGGAGAGGGTTGTCAGTGTTGGCTTTATGTTAAGACAGTATTGTGAGTAAGAAACATAGGAGCACAACTAAAGTTTTTTGCAACCATTATCTAAACTCTTGAGATGAGATTATAAGCTTGAAATGCCTCGCATGTAAGGGTTATTTGTTAACATAAGTGAGTCAGACAATATGTTTTATAAAGGAAAATAGTCTTAGCTTGTGCATTGTCCCAATTCTGAGGTATAGCTGTGTTTTCTTATAGCTTATAAATGCTATCAAGCACACACTGGGGGAGGTCAAAGTTCAGAAATACCTCAGGCTGCCTTTCAGAAACCAGGCTTCCTTTACTCCTCATTCAATAAGTTGACTGATGGGATGAGTCAGGGGTTACACATATTCCAGTTCCCTATCTCAGTAAAAGGTATTTTCAATTCCTGAGGATTTTTGCACACATTCCAAGTAACAGCCTTTTTATCAAGAAAAACGTACAACAAAAATGTGACATAGAAATGTGACGGGCAAGAATTATACACACTGAACTTCAAAGGTTTATTTATTAGCGTCACAAGTAGGCTTATATTAACACTGCAATGAAGTTACTGTGAAAATCCCCGAGTCGCCACACTCTGGCGCCTGTTCGGCTACATTGAGGGAGAATTTAGCACGGCCAGCGTACCTAACCAGCATCTCTTTCGGCCTGTGGGAGGAAACCCGGAGGAAACTCACGCAGACACAGGGAGAAGGTGCAGACTCGGCACAGACAGTGACCCAAGCTGGGAATCGAACCCTGGTCCCTGGCGCTGTGAGGCAGCAGTGCTAACCACTGTGCCACCCATATTTGATGGGATTTTTCCTCTTCTGTACATACCACCCTGCTATTGCCCCTGTCCATTAAATTGAATGGGCAGAAGTGTCAAATGCTGACGGGCAGATGCAGAAAATCTCTGCGACAGTTTTCATAATGAAACAATACACTTGCTTTAATGTGCTATTTTGCTGACATGAGGGATTAGGCTAAATATTGATCAAGATTATATAACCAACGATGAATAATATCCATATTGGACATTTGTGATTCATTAACAGCTGCAGCTAAATACTAACATACATTTGCATAACTAAAATATACAATGTGATTTTGTTCCATTCTTCTCTGATCCAAGAATCCCGACAGTGCAGAAGGAGGCCACTTGGCCCATTGAGCCCGCACTGACAACAATCCCACCTACACCTCATCCCCATAACCTCACGTATTTACCCTGCTTGTCCCCCTAACACTAAGGGGCAGTTTAGCATGGCCAATCCACCTAACCCACAAATCTTTGGAGTGTGGGAGGAAACCGGAGCACCCAGAGGAAACCCACGCAGACACGGAGGGAATGTGCAAACTCCACACCGGCACCCAAGGCTGAAATTGAACCTGGGTCCTTGCCGCTGTGAGGCAGCAGTGATAACCACTGTGCCGCCCATTTGCAATGTTAGAAATATGCCCTGATGCAATGTTGTAGATATAGAGTCATAGAGGGGCAGCACGGTGACACAATGGTTCGCACTGCTGCTTCACAACTCCAGGGACCCGGGTTCAATTCCCGGCTTGGGCCGCCGTCTGTGCGAGTCTGCACGTTTTCCCTGTGTCTGCGTGGGTTTCCTCTGGTTTCCTCCCACAGTCCAAAGATGTGCGGGCTAGGTGGATTGGCTATGCTAAATTGCCCCTTAGTGTTAGGGGGAATAACTAGGGTAAATGCATTGGGTTATGAGGATAGGGCCTAGGTGGGACTATGGTTGGTGCAGACTCGATGGGCCAAATGGCTTCCTTCTGCACTGTAGGATTCTATGATGCTACAACGTTTATGGGCATGGAAACAGGCCCTTTGGCCCACTTGTCTATGCCACCCTTTTTTTTAAACCACTAAGCTAGTCCCAATTGCCCGCATTTGGCCCATATCCCTCTATACCCATCTTACCCATGTAACTGTCACAACGCTTTTTAAAAGACAAAATTGTACCCGCCTCTACTACTACCTCTGGCAGCTTGTTCCAGACACTCTCAGGCTGAAAAATATATTTGGCCACCTCGGAATTTGACCTGAAGGAATGGGATTTTATTTGATAGTGTGGAAAAGAAAGATAAATTCCTGATTATCGGCTTGGAAAATGCTACGGATTTCATTCTGGAGCAACGCTGGCAATACACATCACACCCAACCAACATCAATTAACTCCAGTACATTTGCACGAGGCTTCTGTCTTCCCATTGTTCCCAAAGGCGAAATCCTGCTTGAGAAACCACAGGGATGTGGTTTATTAGGTCACCAGTCTTTGTGCTTCTCAACTGCTGCAGACATCAACACATCCAGTCCCTGACCTCAACTTCTAGTTGAGTCATAACACCCAAAACACCAATCCCTCGCTCAAACACTTCCAATGTCAGCACTTTTTCAGGCTACATTTTGAAGACAGGCTTGTATTTGCCTGGAGTCTTTCCTGACTTGCAAAGCCCTTAATTACTTCAGAAATGTAGCCTTGTTGTAATATTTTAAAAATTCATTCGTGGGACATGGGTGTCAAAGGGTGCCAGCATTTATTGCCCATTGCCCATGTTCAGAGGGTATTTGAAAGTCAACCACATCGCTGTGGCTCTGGAGTCTCACGTAGGCCAGGCCAAGGAAGGACAGCAGATTTCCTTCCCTAAAGGATATTAGCAAACCAGATGGGTTTTTCCGACAATAGTTTCATGGTCATCAGTAGATTCTTAATTCTGGATATTTTTTATTGAATTTAAATTCTACCAGCTGCTGTGACAGGACTCGAACCCAGGTCCCCAGAACATCAGCTGAGAGCTTCTGGATTAATAGTCTAGTGATAATACCACTAGGCCATCACCTCCCTAGGAAACACGATGGTCAATTTGTGTACAGCAAGTTCCCACAAATAGCGACATCATGAGATAGTCCACTTGTTTTTAAGATGAAGTTTTGAAGGATAAAATTAGTCAGAACTCAAATAGGATCCATTACGGGCATTTGGAGGGTCGGCGAACTTTTGTTTTGAAATCCCATCCAAAAGACATGATCTTATGTGCACTTAGTTTAAACCTATGAAATAATTGTCCCTTAAAGGCTGAGGGTGGAGCAGAGCTTCAAATAGACAAATTCAGTGAATTGGGTTGAGCAATACAGTCTTATCAGTGAATGGAACCAACCAGCTGCAAAAGTAGTCTGACCCCAGGGCCACATCTGATGCTATCACAGCACCACCCACAATAGGGAATGCAATTACTAACACCAGCTAGCAAGTTATTAAAGAACATGTCACTTTTAATTAGCCTACTTAAGTCTGTCATTTATGAATAACTTTCAAGATCTCAATCTTCTGAGGAAACTCAGTAGCGTAGAGGCCTGATCAGAATCTCATATCCCAGGGTCACCAGTCTTTACATCCACCCATTGAAATAAGGCAACTTAGGTCAGCTCTCTGCAGGGTTGTTCAGACAAGTTAAAACTGTGCCTGCTACCAGGCAATAACTACAGCATTAGTTGTTCTTATGAGGCTGTAGAACATTTCTTCTACTTCTCAAATTCTGCTTCTAGCCCAGTCACAAGTAAGCAAGCAAGAGGCAAGACCCAGACCAAAGGGGAGAGAAGTACCACTAACAAGTGTGGCATGGTGGCACAGTGGTTAGCACTGCTGCCTCAAAGTGCCAGGGACCTGGGTTCAATTCCAGCTTGGGTCAGTATGTGTGTGTGTGTGTGTGGAGTTTGCATGTTCTCCCGGTGTCTCTGTGGATTTCCTTTGGGTGCTCTGGTTTCCTCCCGCAGCCCAAAGATGTGCAGGTTAGATGGATTGGCCATGCTAAATTGACCCTCAGTGTCAGGGGGATTAGCAGGGAAACGACATGGGGTTTTAGGGTAGGGCCTGGGAGGGATTGTTGTCGGTGTAGACTCGATGGGCTGAATGGCCTCCATCTGCACTACAGGGATTCTGTGTAATTCTATGTAACATAGCAAGCCAAACATTTTAGGTGCATCGTAGAAATCGGACACAATTTACCTTCAGCTGGATGCATATTGAAGCTGTCCCCATGTTGAAGTGTCACTGAAGGGCAGCACGTATACAAAAAATGAATATGCCCATTGAATGATGCGTAGGAAACATGCAAGTTGATAGTGCAAGGGAGGGACTATGTCCTGGCTACGTTCAAACAGGTCTGAATGAAATCATTGCAAAGGTAGATCTATGCTGCTGGACAACACAAAATGATAGAGGGTGGCAATCCTAAACTAGGTTACAGAGATCTCAGGAGACAAAGGGCTGAATTCTATATAGGCAGGGGGTTTCACCACCAGGGGTTGGGGGCAGGGAAAGACAATTCAAACCCCCTTCAGTGGGCACTGAGACCTGGGAGTGCATTTACCACCCCAAGAGCTTCTGACGCAATCAGGTGATTCCAAGTCAGGTTGGTGGGTGTGGGGACACTGGGACCAGTCAGGCAGCCGACTGCAGCAAAGGGGTGGGGTGTTGCTAAGAGCAGGCAGCACCATTGCCACATCATTGGCCACTGTCACTGAAAGGTGGATGGGGGTCTTCCATAGGCCAAAGAATGCCCTAAATGAGGCCCTCCCACTCCATCCTCCAGAACCCACTAGGAGGCAGCCAGGGTTTACCTGGCAGTCTCCCCAAACAGTGCAGGGCGCACCACCCATCACCTTCCCATGCCACCTTGCCTCCCCAGCCCATCGCCAATGGGCTGGCAAAATCCAGTGCAAGAAGGGGTAACACATTTTGATCACTTACAGATTTGCAATTTATGATTTTGACTGGGTCCATTTTGGTTCTGTGGGCAGGGTGGAAGTCAGGTAGGGATGGAGTTTTGTTAGGATTGGCATGGAGCCTACAGGTAACCTTCGAGAAGAAATGGAAGTTAGAGATGGTATGGAGAAAATAAGGGACAAGATGGGGAAAAAGAAAGGAAGGAACAAGAGACAACACCACTGATGGATCTAGGAACTCCTCACCTGATATTGGAGTGGAGGATAAATAAGACAGAAGAAATCATAGAATCCTATAGTACAGAAGGTGGTCATTCGGTCCATTGAGTGCGCACCAATCACAATCCCTATCCCCATAACCCCACGCGTGCACCCTAGCTAGTCCCCCTGACACTAAGGGGCAATTTAGCATGGCCAATTCACTTAACCCGCACATCTTTGGACTGTGGGAGGAAACCAGAGCACCCGGAGGAAACCCACGCAGACACGGGGAGAATGTGCAAACTCCACACAGACAGTGGCCCAAGCCGGGAATCAAACCCAGGTCACTGGCGCTGTGAGGCAGCCGTGCTAACCACTGTGCCACCATGAAGAAAAAAGGTATCAGGACAGAGAAACTGTGTTATATGATTTTGGCAATGAAAAGCAGAAATAGCAAAATGCAGTGAGTGGAGGATGGTTGCTTAATATAAGTTCTGTGCATATCCTAGTCATTTACATTTGCGCAGCCCACAGGTCAGAATTAACAGGGAAAATAACCTAATCAGCTCCATTCCGCTGGAAGAGTTGGTGTCATTACATGGAACCCTCCTCGTTCCCTTTCAGCATTTTAAATCTTCATGATCTTCATTACAAGATTGTCAGCTGTTCAGATTTTACACTGGGAACTTTCACTGAATTAGATCAGGACTGAGCAGAATGATGATCTGATGTGGATGATCTCAGTCTTACGGCTAGCACCTCCCCAATGTGGGCGGAGAGCAGAAATTTGCAAAAATGTGACAAAAGGTTATGATATCAGATTTGTCTATCGTATTTCACTTGAGGCTTCAGCATTCCTAAAGCACTCTGGGTGAACCAGCCTAAATGTACTTTAATGCAGGAAACTCATTAAACTGCATCACAAATGAAAAGGGTTTCAATAATAGAGGCGGTCCTCGGACTTGCGACACGGTTCCTGAAAACTGCATCGTTAAGTCAAAATGTCAAGTCGAAAATGATTTTCCCCATAGAAACAATGTTATAAAATGGGGGATTGGTTCCTGAACCCCATCTTCACCAGCAAGCAATGTTCCCTTTCCATCAACTTGTGGCTATGACACTGAACAGAGGTACAGAATCACCCCTTACTTGACGTTTTGCACTTTTGAAGAGGAAATCAGTTTACAATGAGCATCAACACAATAAGAACATAAAGAACAGAAGAAATAGGAGCAGGAGTAGGCCATCTGGCCCCTCAAGCTTGCTTTGCCATTCAATAAGATCCTGGCTGATCTTTTCGTGGACTCAGCTTCACTTACCCGCCCGCTCCCCTTATCTCTCAATTCCTTTGGCTGTTCAAAACATTTATCTATCCTTGCCTTAAAAACATTCAATGAGGTAGCCTCAATTGCTTCACTGGGGCAGGGAATTCCAGATTCACAACTCTTTGGGTGAAGTAGTTTCTCCTCAACTCAGTCCTAAATCTGCTCCCCCTTACTTTGAGGCTATGCTCCCTAGTTCTAGTTTCACCCGCCAGTGGAAATAACCTCCCTGTTTCTATCTTATTTATTCCATTCATAATTTCATATGTTTCCATAAGATCTCCCCTCATTCTTCTGAATTCCAGTGAGTATAGTCCCAGTTTACTCAGTCTCTCCTCATAATCCAACCCTCTCAACTCCGGAATCAACCTGGTGAATCTTCTCTGCACCCTCTCCAGTGCCAGTATATCCTTTCTCAAATAAGGAGACCAAAACTGTACACAGTGCTCCAGGTGTGGCCTCACCAGCACCTTATACAGCTGCAACATAACCTCCCTGTTTTTAAACTCCATCCCTCGAGCAATGAAGGACAAAATTCCATTTGCCTTCTTAATTACCTGCTGCACCAATGACACCCAGGTCCCTCTGCACAGCAGCATGCTGCAATTTTTTACCATTTAAATAATAGGCCATTTTGCTGTTATTCCTACCAAAATGGACGATCAAGTAAACACAAACTTTTTATAAAATAGGCATCCAACTCACCCGAGTCAGTTAGTTTTAAACTGGCTTTTGTCAGAGTCATAGAGCAATACAGCACAGAAACAGGCCCTTCGGCCCAACCGGTCCATGCCAATCATGGTGCCCTTGCAGCTAGTTCCAGTTGCCCACGTTTGCCCCATATCCCTCTAATCCTCTCTCATCCAAGTACGTATCCAAATGCTTTTTAAATGCTGCTATTGTACCTGCCTCACCATGTACTCTGGCAGCTCATTCCACATAACTTAATTTTTTTTCTTTCTTTTTTCAGAGTTTTTGTAAGGCAGCCGGAAGTCTAAAACCGGAAGTAGGCCCCAGTGAGACCTGGGAAGTTTTTTTTTTTCTGACGTCAGCCAGTAGCGCGCGGAAGGTTTAAAAAGCAGGCTGCTCTATCCAGCGGACAGTGTTGTGAGCGGGTGGCGAGTGAGAGGGTGCAGAGTGGTTCGGCTTTGGCTCAAACAGGCTTCGGCGTGAACAGGCAGAGGCGAGGGTAGGTTCCGGTAAGTTGTTATTGTTTCTTCAGAGTAGAAAGAATGCCAGGCAGGATGTTGGAATGCTTCTCTTGCAGGATGTGGGAAGTCAGGGAGACCTCCGGTGTCCCTGACAACGACACCTGCAGGGGGTGCATCCAGCTGCAGCTCCTAACAAACCACGGAACTGGAGCAGGAGTTGGATGACCTCTGAATCATTCAGGAGAATGAGGAGTTTATAGATGGTAGCTTCAGGGAGGCAGTTACGCCAAAGGCACAGAGCACAGGTAATTGGGTTACCGTCAAGCGAGGGAAAGGGAAAGGGCAGGCAGAGCAGGGTTTCCCTGTGGCCATTCCCCTCCACAACAGGTATACCGATTTGGATACTGTTGTGGGGGATGCCTTACCTGGGACAAGCTGCGGCAGCCGGATCTCTGGCACTGAGTCTGGTTCTACAGCGGAGAAGGGAGGGTGGAAGAAGAGGAGCGGCACGGCAGCACAGTGGTTAGCACTGCTGCTTCACAGCTCCAGGGACCTGGGTTTGATTCCCGGCTTGGGTCACTGTCTGTGTGGAGTTTGCACATTCTCCTCGTGTCTGCGTGGGTTTCCTCTGAGTGCTCCGGTTTCCTCCCACAGTCCAAAGATGTGCGGGTTAGGTTGATTGGCCAGGTTAAAAATTGTCCCTTAGAGTCCTGAGATGCGTAGGTTAGTGGGATTAGCAGGTAAATATGTGGGGGTAGGGCCTGGGTGGGATTGCGGTTGGTGCAGACTCGATGGGCCGAATGGCCTCCTTCTGCACTGTAGGGTTTCTATGATTTCTATGATAATCTCAGGATTGCTACCTGTGCCACGTGCCAGTGAGGGTAAGAGTCGGATGCTCGGGCGGATGAACACGTGGCTGAGGAACTGGTGTAGGGGGCAGGGTTTCAGATTTCTAGATCATTGGGACCTCTTCTGGGGCAGGTGGGACCTGTACAAGAGAGACAGGTTACACCTGAACTACAAGGGGACAAATATACTTGCAGGGAGGTTTGCTAGTGTTATTGGGGAGGGGTTAAACTAGATTTGCAGGGGGATGGGAACCAAAGTGCCAGAGCAGATAGTGGAGCGGGGGTGAAAATAAATGATGTTAATAGTTCATGCAAAATCACAAATAGAAGGGTTGTGTGTGGTGGTAATAATCTTCTGAGGTGTGTCTATTTCAATGCCAGGAGTATTGTGGGGAAGGCAGACGAGCTGAGGGCGTGGATTGACACATGGAATTATGACATTATAGCCATTAGTGAAACTTGGCTACAGGAGGGGCAGGGCTGGCAGCTCAATGTTCCAGGGTTCCGATGTTTCAGACGTGATAGAGGCAGGGGGATGAAGGGTAGGGGGTGGCATTGCTATTCAGGGAAAATATGTTACAGCAGTGCTCAGGCAGGACAGATTAGAGGGCTTGTCTACCGAGGCCATATGGGTGGAGCTGAGAAACAGGAAAGGTATGACCACATTAATGGGGTTGTATTATAGACCACCCAATAGTCAGCAAGAATTGGAGGAGCAAATCTGCAGAAAGATAACAGACAACTGCAGGAAACATGAAGTTGCGATAGTAGGGGATTTTAATTTTCCACATATAGATTGGGACTCCCATACTGTTAAAGGTCTAGATGGGTTAGAGTTTGTAAATATATATATAAAACCAGCTAGACAGGATGCAATATTAGATCTCCTATTAGGAAACGAGTTAGGACAAGTGACGAAAGTGTGTGTAGGGGAACACTTTGGTTCCAGTGATCATAACGCCATTAGTTTCAACTTGATCATGGATAAAAATAGATCTGGTCCTCGGGTTGAGGTTCTAAACTGGAAAAAGGCCAAATTTGAAGAAATGAGAAAGGATCTAAAAAGCGTGGATTGGGACAGGCTGTTCTCTGGCAAGGATGTGAATGGTAAGTGGGAGGCCTTCAAAGGAGAAATTTTGAGAGTGCAGAGTTTGTATGTTCCTGTCAGGATTAAAGGCAAAGTGAATAAGAATAAGGAACCTTGGTTCTCGAGGGATATTGGAACTCTGATCAAGAAGAGGGAGATGTATGACATGTATAGGCAACAGGGAGCAAATAAGATGCTTGAGGAGTATAAAAAGTGCAAGAAACTACTTAAGAAAGAAATCAGGAGGGCTGAAAGGAGACATGAGGTTGCTTTGGCAGACAAGGTGAAGGATAATCCTAAGGGCTTCTACAGGTATATTAAGAGCAAAAGGATAGTAAGGGATAAAATTGGTCCTCTTGAAGATCAGAGTGGTCGGCTATGTATGGAACCAAAAGAAATGGGGGAGATATTAAATGGGTTTTTTGCATCCGTATTTACTAAGGAAACTGGCATGGAGTCTATGGAAATAAGGCAAACAAGTAGGGAGGTCATGGAACCTATACAGATTAAAGGGGAGGAGGTGCTTGCTGTCTTGAGGCAAATCAGAGTAGATAAATCCCCAGGGCCGGACAGGGTATTCCCTCGGACCTTGAAGGAGACTAGTGTTGAAATTGCAGGGGCTCTGGCAGATATATTTAAAATGTCAGTATCTACGGGTGAGGTGCCGGATGATTGGAGAATAGCTCATGTTGTTCCGTTGTTTAAAAAAGGCTCAAAAAGTAATGTGGGAAATTATAGGCTGGTAAGTTTGACGTCAGTAGTAGGTAAATTATTGGAAGGAGTACTAAGAGATAGGATCTACAAATATTTGGATAGACAGAGACTTATTAGGGAGAGTCAACATGGCTTTGTGCGTGGCAGGTCATGTTTGACCAATCTATTAGAGTTTTTCGAGGAGGTTACCAGGAAAGTGGATGAAGGGAAGGTGGTGGATGTTGTCTACCTGGATTTCAGCAAGGCCTTTGACAAGGTCCCGCATGGGAGGTTAGTCAGGAAGGTTCAGTCGCTAGGTATACATGGAGAGGTAGTAAATTGGATTAGACATTAGCTCAATGGAAGAAGCCAGAGAGTGGTCGTGGAGGATTGCTTCTCTGAGTGGAGGCCTGTGACTAGTGGTGTACCACAGGGATCGGTGTTGGGTCCATTGTTGTTTGTCATCTATATCAATGATCTGGATGATAATGTGGTAAATTGGATCAGCAAATTTGCTGATGATACAAAGATTGGAGGTGTAGTGGACAGCGAGGAAGGTTTTCAAAGCTTGCAGAGGGATTTGGGCCAGCTAGAAAAATGGGCTGAAAAAATGGCAGATGGAGTTTAATGCAGACAAGTGAGAGGTATTGCACTTTGGAAGGACAAACCAAGGTAGAACATACAAGGTAAATGGTAGGACACTGAAGAGTGCAGTAGAACAGAGGGATCTGGGAATACAGATACATAATTCCCTAAAAGTGGCGTCACAGGTAGATAGGGTCGTAAAGTGTGCTTTTGGTAAATTGGCCTTTATAAATCAAAGTATTGAGTATAGGAGTTCGAATGTTATGGTGAGGTTGTATAAGACATTGGTGAGACCAAATTTAGAGTATTGTGTGCAGTTTTGGTCACCTAGTTACAGGAAGGATGTAAATAAGGTTGAAAGAGTGCAGAGAAGGTTTACAAGGATGTTGCCGGGACTTGAGAAGCTGAGTTACAGAGAAAGGTTGATAGGTTGGGACTTTATTCCCTGGAGCGCAGAAGAATGTGGGGAGATTTGATAGAGGTGTATAAGATTATGATGGGTATAGATAGAGTGAATGCAAGCAGGCTTTTTCCACTGAGGCTAGGGGAGAAAATAACTAGAGGACATGGGTTAAGGGTGAGGGGGGAAAAGTTTAAAGGGAATATTAGGGGGGCTTCTTCACAGAGTGGTGGGAGTGTGGAATGAGCTGCCAGATGAGTGGTGAATGCGGGCTCACTTTTAACATTTAAAAACAACTTGGACAGGTACATGGATGAGAGGGGTGTGGAGGGATATGGTCCAGGTGCAGGTCAGTGGGACTAGGCAGAAAAATGGTTCGGCACAGCCAAGAAGGGCCAAAAGGGCTGTTTCTGTGCTGTAATGTTCTATGGTTCTATGTCATGTTAAAGTTTGAGAGATATTCTACATCTGAGAAGCAGTTCGCCGTTCCTGAGGCTATGAAAGGTGGAACGTAAAGGAACGTAACACTTGGAGACCAACTGCTTGCCAGTGTGGCGTCGTAATGTTGAAACTGGCATTATAAAGCTGAAACGGTATAAATTTATAAATGTTGGGTGGCACAGTGGTTAGCACTGTTGCCTCACATCGCCAGGACCTGGGTTCAGTTCCAGCCTCGGGGTGACTGTCTGTGTGGAGTTTGCATGTTCTCCCAGTTTCCTCCCATAGTCCAAAGATGTGCGAGTTAGGTGGATGTTAATTTGTTAAAACGCCCATGGCAATTTAGGACCTGGGTGGGATTGTCGGTGCAGAGTCGATGAGCCAAATGGCCTCCTTCTGCACTTGTAGGGATCCTATGATTCTAAGTGCCGTTTGTCATAACTCAGATGTCAAAGTGGAGGACTGACTGTACTGCTCAAAATAAACATTCAAATATAAATATAACAAAAAAAATAAACATTTTTCAATGGAGGCCCCATCAGCAGGAAGTGGGAAGTTGCAGTCTTAATCGGTTTTGAGCCGCAGTCTGGTGTCTGGTCACGTGGCTCATTAATAATTTCCTGCTGGTCCATAATAGCTAGCAACATGTTGTGAATGAACCTCAGCAGCCAATGTCAGTTTGATAAACACGTGCATAACTAGTGGTACCCAGACACATGTCTCGGAGGCTTAGAGTCTATTTTAAAAGGTGAGAAAATATCAAGCAACTAAGACACAGCTGGTCATACTTACCCACAACCATCTAACAGAGCCACTTCAACAAACGACCTCCCAAACAAGTGTCTCCATTGGGTCATGAAATTACAAAAGGCATGAATCCTCCTATAGCTGATAGACCAGCATTGTAACAGTCACAATTTTCAAGCATTTTAATGCATCTTAAAATTAAATTGGAGCATTCAAAATGTCCCCATCTCTTGCAATATTTTATTCACTGGACAGCTATCCTTCTCGTCCAAGCTTCCCTCCAACAGTGTTGTCCCAATAACAATTCAATGCTTGCTAAACCTGTGGTAATCAGCTCACAGTATTCACCAATGGCACAAAATATATGCAAAGCATTGGGCGAACCTTGTAACAATCTCACAAAGATAAACCAGGGTTGTGGGACAGGACTAAAGGTAGCAACAATGCACTATGACAGCAGCTCTATTAAAGAATATTTTTAGCAGCAGTAACTAATCACTACACAGCATCTGGTTATGGGATAGCAACTAAAATATTTCAACATACTTTCATTTCTTTAATAGAGCCAGGGCTCAGTCATGTTAAGGATAGTTTCTCCTGCAGGATTTGCTACTTACGGTGGCACAGCGGTTAGCACTGCTGCCTCACAGCGCCATGGACCCGGGTTTGATTCCCAGTTTGGGTCACTGCCTGTGTGGAGTTTGCACATTCTCCCCGTGTCTGCATGGATTTCCTCCGGGTGCTCCGGTTTCCTCCCACACGCCAAAGATGTGCGGGTTAGGTGGATTGGCCATGCTAAATTGCCCCTTAGTGTCAGGGGGATTAGCTAGGGTAAAATGCATCGGGTTATGGGGATAGGGCCTGGGTGGGATTGTGGTCAGTGCAGACTCGATGGGCCGAATGGCCTCCTTCTGCACTGTAGGATTCTATGATTCTATGATGTAAATTTGATTCAAATTGCTCATCTGATGAAAAGCAGTTGGTCATGTGGCAAGTGCTGAGCGCATTTGCACAACAGTGTTGTCCAAGAGATGCAAGTTCATGCAAGACTTGAATCTTTACTCCAAAAAAAGGGCAAAAAATTAAAGCAATGGAAAATGTTATTGCAAACTTACTCAGACAGCAACCTCCTCACCTGGAATACTGTCCCTTTGCCTAAAAAAAGGATATGCTAATGTTGGAGGCAGTCCAAAGGAAATTTACCAAGCTAATTCCTGGGATGAGAGGGTTGTCCTATCAAGGGAGACTAAACAGTCTGGGTTTGTATTCCTTGGAGTTTAGCAAAGTGAGGGATAACCTTATTCAAACATATAAGACCATG
Organism: Mustelus asterias; assembly: GCF_964213995.1. Taxonomy (NCBI): domain Eukaryota; kingdom Metazoa; phylum Chordata; class Chondrichthyes; order Carcharhiniformes; family Triakidae; genus Mustelus; species Mustelus asterias. The sequence continues at coordinate 57,996,270 of NC_135823.1, read as the reverse complement.
AGGAGGCTTGACAGGATAGATGGCGAGATGTTTTCACTAGTGGGGGATTCTTGAACGAGGTGCAATAGAAATTTAAAACTGAGGTGCATCGAAATTTCTTCTTGCAGAGGGTGGTGAATCTCTGGAATTCTCTGCCCCAAAAAGGGTGGTGGAGACTGGATTAGAAGTATTTAAAGTGGAGGTGGATAGATATTTGATTGATCAAGGTATCGAGTGCTATGGGAAAATGGCACAGAAAAGGAGTTAAGGTCGGCATAGATCAGCCATGATTGTGTTGAATGGCAGGGTAGGCTTGAAGGGCCTGGTGGCCTACTCCTATTTCTTGTGTTCCCGCAGCCCAATCAGTGAACATGGAGGGCCAACATTACGCAGCATGGAGAGAAGACTTGAAATATGCAAGACATTAAAAAGAAAATACTGTGAAAGACTTGGAATATCTGCTGATTAAAGGGTTAAGATTTTTCACAAAGCAAAACAGACACTTCACTTGACACAAAATCCTCCCGTTCTGGGGAAGATTTAGAACATTACAGCGCAGTAGAGACCCTTCGGCCCTCGATGTTGCGCCGACCTTTGAAACCAAGCTAAAGCCCATCTAACCTACACTATTCCAATATCATCCATATGTTTATCCAATGACCATTTAAATGCCCTTAATGTTGGCGAGTCCACTACTGCTGCAGGCAGGGCATTCCACGCCCTTACTACTCTCTGATAAAGAACCTACCTCTGACATCTGTCCTATACCTATCACTCCTCAATTTAAAGCTATGTCCCCTCGTGCTAGCTATCACCATCCGAGGAAAAAGGCTCTCACTATCCACCCTATCTAATGCACTGATCATCTTGTATGCCTCTATTAAGTCACCTCTTAATCTTCTTCTCTCTAACGAAAACAACCTCATGTCCCTCAGCCTTTCCTCATAAGACCTTCCCACCATACCAGGCAACATCCTAGTAAATCTCCTCTGCACCCTTTCCAATGCTTCCACATCCTTCCTATAATGCGGTGACCAGAACTGTACGCAATACTCCAAGTGCGGCCGCACCAGAGTTCTGTACAGCTGCAACATGATCTCATGGCTCCGAAACTCAATCCCTCTACCAATAAAAGCTAACACACCATACGCCTTCTTAACAACCCTATCAACCTGGGTGCCAACTTTCAGGGATCTATGCACATGGACACCGAGATCTCCCTGCTCATCCACACTACCAAGTATCTTACCATTAGCCCAGCACTCTGTAATCCTGTTACTCCTTCCAAAGTGAATCACCTCACACTTTTCCGCATTGAACTCCATTTGCCACCTCTCAGCCCAGCACTGCAGCTTATCTATGTCCCTCTGTAACCTGCAACATCCTTCCGCACTGTCCACAACTCCACAGACTTTAGTGTCATCTGCAAATTTACTAACCCATCCTTCTACGCCCTCATCCGGGTCATTTATAAAAATGACAAACAGCAGTGGCCCCAAAACAGATCCTTGCGGTACACCACTAGTAACTGAACTCCAGAATTTAACAAATTCTCAGAAAGGTTGGTACTTCCATAAGATACAGTCGAGCTATTAAAAAAGTTTGTTACAAGTTATGTTCTATTTTATAAATTCAGCTTCATAAATAAGAATATGTATACAGATGCGCAAGCAAAGAAAGTAGATTCACACAGAGATATGTCAATGAAATTCAGTACAGATCAAAACTGTTAATTGGGAGGACCACTTATTTACTTGCGTTACAAATCCTTTGACATTGAACTTAATCCCTCAAGTACCAGCTAATTCCTAGTATGTCGAGTAAAAGAAAAGTGCCTAGTTATCCTTGCTAACCATCCATAGAAACATCTTCTAAGGGTTATTTTGACCTTTAATACACTTCAACCCAATGTTTATGAAATGTTAATATTTTTCCTAAACTCCACTGTTTTTTTGCAGATGGGAAATGGAATATGAACTACAATGTATAATTGCACATCCTGTTTAGTTGTCTTACATACACAGCTTAAAAGACAAACATGTGATTCGCAGCATGTGTTTCATATGCATAGGACTTGCTTACAACAGCAATACAACAGGACAGTAAAAACGTTTATTAGTGTCACAAGTAGGCTTACATTAACACTGCAATGAAGTTACTGCGAAAATCCCCTAGTCGCCACACTCCGGCGCCTGTTTGGGTACACCGAGGGAGAATTTAGCATGGCCAATGCACCTAACCTGCACATCTTTGGAGTGTGGGAGGAAAGCAGAGCACCCGGAGGGGCGGCACGGTAGCACAGTGGTTAGCACTGCTGCTTCACAGCTCCAGGGTCCCGGGTTCGATTCCCGGCTCGGGTCACTGTCTGTGTGGAGTTTGCACATTCTCCTCGTGTCTGCGTGGGTTTCCTCCGGGTGCTCCGGTTTCCTCCCACAGTCCAAAGATGTGCGGGTTAGGTTGATTGGCCAGGTTAAAATTGCCCCTTGGAGTCCTGAGATGCGTAGGTTAGAGGGATCAGTGGGTAAATATGTGGGGGTAGGGCCTGGGTGGGATTGTGGTCGGTGCAGACTCGATGGGCCGAATGGCCTCTTTCTGCACTGTAGGGTTTCTATGATTTCTATGAAACCCACGCAGACATGGGGAGAACATGCAAACTCCGCACAGTCTCACCCAAGCCAGGAATTGAACTCGGGTCCCTGGTGCTGTGAGGCAGCAGTGCTAACCACTGTGCCACCCTAAGTATGTTGGTTCTTTGACATATGGGGTCAGGGGGAAATGCCACAGCCTGGTCGCACTACCACCTTTCCTGAGTTTGCAGTCACGGCTGGGAATAGTCTGGAGTTGGACTTTCCCTCTCCTTTCCCGCAGGAGAAAAACCCTTGGGGGAATTTGCAGGTTAGGTGGATTGACCATGTTAAATTGACCCTCAGTATCAGGGGGATTAGCAGGGTAAATGTGGGGTGACAGGGAAAGGGCCTGGGTGGGATGGTTATCAATACAGACTCGATGGGGCCGTGCAGTAGTCCGGGGGGGGGGGGGGGGGGGGGTGCGAGGGCGAACAGGACGTGCCCCCTTCTGATTGCACTAGTTGCTGTCTGGCAAGTTTAAATATCCAGTCTAAATGTTAGCGAATAGATGTTAGCAAATGAATGGGTGGGTGAGGCGAGTAGGTGGGTAAAGGGGTGAGATTGGTAAGTTGGGTGAGTGGGAGGGTAGCTGGATCAGGAAGAAGTATAGCAAGGTTGGAGATGGTCCAACTGGGTCACGTAACCGAGGTGGTTAGTCGGGTGGTCAATTGTGCAGTTAGCCAGATGTTAAGACGAGGTTCCATTCTTCCCAACATTTCCTGGGTAACTATTCAGATAAGTGTTACGGAACTGTCCTCGACTCTTAACTCAAGTTGGAGACTTCCATGAAGTATCCCATCGAGCAGGGGAATTGCACACTGGAAGTTGAAACATACTAGGCAAATCCCATGGAGGTTGGAGTGCCAGGACTTCCCGCAGGAGCCCAACATGTATCTTTGGTCATATATTCAATCTCAACGATCCGAAGACCAGAAATCTCAACCAACTATCTCCACTTGATTACCTTTCTCTCTCCAAAAAACCTGACTGACTCGTTTGCAACTTTTTAAAGGGACACTTTAACACATTTTCCTTAAATACAATGGTTAAACAATATTTTATTAAAAACAGGGATTTTTTTATCTAAACATTGTATTTATAACACAAAAAGGCTATTAGGCCCAACTTAAGTCCATGCCTTACACTTCTATCTACAAGGACAAGGGCAGCAGATACCTGGGAACAGTACCACCTGCAAGTTCCCTTCCAAGCCACTCAGCATCCTGAGTTGGAAATATATCGCCGTTCCTTTGCAGTCAAAATCCTGTAATTCCCTCTCAACACCATTGTGGGTCAACCCACAGCACGTGGACTGCAGCGTTTCAAGGCGGCGGCTCACCACCACCTTCTCAAGGGCAACTAGGGATGGGCAATAAATGCTGGCCAGCCAGCGACACCCATGTCCCACAAATGAATTTTTTAAAATGCCTCTTCCCACTTTCTACATTTAACCCCATCAACATGTCTTTCTATTCCTTTCTTTCTTGTAGGAAGTCTTACAACACCAGGTTAAGAGTCCAACTGGTTTATTTGGACTCATGAACTTCTGGAGCGCTGCTCCTTCATCAGGTGAGTCTTCCTTTCTCTCGCTATCCCTTGAATACATCTATCCTAGTTGCTTCAACTGCTCATGGATTAGGAATACCATTTTCTAACCATCCCCTGGGCAAAGAAGTTTCTCTTTTGGATATATTAGTGGCCATCTAACATTTATAGTCCCGAGTTTTGGTCTTGCCCAAAAGTGAAGACATCTTCTCTACCTCTCGAAACTATACACACCTGCATGTACTCACTTGCGCTGCAAGCTGAGACCTTTAAACAAATAAAGAACATGTCACTTGTCGTAAGAAAGTTGTCTTTAATTTTCCTTCATGAAATTTCAATTTTCTTCATGATACAAAAAACTTTAAATATGATACAAAACTCACCATTGCCCCAAAACAAGTCTCTTTTGCACACACACATACATACAAAGGCTGGTGCACAATGCATTTTCCGACAGTACAGTCTACACCAGTTAACATGAACTAAAGGATCGCGCACCAGAGCCACTGTTCTTATTGCAAGGACGATGACGATGGATTTGGTCATCCTTTAAAAAAGATACACAAAACCTGAATGTAGAAGTCAGGTTACATTACTGATAATAAGTCATTAGATTTACTTGAGATACAACTGATGAAATACACACACACACGCACGCACACACACACACACACACGCACACATATATATATTTTTATATATATAAAAAAGAAATACAGTGCTGAACAGTGATTATTTTCTTTTGGAATCCAAAATAAACATTTCATGTAGCTGGCACAAGGCAACTTCCAGTGTTGGTTGCTGCTTTAAAGCCATCAGTGGTACAGGACTGGCTTGAAATGTAACTCGTGAAACTGTTGACACCGATAGAAGGTTTGGAATGCAATCAAACCCAATTTAATTCTCAATAGCACAAAAAACCCGACTAAAACATTTAATGAAACATTGGCTTGTGTTTGTACAGTTAAAACAAACTACTTTTTTTTTTTACATAAAGACATTTTTAAAGTTGTCTTGTACCACATGAAGATTGGAGCTCTCGGATCAGTATGGCTTGCAAATGTCGCATCTGGTCACTGAGTTATCTGGAAGATACCACTTTGCTCATCCAACGTGCTTCATGTCACCATGTGTCTGGGACTTCAAACAACTTGGCCTGGGTATTTACACTGCTGCCTATTTAAAAAACAAACAGTGAAGATAAGGTTTGCATGCAGTACAACATCTGTGTTAGGAAAACTTTGCCAGTTAAATATGTCGTACTAAACATTGGTAAACAGGCACGGTACTGAAATGCCATAGTACAAATCATGAGTAAATAGAACAACGCTGTACAAGGTCAGATTATCCTTACATTGCACATTCCATGCCTTTAAAAAGCACAGCCAAACAGAAGTAAATTCTCCATGCAAGTGAAACTGATTGTCTGAAATGCAGAGCAATAGTTCATTTATAAGCGATCAGAAACACTGCCATAATGTTAACACTTGTGCCAAGGGCTAGAAAAGGCCAATCTTTGCAGCTCACGGCATTATGGATATACTGGCTAAATTTCAAAGTTATCTTGCACGCTAAAAGACAAAGTCCATTACTCGGTCACATCCATTCATCACATCCCACTTCTCTTCCAAGTTCCTCCTTTCAATCCTCCAGTCCTCAAAATGCACATGCACATTTTTTTTCTCTTTATTCATTCATTTTCTCTTCCTTGGCTCGGGAAAGCTGTCATCAACAGCATTATCGCCACTGCTCTGCCAGTGGAGATTCACGAGCAGCACACACCCAGGACTGAATCCAAGTGCAGAGGCGTCAGTCATGACTCGGTTGGCAGCACACTCATCTATGAATCAAAAGGTCATGGTTCAAGCCCCACTCCAGAGACTGCAGGACGTAGAACATAGAACATAGAACAGTACAGCACAGAACAGGCCCTTCGGCCCACAATGTTGTGCCGAGCTTTATCTGAAACCAAGATCAAGCTATCCCACGCCCTATCATCCTGGTGTGCTCCATGTGCCTATCCAATAACCGCTTAAACGTAATCTAAGCCAACACTCCAAGAGAGTACTGAAGGAGTGCTGCACTGTCACAGTTGCACAATGGTTAGCACTGCTGCCTCACGGCGCCAGGGACCCAGGTTCGATTCCTGGCTTGGGTTACTGTCTGTGCGGAGTCTGCACATTCTCCCCATATCTGTGTGGGTTTTCTCCAGGTGCTCTAGTTTCGTCCCACAATCCAAAAGACGTGCTGGTTAGGTGCGTTGGCCATGCTAAATTCTCCCTCAGTGTACCCGAACAGGCGCCGGAGTGTGGCGACTAGCGGATTTTCGCAATAATTTCGTTGCAGTGTTAATGCAAGCCTACTTGTGACACTAATAAATAAACTTTTTTAAAAAACTGTCAGAGGTGTTATCTTTTGGGTGGTGTCCCATCTGTCTTCGTGGGTGGGTGTAAGTGATCCCATGGCATTATTCTGAAGTGGAGATGCTGGCATTGGACTGGGGTAAGCACGGTAAGAAGTCTCACAACACCAGGTTAAAGTTAAACTTTAACCTGGTGCTGTGAGACTTCGGACTACGATTATTCTGAAGAACAGGACAGTTCTATGTTCTGACCAATATTTATCCCTCAACCAACATCACAAACAGATTTGTTGGTCTTTGTCATATTGCTGTTCATGAATCATTGCAGTTCACAGGCTGGCTAGTGATTACATTTTTAAAGAATTTCATCAGTTGTACAACTCTTTAGGATTGCCTGCGCTTGTTAAAAGCTCAAAAGCCGAAGTCTTCCTTTCGCACCTGGATGACCATCAGTCCTCCTCCATTCAACACATTTCCTACTGAGCCATCAGGGAAACAAGAGTTTGATATTTTCTGCACAGTTCTAAACTATTCAACTCAATAACAACATTTCAAAAACTTTTGAAACCTTTGGGCATTTTAAAAACTAACTAAAGACTTTTCCCATAAAATCTGAAATAAGTTAAAGAGCATACATTAATCTTAGCAATATACAGTTGGAAATATGCCCATGGTGTGTAAAATTGTGCGCAGTCTGACAGAGAAATAATGAATTTTATAAAGAAAGTCAAGACTATTTTCAATGAAGGCAAGCCGCAAAAGACTTGAGGCAAGTGACGCGTTTAAGTGTCACGTACGGCACAATACATCAGTTAATTAAGCCTTCTGTGTCCCCACTGTCACCGAAGGCAAAACACATTAAGAGGTTGGCGGTGGAGGTACTTGTTAAAGAGAACTTGGCCCGAGTCATTGTCACCTTGAACTAGTCACTTTATTATGACATGGGTTGATTCACCTTGCTCCCTTTAGGCATGTGCTTTTCCTGTATCATGATCAGAGGCCACTCAACCAGGTGTCACAGCGCCGTTTTGTAGTGCCAGGGATTCGGGTTCAATTCCAGCCTTGTGTGCGCGGCGTCTGCACGATCTCCCTCTACGTGGGTTTCTTCCGGCTGCTTCAGTTTCCTCCTACGCGCCAAAGATGCAGTAGGAAGTCTCACAACACCAGGTTAAAGTCCAACAGGTTTATTTGGAATCATGAGCTTTTGGAGCGCTGCTCCTTCACCAGGTGAGTGATGAAGGAGCAGCACTCCGAAAGCTCGTGATTCCAAACAAACCTGTTGGACTTTAACCTGGTATTGAGAAACTTCTTACTGTGCCCACCACAATCCAATGCCGGCATCTCCACATCATGATTCTAAAGATGTGTAGGTTAGATGGATTGGCTATAGTAAATACGTGGGATTATGGGGAGAGGATGGAGGGGAGGGCATGAGTAAGATTCTCTTTTGTAGAGTCGGCGCAGACTTGATGGACCAAATGGCCTTCTTCTGCACTGTAGGGATTCTAACCAAGATGTTCAAATAAACTTTAATATTGATTCCATTGGCAGCACATCCAATGCACTGAATCTTCACTTACGATGGCCATCTTTACATCTATTGCTACAACAGTGAAAAAGTTACATGTCAACCCAAGCTTCATCACTTTGATAAAAAAGAGCACACTATTTCCTACAAGTGGATGTCCTATGTACTCAGCTAAAATCTGCAGTCTGAAGGAGGTGGGAGCATTCAGCTACTTTTGTAAACAATGGATAAACCCATTAATGAAAGTGGACTGCATATGGAATAAATATAATCCTGGACAGCAAGTTGCATGTATGCATGCTGAATTGAGTGGGGAGCACACTGATTTGAAGATCTCTCTAATGGAACCAGGCTTCAGTTACTTCAGAGGATTGTAAATAGTCCACAAGGGAGCAGATTTTAATCTTTATACAAAGGCAAAGCCCTTTTTTTTTCAGCATTTCAGATTCTCAGCTTGCACATCTGACATTCGTGACCAAATGAAAACAACTTCCAATATTGAGTTGTTTAGTTTCTCCCTTTAAAAAAAATATCAGATTGAACAGCATAAAATTAGTTTTGTCAAAAGTCCGGTGTGCCCTAGCAGCTGAAAAATTGAGAGAATCCGGATTTCAAAGGTAGCAGGGAGATTGGGACCCTGTGATATTGTAACCTAACTTTGCACAAAAAAAACATAGTGCAGAAGAGGCGCTTCGGCCCATCAGGTTTGCACCAACCCTCAAAAGTATCTTACCCAGGCCCATCTCCCCTGCCTACCCCTGTAACTGCGCACATTCACCATGGCTAATCCATCTAACCTACACATCTTGGGACACTAAGGGTCAATTTAGCATGGCCAATCCTCCTCACCTGCATATCTTTGGACTGTGGGAGGAAACTGGAACATCCGGAGGAAACCCATGCAGACAAGGGGAGAACGTGCAAACTCCACAGAGTTAGTCACCCAAGGCCAAATTGAACCTGGGTCCCTTGTGCTGTGAGGCAACAGTGCTAACCACTGTGCCACCATGCCACCCATTCTGCTTTGCACAAAGAATTTCCCACAATATTCATTCCTGCCATATATTAAACTGTCCCCTTGATATTGGGGATTGAGGTTTTGTGGCAGCATTCTTATGTCTTAACCACAAGTCCTGGGCTCAATTCCCACCTCAGGATTTAATGGGTATGTAAGGTGCGTTCATAATCAGGCTACACAGATTGACTATCAACTTGTAAATCCTTCCAACATGCCTATGGCAGACAGTAAGAGTTCCCGGTGAGCCATCTGTAGAAGGCAACAGCAAACCATTGCAGTACTTTGTCAAGTATTGCTATGGCCCAACCAGACCTCTACATCGCCCATGCCCTTTTAGGGCATAGTACCAGAGGACAGGGATGTTGAGGGGGTGCACCTTTACATATAGATTGAAAACCAGCCTACTTACAAATATTATAATTATTGGTCAGCTTCTCTTTATCAAAGGCTTGGAGTAGGATTCTAAGTTACTGTGCACAGACCATGCAGAACAGTGTGTCAGGTTCAAACACCTTTTGCATCTGCTAGAATTAAACTGGGACAAAAGGATTTCCCTCCAGTCAGTGTTTTATTCTCCCGTTATGTACTTGCAGCGAGTTGTTTTACTCTCCCGTTGTGTACTTGCAGCGAGTTGTTTTACTCTCCCGTTGTGTACTTGCAGCGAGTTGTTTTACTCTCCCGTTGTGTACTTGCAGCGAGTTGGCCATTTGCATTCATTGGCATTTATGAGAATTGTTAAATATTTATTCCATCATGTGCTTGAAGTACAACAATAGCATTCCACACTCAATTTCTCAGAAGCACTCAATGCACTTTCAAGAACTTAACTCCACTGTAACACAATACAGGTTTTCAAGATATCCAAATGATACACCGACTTTAAACCAACATGCCAGAAACTGGTTTGATCTATTGAAATAAGGAACAGAAAGCTCCGTTTCATTTGCAAGTCTACGTAGCAAAGAAACCCTTGTAAACTGCCATCACCACACTTATGGGCATTAAGGAAGTATACGAGTATTTTAAAATAAAACCATTTACGTCACATAAAAACTGATTAAGCATTACCTTCTAATTCAAGACATTATATTACAATGCTTTAGGCAATTTTAAGGGCAAAGGTTACAGTTCCGTCTGACATTGGATATGGTTAACTTGCATAAATTCGCAGCTAGTGAGGCATGATTTATCTTCTCTATTGGCACATATCATCATTCAGGGCTTCAAACAAATCCTGCTCGACTGGTTGGTAGTAAGATGCAAAGAATGGGTTCAGAGTGTGTTAATCAAAATTATTCAAAGCAAAAACATGCGAGGGATCAAGAGCCATTGACGAACACTCCCAGACAACTGCTAACCATTTAAAATAAAAAGAATCCAAAGGACATTTAAAATTGCTCGAGAGCCTTGTATCCAAGTAAAGCTGGAGCAGAATAATGCAGACTTGAGAAATCTCACAAGAGAGCAACAAGAACGGTGGCAAGTAAAGTGGGCCTTCATTTGAGGAATCACAAATATTGTACATTAAAAAAAACGATACGAGTCACTTCATCCCCTTTCCATGTCAGGAAAAGTAAACTCTGTCTCATTCACAATATCCAAGAGTACAAGTGCTTGTCAGGTGTACACATGAAAAGAACACAAGGATCAGGCTGAAGGACACTGGAAAAAGAACGGCATCAAAGGTAGGTGATATTTAATTATTGGATTGCTTGACAGATAGAGGGGCTTTGTGACTTGCTCTCAAAATCTGCATCAAGGACTAACCTTACAAAATCCAATACCTCAGCTGATGTATACGCCAACAGCAACACTGGTCAACAAAAGGAGGAGCACTGCTGCCAGCGACAATCTTAATAAGACTGCCATGGCTCTTGTCAAAGTGGCAATTTCTGGAGATCCCTTACCTACAAGATAGCAACAGTGCAACAGAAATTTATAAGGAGCTCAGTACGGAGTGCATTAGATATCCTGCCAAACAGATAGCTTTCTGTTTGCTCACTTTTGCCTTGTTGAAACAAAACTACATAAGCCAGTTTTTTCCAAGGCAGTGAGGTTCACAGGACAGACCTGAAACGAAGTAATGAATTAGTGGAACATTGAACCAAGATCCTTTAGGGAAGAGGGGTGTGGGGGGGGGGGGGGGGGGGGGAGAAAAAAAATCAGTCCTTTCACTGGACCCGGGAACCAGATTTATTTTGCATCCTATCCAAGCATTAGTTACCCATTCACGTTATCCAACTGTGTTGGCATTGCTCATTCATGCTTACTATGAAAGTGTCCTGGGCAGACTTTGCACAAATCCAGATGGTAATCTTGGACTATTCTCCTTGAGTCAAGGACCGAAAAGATTTGGTAAGAAAACTTGATAAAGATCCTAGGTGTTACAGCCAGAACCCGGTGAGTGCAATGCCCCATCTCCATTCACATTTTCTCAAGGCTGCGATGGCTCAGGTCAGCTAAGCTCTTCCAGTATCTGGCTCAAATGACCATTAACAGAGCCAAACTGCAAGTGCAGATCAACTACTCAACTGCCATAATGTCTAATCCCGTTCTTCTTTCACACAACACACTCTCACTTTCCAGTAAGGAATAATTAATTGAGAGGGATCTAAAGAAAGAACGCTGATGTTTTTTCCTCTAATCCAAGAATGTTGAGATTAACTTCAGTATCTCCATTGTCATTTTGGCTGAGCTGTGCCAACTTAAATGGCCATACAGATCAATCAAGGTTTTCTTGATCATTATGGTTCTGCACAATAACATTTAGAAATTTTAAAGTTTATTCATTAGTATCACAAGTAGGCTTACATTAACCTTGCAATGAAGTTACTATGAAAATCCCCTAGTCGCCACACTCCGGCGTCAGTTCGGGTACACCGAGGGAGAATTTCAGCACGCCGTTCGGGACTGTGGGAGGAAACCCATGCAGACATGGGAAGAACGTGCAAACTCCACACAAACAGTGACCCAAGCCGGCAATTGAACCCGGGTCCCTGGCATTGTGAGGCTGCAATGCTAACCACTGAAGGACAGTGTTATCATCTTGTTTTTGAGCAGTGTCTATTTGACAAAAGAATTGGCAATTAAATAACCATCCCACCCCTGCGGGAATGTGCTGATGCTCCAGACACTATTGCAATTAGACCTTCAATCTTCATTTTCTGTACTTTCCGACATCATTAAGTAAATGTAGAATTTTTCACGTGTTGTCTCCCATTTAAGAATTCAATACATCATCATTAGCCACTCACCACCGTGAATTTGGTCGGTTGGTGGCTACTTTTACTATCAAAATGTCTTTCATTTGCTGACCTCTTTTTTGTTTTTAAAATTTTTTCAATTAAATTTAATAAAATTTTAAAATTTAAAATGTTCAAATTTATTGAAGCACACTTCCAAAGTTTGAGATATTGATACTTCCCACGTGAATTATGTGCCAGAGCCTTGGGTACCTTTTCCCAATGCTTAGCCAATTATTGTACAGGTACATGATCAGCCCATTCTTCTTCAAAAATCTTTAGCATCCAAATTACAAAATCTACACGGTTCAACACCACACGATTTTCAATGAAACGTAGCTCTGTGCTGCTCATCACCAACACTGGGCCCAGTAACGTTTCTTCTAAAATCAGGTCATTATTCCTTGGAGTCACATTCAGCATTACTCATCACACTGTATGCAAAGATCGCAGCCAGCATCACAGGCTGGGGATGTGGTGATATTCATAATGAACTCAGTGGCTGCTTTTGTCCGCAGTGGTGTCCATTATTTTCACAGTAAAGGAATGGGATGTAAACATATAATTTAAAATTTACTTATTAGTGTCACAAGTAGGCTTCCACTAACACTGCAGTGAAGTTACTGTGAAAATCCCCTAGTCGCCACACTCAGGCACCTGTTCGGGTACACAGGGAGTATTTAGCATGGCCAATGCACCTAACCAGCACGTCTTTCAGACCGTGGGAGGAAACCCACACAGACACGGGGAGAATGTGCAGACTCTGCACAGACAGTGACCCAAGCTGGGAATGGAACCCAGATCCCTGGCACTGTGAAGCAACAGTGTTAACCACTGTGCTACAGTGCCGCCCTCTAGAACTAGGTCATAGCCTCTACGTGCTTTGCTGAGAGAGCATGAAGCATCGGACCATAGGTAGCAGAATAATCGGACATGTACGATAGGAAAAATATTCTTTGAAGTCACTTGTAAATCCTGAGCATCCAAAATATGAAAAGTTATAGTATATGCCTCTCCCTCATAGACATAGAACAGTACAGCACAGAACAGGCCCTTCGGCCCACGATGTTGTGCCGAGCTTTATCTGAAACCAAGATCAAGCTATCCCACTCCCTATCATCCTGGTGTGCTCCATGTGCCTATCCAATAACCGCTTAAATGTTCCTAAAGTGTCTGACTCCACTATCACTGCAGGCAGTCCATTCCACACCCCAACCACTCTCTGCGTGAAGAACCTACCTCTGATATCCTTCCTATATCTCCCACCACGAACCCTATAGTTATGCCCCCTTGTAATAGCTCTATCCACCCGAGGAAAGAGTCTTTGAACGTTCACTCTATCTATCCCCTTCATCATTTTATAAACCTCTATTAAGTCTCATGAGCAAACATATATGCGACAATGGAGAAAGACAATGTAATGGAATAGAATTCATCCAAAGTAATGGGGGAATTAAAGCTCAGTACCTTTTGACTATTGCTCTTTCCCCCATCTTATTCCAATTCAGAAATGAACACTCCTAGGATATCGAAACAACATATTTTCCCAGCTTCAATCACTTCATAAGTTTTCTATCCTACTTGGTGATTTATTTAGTGATTAAAAATCTGAAGACTTAAGTCATTTCTTGATCACCTGCCGATTATTTTCAGCAGCATTTTAAATATTTGCAAAAGGTTAATTGGGTAAACATGCTGGGCTGGATTTTACCATCTACTTATGATCGGGAGACAGAAAAATTCACCAACTGAACCCACCTTCTGTTTAAAACAGGAGCACGACAGCAACAGTTTCACAAATAGCAACGGCCACATCTCAACATTTCCATCAACACCTTTGCCAACAAAAGTATTGAACCTGAAAAAGTTTACAATTCACATTTTCAAGATGCACGTCCATTTACCAGTTTTTTCCTGCTCCTCATTTTTCTGCCGCTGTTTCTTGATTTTTCTGCTTTCCAACAACGAGTTGTCTATCCATTCGCTGGCTGAATAGTCACTCTCACCGTCTTTACTTGTAACGTCGCCCTCATCCATTTCATCAGACGCTGTCTCTTCCTGGATAGGGCTCATGCTTCTCTTTTCCACAACAGGGCTGGCTCTAAAATGGAACACAACAGAAAAAAAATTACACAAGACGTATGGTTAAATTGATCAGTGCGCACAGCGATAATTCTAACATTATGCATAGAATCAAGTTTATTGTTCAATCAATAATTTCCTTTAGTTAGCTTCTGCTGAAACTAGTCATGAAGTGCGAGACCAACTTACTTTAGCCGTGGTTTATTGAAAAGATTTGACACATAACTATTAGACATACACAGCGCATCTGCAGTTGACAGCTCAATACTATAAACCACTATGTAGATTAACTTAAGCATTCACAAAGCAAACACTAACTCCGCAAGTTGAAATAGAAACAAGGAGGACGGACAACAGTCAAGGACATCAGAAATCAGACTCAAGGTGGGTCTTGATAAGTTTAATGTTTAACATTACACAAGGTTTAAACCTGAATAAGTGTTCAGTGTCAAATAAAAGGTATGATTTTGTAAGTGCCACATGAATTTAATGAGTTGGGTGATTCTCACTGAAAGAAAAGCAGTTAGCTTGAATGTAACACCCAAGTAAGTGGTCAAAGTTTTACAGCAAAACATAAACTTCTTTACTTTTTGTAAAAGGCGGAAGCCTCAAGATGCTCGGCCAGTAAAAGATCTGAATCTTGTGAGATTAGACTCGTCCTCTTAATAACCAAACTGCTGAACATTGACGCCAACAAATACCATTGTCCTGGAATAAATTTTCAATACAGGATATGAGGGCCAATTGGTTTTCAAAGAAATAGGATTGGAGAGCCAAGTTTGCTTTAGCCAATAAGCTGACAACATAATCGTTATCTTTGTTCTGCAATGATCCTGGGTAGAAGGATATCTAATTAAAAAGAATGTGTTTGCAAACATCCTTGATCCAGGGAATTAAGGGGTCATTTCAACTTTTGGCTCAACTGCATTGACTTGAAGAAAAACATGGTAATCTTTTGCTCTGGAACATGGCTATTTCAAGATCGCTTCACTTGTTGAGTCAATTCACGACAGTTCGTGCAGATGAAGCATTTTTCTGCAGCAAGGAATCAGTGCAACATTCTCCAAACCTGTGAAGTGCTGAGGTTTTGCTAATATTGGGAGGTGGGAGTTAGCCCAATTGCAAACCAGTTCCTTAAAACAGGAAAACTAACCAAACTGCTCAAAATCTGTCTATAGATGAGGAGGTGAATCCTTTATCTTGTGAGCAAGAACACATCATCCTCCACGAAAAGCATCGGACACTTGGAAGAGCACACAAGGACAATGCAGCACTTGACACATTTGTCTAGCAACAGCCAATACAAGTACTGCTCACCTCCTGGCTGCCCTGGATATTCCAAGATGATGATTGCCTATTATGCAAGGAGGTTGGAATGGTCTCATGAGCATTCTTGCATTTGATGCCACTAAAACACGTACCAAAATATCAATCCCTTGATTCACTGACTGCATCAAACAACAGTTGGCAGAAAGACTTTCTGGCTCTGGTGTGTCTTATCAGTTTCCAAGCACCAATTCCTACATTTTTACTGCTGGAGTCTTACATAGGCTGACCAGATAATTCACATTACACATCAAATGCTGTTGTGATGAAGGTCCAAACATCTGGTCCCCACAGGTCGGAAATAAACTGGTAACGTGCCCCTAGATAGTACTCTTTTAAGGATTCAAAGGATAGCAATTGTGTCTGATTCCTTACTCGAGTTATTCTGCTCACTCGTCTCCACTCAGTACAATATCCTGAGCACTGAACTGAAAAATTCCATTGCCTCTAATATTACTGATTTTTTAAAAAATTATTCAATTATATATTCATGCAGAAACTTGTAAGTGTTTTAATTTTGGGAGAACAGCACCCAAATTAGTTTAATGAAAGTCCTCCTCTGGCCTCCAGGGATGGCTTTACTCGTAAAGCAAATTGCTTCCGTGGAAAGTAATTAGACACCAGTGGCATTCGGTTTAAACAGATGCCCAAGTAACCCACACTAATAACTATTTATGACATTTGTTACAACTGCAGTTTTTATGCATAGGTGTCAAAATGTAAACTGCTAATTTAATTTAAAAATTGGACTGTATCGTTTGGCTAAACTCAGAATGACTACTTTTAGTGATTTAATAATTAGCCGGTTTCCTGTGACCTATTTGTTCCCTTTTGCAAAGAATCAACTATCAGGAAACCAATTTGTCTGGCACTCTGCAAATGCAATAAAACATTAAATAAATTTGTGAAGTCTATGACATTCCACATTCCCACAACATTTCAGTCATAAATATATAAATATATGTATGAGTGTATACTGTCAAGCCTAGCAATGTTCGACAAACTGCGAGGATATGAATAACAAATCATTCTGTTTTTAGATGATGTTGCTGGAGGAAGGAATGTTGGCTGGAGCACCACAACATCTTTCTTCCTCTACTCAAATGGCGCCATGGGATCGCAAGCAGCCACTCTGAGCAGCAGATGGCACCTTGTTTTAATAGCCCATCAGAAAAGGTACGTGCTCTCAGACAGTACAACACTCCCCTGCTTGATTAGCCTGCTGGCGGCCAACTGAGCCAAGCTGACAGGAATATATATTCTCCAACCACAAAGTTAAATTCTGGAGTTTGAAATGAAATTTGGAGACCGTCTGAATTTGATCAGATAAAAGATTCATCTCTCATTACTCGCAGGAAGCAATGTATTAAAATATGCTGCACTGATGGAGAAAGGTGTGGCGGAAGATGCGTGCAACATAGAATCCTACAGTGCAGAAAGCGGCCATTCGGCCCATCTAGTCTGCACCAACCACAATCTCACCCAGGCCCTATCCCCATATCCCTCCATATTTACCCACTAATCCCTCTAACCTATGCATCCCGGGACACAATTTAGAATGGCCAATCAACCTAGCCCGCACATCTTTGGACTGTGGGAGGAAACTGGAGCACCCAGAGGAAACCCACGCAGACACAGGGAGAATGTGCAAACTCCACACAGACAGTGACCCGAGCCAGGATTCGAACCCAGGTCCCTGGAGCTGCGAAGCTGTGCTACCGTGCCGCCCAAACAGAATTTGCCAAGTCAGAAACCAGAACTCACTAAGACTTTCAGAATTTTAAAAACTCCATTATTGCTTTGCTCATTGCTTTTATGGCTATATATATTTTACATTTGAGCATTTCTGTAAACATGCTTGCTTTGGTCTGTAAATCTGTGGTCTATTTGGAATTATTGATCACTTGAAGAGATTAGTAAATAGGAGATCATTTTAATCCATTGGGAATAGAAACGGGAGTAATCGGTGGGCCCCACATGTCAAATTGGTGGCTGCCCCTGCCGAGCTCATCCCTCCTGCAAGAATCTCTCGAACCTCCTTCCTGCACATCACCTGCTTGCTGGTAAGGCTTCCTCTGGTGCCCACTGGCAGTCTCTGGCTTTTCAAATTTCCTCCCCTGCCTGCTGGCCTGCTTCTAGTTGCCTCCCGTTTTGGCTGGGCAACTGACCAGGTGAGGTCTAGTACCCTGGTCTTCAGATTTAGGCAGCTACTGTGTTTACACTTGTTGCATCACCCATCCACTGGGTTAAAAAGAGCAAAGTACGAAACCTTTAATCTCAGCTAAAAGACCGCACGCTTCATTAAAAATGACAGAACAGTTACAGGTATCAAATCAACAATGTACAATTCTACTTGGCTGACCTGTAATGCTAAACAGGGTAGAACTGGCTTTATGGTGCACTTTGTTGGACCATAGATGGCGTGAAACAGACAAAAAAGGTGCAGAGGAGAGAGACGCACTCAAAATGAAAAACACAAGAACAGAAGCTCAGTCATTTTAGATCAAGGCAGGTCTATATCTTAACATCCTTGGCCTTGATTCTGTAACAAAATCTATCAACCTCAGTTTTGAAACCCCAGCCTCAACAGTGTTTTGAGGGTGTGTTAGAAATTTCAAACTGCCTTCTGAAACGCTGCTGCGTAGCATCACCCCTGAAACAGTCCAACTCTAACTTAAAAATTATACCGCCTTATTCTGGTCTCCTGCCACTTCCTCGCCATCTAACCGATCAAATCCTTTAATCAGCTTAACTACTTCAATTAGATTAATCCTTAATTTTATACACTCAAGGGAATAACAAATCTATGTAACTTGTTAAAAGTAAATTACTGCGGATGCTGGAATCTGAAACCAAGAGAGAAAATGCTGGAAAATCTCAGGTCTGGCAGCATCTTTGACAAAGGGTCATCTGGACTTGAAACATCAGCTCTTTTTTTCCTCTCCTTACAGATGCTGCCAGACCTGAGATTTTCCAGCATTTTCCTTTTTGGTCTAAGTAACTTGTTCTCTTAACATAGTCTTCATAATATAACCCTCTTAAGGAATCATCAAGATCAGTTCAACAGACAATTGTGGATAGTGAGTGAAGGCAGAGTTGTTTCAAGTTAAGCAAGATAGCAAAGAGAAACTCGTATCAGTACCAACTTGGTGAGTGCAAGGGGACAACAACCAGGGCTACTGGACCATGGACTCAAGAGAGAGAGAAAGAGAAAGAAAATTGGTTAGATAATGGGTAACCAGGATGAGAGAATGATGTGCACAACCTTTGGATTCGACATTCAAGTGGAAAGTTTAAGATGGAAATCTTGGATGAGAGTACGTGAATGGAAATGTACAGATTTTTAGATTCAAGCAGTGATACAAATATATTATACAAGTGACTGCCATTCGATCAGTTCACTCAGAATTGGAAAAAGTCTTTTCTGCACTAACTTGGAGTCTATTTCTCCTGAGTTTACACTGACAAACTAGGCAGAAGAATAGCCAAAACATTCAATTGTGGCTGGCTACTCATTACACATCCCATCGGGAAGATCAATGCAAGGCATAAAATGGATGGTTAGTCCAGTATTGCATGCTTGATGTCCCTGTTGAAGTCAATAAGGTCCAATGACCAATATACTTCAGGATTCCCAAATATCCCATTAAATCTCTCCTAATGAAATCCATCAGGTAAACGCAACTGTGTTAATCATAGAATCCCTGTGGTGCAGAAGGCGGCCATTTGGCACATCGCGTCTGCATCGCTTCTCCAACTACCCACTCTGCACTATCCCCATAACCCACACATCTTGAGACACTAAGGGACAATTTAGCATGGCCAACCCACCTAAGCCGCACATCTTTGGACAGTGGGAGGAAACCCACGCAGACATGGGGAGAATGTGCAAATTCCACACAGTTACCCAAGGCTGGAATTGAACCCGGGTCCCTGGTGCTGTGAAACAGCAATGCTAACCACTGTGCTACCATGCCACCCAATGCTTCAAATTGTCTACAAGTAACATTTTAATTAAACACTCTACCCAAATTGAATGCTTGCCTGTCAGAGGTCTCATGTCAATTTACTTTGTTTTGCCCCGTTCTTTTCCTTAATGGTTTTCCTTTCCAAAATTAGAACTACCATGGCTCAAAACGATGTGTGGAAAATGTGGAAAGCAAAAATCATTTTGAAATGTGCTTTCGCGCCCTGTAACTGTTTGTCTTTATATGTTGGGAAATTAAAACTATTTACAGTTGCAATTTTAGTAGAGCTTTCACAGAATGCTTTGTTTAGTTTGCAAAACAGAAATATGAAACTGAAGAACACAAGAAATATTCTATGCCCCAACTCCAATTAACTCCTTCCCTCAACAAAAAAATCAATACAAAGATTTGACTTCATTGCTTACTTGCAACTGTGGATTTGTTGGGAAATACAGTTGTCTTTTCAATTTGGTAACACTCACCTGCTGAAATCAAACATCTGGCTAAGATAAGGTTGTGGAGCATATTGCGTCTTTAGTCTCTTCCTCTCCACTTCGCGCCAGCTTTCTTCTGTCCATTTCCGCTTGGTTTGTTTCTCCTCCTGCTTCTTCTCAACATACTCTGCATACGTCTGGATTCGGTAACTCTCGGCATACCTGCTGGTGTTCACAGCTGTAATGAAGTACAGATGAGAGAATTTGAAGAATCAGGTCCTTTCGGAAACCATCAGGTTTCATAAATCATCAGATGGAAGTCATCAGACGGTGCAGAGATGCGAAGAGAAGTTAAAAAAGAATTCAATATGAACTTTGACTGCTACCAATTCATGGCAGGATGGCAAATCTACAGCCTGCTGCGCATTATTGTTTTCAGATATATTGTACACTTGTGCAAGTGCAAAAAATGACATCTTTTTAACATTAAAGCTGTTAGACATCAAGAAGGCCTGCTCCATTCCTGCACACAGCTGGCCGCTTGGAATCTCAGCCTATTACTTCTATTTCTTGTTCTCAATTCTCTTTACCCTCCTTTGACTGTTTCCACCTCTTCCTTTCCCCAGTCAACCGTTCATATTTTCCCTCTCCCAAGCTGTGCAACCCCCTAAATTTCCTACTTCAGCCCTCCATTATTCTTTTGCCTTCTTATTTCCCTGCTATCACCACAGATTCGAATCCCTCTTAAATGAACCCACAGCTTTCCCTCTTTGCTCCAGTCAGCATCCTTCAATGGGCTCATCGAAGTACTCGTCACTACCGTGAGATCATCATCCTCACCCTCACGTCATCTCTCTCATTCCCGCCCAACATATCTGTTTGGGATCTTGGCAAATGCCTACTTATCCACTCACTTCTCCCACCATTAACCATGTGCACTCTGTCGGTATCAACAATCAGCACCCCTCCTCACAATTCCCTCGAGTATGTGCAAACATATTGCAGATGACTGCATTGACACAATGGCCTTGATGGTTCATGGGTAATGGTATCTTGTCTTTTACTGAAGACTCCCTGCCAGGCTATACTTTCCACCACTTGCCCCATTCAAAACTGCCAGAGTGGCGGCATGGCCCTCATCACCAAACTTCACCATGATCACCTTATTTTTCCAGTACCATTTCCTCCATTGAGAACTTTGTGTACCACCACTCACTTTCTCTTTAAAATCCTCATTCAGTATTATTCACTAAATGGTCCCATATCATTATATTCTCAGTCCCTTCCTCTCCCAGAATCTGCATGCAGTGGCTCCTCATCTATGGCAATTTCAAACTCCATTGCAACTCGTTTTGCATTTTCCCATCAGAATTCATTGCCCTACCTTAACTTTATCCTCCATATAAACTCTGTATTCCCAGTCACCCCTCCATCTTGACATCGCATGTAGCCTCTCTAGTTCTCTGGCTCAAATCACGAATGAGGCCATCACGGAATACTTCCTTGTATTCTTCAACAGTTCATAACCGCTCTCCCCCTACCTCTTGGTGTTCACCACGAGGAAAATAACCACTCTTCCCAAGTTACATACACTGTACTATCAGCATAGCTGCATCGGCGAGAAGGCATTAGCGATTGGCCATAATGCATGATTTGCCTCAAGATGCGGAAGAGCATTTTACAGAGACTCCTCAGATGATTCTTACGTTCCGACTCCATCTGATGTATTCAAATAGCAACACACCAGACAAAGACATAACTTTGGGTGACTGAACCAGCAGTCTGCCATTTAGGTGCATCTAATGCACAAGAAAATTAGCCCCGAAAGCAATGGTGCATTGCATAGAAGCCATGAGAATTGTTGGGAACGATGTACAAATTCGCTGTTGTGCTTGAAATTGGTTTCCTCCTGTATTTTAAAGGTACAGCAGAGTAATTGATGTTAAATAGTTGTCATTTCCACTGTTCACAATTTCAAAAGCACAGTTGTGTTGCATCTGCCTCCGCCACCGTCAAACAAGTAGGATTTCAAGAGGCCAACAGCGACATCACACACAACCAACTGTGTCACAAGCTAAAAAGGGTGTTGTAATAACTTTGGCCCACCAGCTCGGTACAAAACAAATAACATTTATTTACAACACACTATCTTAGAGCCTCGCAGCTTTGTGGCTGCCAGTCAGCGTCTGGTATCGATCGGAGGCAAAAGCCCACACTTGCCACGCTCCCACCCTGGTCGCCTGGATCATGTGACCCTATCGGCTGATTGCCCCTTAAAGGGGCCAGACCCCGCGGTGATGAATATACATAAAGGCTCCGACTGGTTCCTGGAGACAAAGAGGTGGCAAAGTGTTAATTGAAGGAGCTTCAGCTATGCTCTGCCACCCAATTATAGTAAGAAGTTTAACAACACCAGGTTAAAGTCCAACAGGTTTATTTGGTAGCAAAAGCCACACAAGCTTTCGGAGCTCCAAGCCCCTTCTTCAGGTGAGTGACTTCAGGTGACTCACCTGAAGAAGGGGCTTGGAGCTCCAAAAGCTTGTGTGGCTTTTGCTACCAAATAAACCTGTTGGACTTTAACCTGGTGTTGTTAAACTTCTTACTGTGTTTACCCCAGTCCAACGCCGGCACCTCCACATCATGACCCAATTATAGTGCCACTACACATAGGCTTGTGACAATTCAAAATGAACTGCAAGTTCCAGGAAGTGTGGAATTCCAAAGAAACATATCGCTGCTGGTTAGAACCAGTAATCCAACCAGTACTACATACATGAAGACCTTTTTTTTAAAAAAGGCATTTAATGGTGCACACAGATCAATAGAACAATTTACCAACCTTATTTCATGCCAACGCTAGTTTTCAGCACACTGCCTTTGATGTATCTGCCAAGTCTTGGCACAAAGCCATCCCTCTAGCAGATGAGTCAGCACATTACACTGGCTCTTTAGTGCGCTGTGTCCTATTGTGACTCAAACTGTAAGTTCGGCAAGTACAATATTCCAGTTTGCTAAGTTTGATTAAACAACGCAATAAATATGACTGCAAAGTATGACCTGCACTTCAAATTTAGAAAAAAATTAGGGATCTTTTCCTAAAACAAATTTATCCAAAGAAAAGCCACAAAAATGTTCAAAAGGAAAGCAAAATAAACTAAGGTAAAGCTAATCATTAACCCAAAAGCTGCATTATGACACAGTTAAGGAGTTACCAATCTACTTGAAGCCATTAAGACTTTTGAATTAAAACTGGACCGACATTGGATGCAATAAATTAGCAGATAAGAGGTTTGTATAACAGGAGCAGCTATGACCATATCTGCAATTACAGTCTTACATTTGGTTTTGGTGGGTTATATTGCATTTAAATAGGGAACTATTGATTAAGCCAATAATCCAAGATGCATTGTATGAATTTACATTTGTAGTATAGGGATTCGTAGGGCATTTACTTCACCACACTGTTGATAACTGCATTATGGCAGCTGCAAGCATATCAATGCTGGCTCTGGATGGTCTGCAATCCAACTTGTTGCAGAAATCACAAAGGAATCCATGTCTCCGATTTGGAGACAGCATCAGAAGGGCATTACACTTGTTGGTCTATACCCCTTCCGAGTTAACGGGAAAGTATTTACCAGAAAGAGAGGAATGCACCTTATCCAGAAACCAGGATAAGGTTGCTAACTGTGGTTGGATTTGTCCCTGGGCAAGATCTCACTTTCAAGAGCGCCACACGTGCCTGCTGTTTGGCCACCCCACACAAGTCGGAAGTGTGACGGAGTACTCTCCATTTGCCTGGATGAGTGCAGCTCCAACAATACTCAAGAAGCTCGGACAGGTCAAAGCAGTTTGTTCGATTGACACCCCATCCACCACTGACAGTAGTAGCAGCGAGTGTCATCCATAAGAATTTTTTTTTTAAACAATTCATTCATGAGACATGGGCATCGCTGGCTGGCCAACATTTATTGCCCATCCTGAGTCACCCGAGGGCAAATGGGAGTCAACCACATTGCTGTGGGTCTGGAGTCACGTGTAGGCCAGACCAGGTAAGGACGGCAGATTTCCTTCCTTAAAAGGACATTAGTGAATAAGATTTTTTTCTTCTGACAATGGTTTGATGGTCATCAATAGGTTCTTAATTCCAGATACTTTTTATTGAATTCATATTCCACCAGCTGCCTTGGCAGGGTTCGAACCCGGGACCCCAGAACATTAGCTAAGTTTCTGGGCTAATAGTCTAGCGATAATGCCACTAGGCCATCGTCACCCCCGATGCACCACAGCACCTTTTAAAGCCACGACCTCTATTACCTAGCAGGACAAAGGCAGCAGGTGCAAGTTCGGCTGCAAACCACTCACCATCCTGACTTGGAGCTATATCACCATTCCTTCACTGTTGCTGGGTCAAAATTCTGGAACATGCTCCCTAACAGCACTATGGGTGTACCTACACAACATGGATGGCAGGGGTTCAAGACAGTGCCCCAACATAATCTTCTCAAGAGCCCTTAATGAAGGGCAATAAATGCTGGCCTAGCTAGTGATGCCCACATTCAAGGAAATAATATATTAAAAAAGTTTTTTTTGGCCTCTGACAAACGTGGCTGCAAGCAGAAGAGAGGATAAAAAGAGGAACGGGAGGAAGCGAGGTGTAGGGAGGGAATTCCAAAGCGTACAACCTCTGCAGCTAAGGGTATCTCTTTTAAGGTATACATGCCAATGCTGGGAGTAATTAAAATTAGGAATGTTCAGGGGACACAATTAGAGAAGCAGAGAAATCAACAGGTTGGGAAGAGGAGTGTAGGACTGAAGAAAATTATAAACGTAGGATGGGGTGACACCATGGAGGGAACTGACAATCAGGGTGGGAATTTTAAACACAGTAAGAAGTTTAACAACACCAGGTTAAAGTCCAACAGGTTTATTTGGTAGCAAAAGCCACACAAGCTTTCGGAATTTTAAAGCCAAGGCATTGACTGAATGGGAGCCAATGCAATTCATTGAAAAAAAAACACCACAGATTGGGGACAAGGGAAAAAGGATAATGCAAGAGATCACAATTACAAGGAGACTGGCAACCCTAAGCATTTCTATTCAGCATTCACCACTTAGAAGAGTGTCTCTAAAACTTACAGAATCCACCCTCCCCCCACAACTGTTACTGTTGATGATTTAATGGGAAGGAATGTATGGAGCAATGCTCAGTTACTGACTCACTACTGCCCTTTCAAGTAGAAATTCAAACCCCTGTGAAACAGGTCAGGATGCTTTTCGCCCAGTCCACTAGCTGACAATTGAGTGGGTGTACAAACAGTAGCGAGCTGCATTTGAATTCTCCTTTTAACAACTTAATTCAATCTTTCATTCAAATGGGAAAGTCATGACAGAAAAAAAAAATCTCATGATACAAATTTCCCAACACTAGGCTGAAGGACAATGAACAAACTCAACCACCTCCCCGGATTAGATCAAAAATCAGACTTTAGGACTAAAATGGTCAACACTCAAGGCTGTTAAATTGTGACTAATTAATAAGTCTGTGACTTATTACAATGGCCAATTTAAGCTATAAACATTTAAACTTTCTTCAGTTGCAAGCGTGACAATTGAAGAATTAAAAATAAATATGGATTTTCCTACCACCTGGCCATTCACTTTAGAGGCTGGTTCTACAGGTGAATACAACATAAAATATAACAAAATACAGATTTGATTTATTGCCACTTGTATTGGGATACAGTGAAAAGTATTGCTTCATGCTCTATAGAGATAAAACATACCATAGAAGATATCACAGAAGATTAAATTCCTGTGTTTATGTTTGCTGAACAGTTTCATAAACTTAACCGCAAGAGTTTATTTAATTAGGTTAGGTTGATTGGTCATGCTAAATTTCCCTTCAGTGCCAGGGAGATTCGCAGGGTAAATATTGGGGTTACGAGGATAGGGGTGCTGCTGGTTCTGCTTGAAGCATCAGCTGCAGAATCCAGAACATTTTCTCCCTGGAGTGCTCTCTCCCCAGGAAAACCAACTGAGGGGCTCAACAATACTGCTGAGAGAGAGAGGGGCCTGGAATTCAGAGACCTTGGGCCTAGAGGCTCAGAGGCCTCAATCACCTGCAGGAGGGAGGACAGGAAGAAACAACGCCATCTGTGGACTGAGTTGCTGGACTTGTTGCCCCATCCTTCGAAGATTGGTGACTGTTGCTGGTGGGAGGTGGAGAAAGAACAAGTTACAGGGATAGGGCCTGGGTGGACTGTTGTTGGTTCACATTCGATGGGCCGAATGGCCACCTTCCACACTAGGCATTCAATCTTGCAAACTGCATAACTTCAGTTCAATCTGTACACCTACTACTTCACCTATAATGTCTAAAACATCAAAGCATCAAAACTATGTAGAGCTGTATGTACTAAAGCCAGCTCTTAAAATTACCTCAACTGCAAGGAAAATTGAGATTTGAACCAGCTTTTAAAAATAACACAAAGCAGAATACTACAGACCTGAAACACTGAGCTGGATATGCCCCATGGACTCAAAAACCCAGATGCCAGGGTTGAAGGGGGTCAGAAGTTTGTACTGCGGGGAGAACAGCCACCTGGCGGTGACGTACGCTGGACTAATCGATCAATGGTCGAGAGGGCCGTCTAATTAGGTACAACAGGTCTTGAAGTTGGAATACTAATAGGAGGCTATCCAGTGGTTAAGAAGCAGCAGGCTGCTTTTTTCAGGGGAGAGAAAGTGAGGGCTTCTCCACTTTGAGGTGGCCTCTCTCCAACATTTTAAAGTGTTTAATGAAAAATCACCAGGGGCAGGATGGTGCCGTCACACCAGAATGCCAGCTGCTGGAGCTAAATTCCACACCCACCCCTATAAGTGCACACTGTTTATCTTTCTCGCCAAAAGCGCTGCCTGACCTGAGCATTTCCCTCTTATTTCTTTATCACAAGTAGGCTTGCATTAACACTGCAATGAAGTTACTGTGAAAATCCGCTAGTCGCCACATTCCGTTGCCTGTTTGGGTGCACCTGAGGGAGAATTTAGCATCGCCAATGCACCCAACCAGTACGCCTTTTCGATTGTGGGAGGAAACAGGAGCACCCGGAGGAAACCCATGCAGACACGGGGAGAATGTGCAAACTACACACAAACAGTCCACCCGAGGCTGCAATCAAACCCGGGTCCCTGGAGCTGTGAGGCAGCAGTGCTAATCACTATCCACCATTAAATAATCTGCCTTTTTAACCTACTTCTTCCTGCTATCTACACATTGCCCAACTGCAAAGATGAAAATATTGGCAATCGACCATCAGCAGAAATCTCAGCAACTGTTTAATAGTCATTCAGCACTTGAATAGAACACTGTAAGAGGACAGACTCTTGCTGTGTGGCAGATGATGACTCAGCTCTTGTGAGCCAATAAGTCTCAGTAGAACACAGGTGGCAACAACCCAAGACAGACTCCCCAATAGCTGCATTATCACACCTGTCCAGCCATCTGTTTCGGCCAGAGTGATTCATTAATCTCCGGGGTGTTTTGAGTCATTATTGCTGCCACTCCTTGCTGATTAATCCTTGCAGCCACATACACACACACTGTGCTTTGGTAGCTCTCTAGCACCTTGCTTGCAGGACACAGTGACTTTTGAACCGGGTTCTGCACATCTGCAATTTCACTACCAGCAGGTTATTCCAGAGGAAAGGATAGTGATAGACAAAATGAAAAGTGGCCTCCAACACGTGCCCTCACTGCATCAGGTTTCCGAGCTCTTATTGATGTGGGGCTCAACTCCGCACACAGAGTTTAAAATAGTATGTGAAAAGCTACAAGTGCAGGCAGCACTGACAAATAGAATCCCTACAGTACAGAAGGAAGCCATTTGGCCCATCAAGTCTGCACTGACCCCAATCCCACCCAGGCCCAATTCCCGTAACCCTCATTTACCCTGCTAAACCGCGCCCCCCCCCCCCCCCCTCCCCTTACACTCGGGTCAATTTAGCACGGCCAATCAACCTAACCCGCATATCTTTGGACTGTGGGAGGAAACCGGAGCACCTGGATGAAACCCACGCAGACTCAGGGAGAAAGTGCAAACTCCCCACAGACAGTGACCCGAGGCTGGAATCGAACCCGGGTCCCAGGCGCTGTGAGGCAGCAGTGCTAAGCAATGTGCCACCGTGACACCACTTAGAAAAGGGAGCTCCTTTTTAATTCGGCCAGCTTGATATCAGGATACCACAGCACCAGGATGCAGCTACCAATTCCAGTTTGGGCGACAGCATTCGTGTTTGAGGTCAGCCTAGTACCAGGTTTTTTTTGGCTGCCAGTTACTTCAACTTAGATTGCCCACCACTGTAAGTGTGGCAGAGTGAAAGCAAAGTTCTGTCTGCCAGTAAAAGTGCTGAGTTTCAGGGAATTAGACATCTGTAAAAAGTGCAAAAAAAAAATTCCAAACTATATATGGTTTCCTAACCACGTGGCATGATCAAGAAAAAAAAAAGTGAGGGGTGATTTGATCGATGTTTTAAAGATTGAGGTTCAATATTTGTCAATGGGTAAACCTTACTGCTAAACACAAGCATGGCTTGCTTGCGTAGCACCTTTCACGAGTAAACATTTTGATGGAGTACTTCTAAGTATTGCTGATGCAACATAAGAAAGAGTGGCCAATTAGTGCACAGCAAGATCCCTCAAACAGAAATGCGATAATGACTATTTGAGTAGTGATGATCAAGGTCAACACCAAATATTGCCATGGGATTATGTATATCCACCTGGGGAGGGCAGGTAGGGCCTTGGTTCAATGCCTCATGTGAAAGACAGTACCTCTCATAGTACAACACTTCCTTTAAGTATAGCACTGAAGTGACAAGCTAGATTCTGTGCTCAAGTCTCCGGAGAAGGTCTGGAGTGCTGCCATGGTTGACACCTAATAATTCAGAACCTAGACACAGATTCGGAAAAGGTAAACTGAAATAAACTGACTGGAACTGACCTGCGCTCGGGATCCAAAACATAGTGCACCACAGCACAATGAAAAAGCTTCTACCAACCATCTAGGCAGGCGTGGATTTATTAAATGGACACACTTCACCATTTTGGTGCCATCAGTGCAATTCATAAAACAACGCAAAGCTTTGACACCCAGACAATGGAACAGAAGTTTCAACTCAAAGGCAGGCAAGGTTAAACAGGGGATTGTAGTGTGCTATGACAAACTGTGATACTCAGTAATTGCACAGCCAAAGAATGATAATAAGCCTCCATTGTACCATGACTTGCCGTTGAACCGCATTGAATTGCTCCAGAAATATTTAAAGCACGAGTAAATCTACGGGTGCGACAAAAGTTGCTAAAAGCATCAAAGCTCCGCTGCCAGACAGTTTGGATGAATGTAATGGTCAACATGGGAATGCTCATGACTGGTAGAAATCCAGAAACGTCTGGGGAAATATAGGAACAGAGTCCAGAGAACAAATAAAATTGTGATTGGAAAATAGGCAACTGGCAAAAGCAGTCATGGAGCTCAACGAAACTCAGGAGCTGAACTATAAACTCCAAGATTCTGGAAATAAATGTAGTCTCGTGTCTCCTTACAAATCGAATTGCCTCCTGATAGCATTGGTGATAGATGAGGAGAACTGCAGTGGGCATTACATATTAAGTTTGTTCAAGTCCTTGATTTTGACCAGGGTACAATTACCATTATAGAAATACTACATTTTTAAAAATTCGTTATTGGCATCTGGGTGCCACTGGTTGGGCCATCATTCATTACCCATCCCTGAGGGCACTTGAGAGTCAACCACATTGCTGTGGCTCTGGAGTCACATGTAGGCCAGACCAGGTAAGGATGGCAGATTTCCTTCCCTAAAAATGACATGAGTGAGCCAGATAGGTTTTTACGGCAATCGACAATGGTTTCATGGTCATCATTGGACTTTTAATTCCAGATTTTATGGAACTCAAATTTCACCATCTGCCTTGGTGGTATTCAAACCTTCTTCCCCAGCGTATTACCTTTGGTCTCTGGATTACGAGCCCAGCGATAATACCACTACGCCATTGCCTCTCCCAACTTTTAATATGAGGTTGCTAATTGGGCTCCTAAATGCAAGATGATCCTTCCTGTAAAATTGCTCATCGTTCTGGAAGCAGAACAGATGCTTTGAATAGATTGGCGTACAACAGGAAGTTGTGCAGCATTACTTACCAGACAGTATACTTATCGCAATTTTCTCTTGTTTAAAAATAAAATTCCATAGTTTAAAAATAAAGTTCCATGGCTTTGACCATCCGTTCCTTCCACCATACTATGATAATTGGAGTTGGACTTTCATCATAAATATTCTCAGAGATGAGTTAATCTTTCATTTTGGGGGGGGGGGGGGGGGGGGGGGGAGGGCTTTTTAAAATCTTTTATTCACTTAAATCATCATCACCATCTTCCTGATAGCTGGTTATTAAACATTGAAAAAGTCTACAGCAAGATGAACTGATCTGCCTGATGCAACCAAAAATTTGAAAGTACCACGCTGCTTTGTATTCTGCAAAGTCAGAGGAGGTGAGATATATCTACAATTGAGAGGATTACATATTGGTACAGTACCTCTCAATCATTTTCTACAGACTAGGAAGATTTATCACTGTGCTGGTCAGAACATTCTTCTCTATATCTTGCTGCACACGAAGCAGACCATTTATTCTCCATTCTAGACTTCCACATAGGCAAACGTGGTGTAGGAGTACTCGATTGTTAATTGTACGTCTATATTAAATCGCGTAGCTAGCTTGCTTGGTTAGAGAAAGACAGACAAAGTCTGATGTTATCAAACAAAAGGTTAAAAAGTGAGCTGTAATTCCCATACCGTTATTGCAATTAAGAAAAGAAAAATTGGCCAGTAAAGAATGTTGATTGAGTGCTTTGCCACAAGTTCTTTTTCTGATTCAGTGCGATGATGAATCACTGCTCTTTCAGACAGTTTTTTCTTATTTAAAAAATCCATATGACTTCTGGTTAGGGCAAGAGACTGGCCACTGGCAGAAAAAGTGCTGAGAAAGAACCACAAAGGCCTTAGCACCAAATTCTCTGTTTGTGGAAACGAGTGAAAGGTTCTGGAGAACACCCATGATGATTCAGCATTTGCATGTGGAATATAAAGCACAGATGCATGCTATTTGGTCGACTGGCCCATGCTAGTTTTAAGCTTCACACCAATTACCTCCTGCCCTGCTGCGAGTGCGTCAGCTGTGGCTCAGTTGGTAGCACTCTTGCTTCAGTCAGTGGGTTGATGTTCCACTTCAGAGGCTGGAGTACAAAAAAAATTTAGGCTGATGCTACACCGCAGTATTGAGGGTGTGTTGTTTGTTGGATCTTGTTCTGCATGAATTGGCTGTTACATTACAACAATGATCAGACTTCACAAAGTGTACTGTTGGCTGTAACCGTGCTTTGGGACAACAAAGGCAGTGTACGCTGCTATGTAAATGCACAGTTGTCTTTCTTTGCTTCATCTAACCTTATCAATTCAACTTGTGTAGCATCCTGTGAGAATCTCCTGAAGTCAGTGAAAATGTAGCACTCCGGTGCTCATTCCTGCCGAGTCATAGCTAATCTACCATCTTTGAACTGCGGGAGGAGACCGGAGCACCTGGAGGAAACCCATGCAGACTCGGGAAGAATGGGCAAACTCCATCGTGTGTTTAATTTAGCAATACATCTAAGGAGCACATTGGGCAAACATTAACAGTCAAAAGTTTGGTCAAAGTAGGTTTCATGGAGCAACTTAACAGAGGGGAGGTGCAGAAAGGTCTAGGAAAGGCATCCTACAGCCTAAGACTGAAGCAATTGAAAGCAGTGGCCAACGATAGGGCTAAGGATATCAAGGATGTGCAGAAGGTCAGAATTGGAACAGCAGAGATGTTAGGAGTTGTAGAATGGAAGATTGTGACAGAGAGGTATTTGAACACTGCTGCCCCACCCCAAAAGGCATGGTCATACATGACCGTTTTCAACTGTGAAAGGACAGGATTGGAGAGGGAATCAGCTCGAAAATAAGCAAAGAACCAGGCTGTGCTCAGAACCAAATCAAAATTCAAAGAAAGATTTTGTTCTAGGAAAATTCTGGAAGTTCTAATGCATAGAGCTAAAATCAATAATAAAAAGTAGCCTGTAGCACATTTACGTTGTTCATTACGCATTTCCTAATTACTTCACTCCAAGTGTTAAGTCTACCGAAAGCCATTTAATTCCTAATTGCTATAATTCAGTCAAAACGCAATTAATTTTTGCTGACTGTCAACTCATTTGACATTTTCCCTAAGGCCATTTATTAAGTATGCAAGAAAAATAAATGCCCGAAAACAACGGCAATTATTGCAAAAGCAAAATACTGCGGATGTTGGAAATCTGAAATGAAAACGGAAAATGCTAGAAATACTCAGCATGCTAAGCAGCATTAATAGAGAGAAAAGCAGAGTTAATGTTTCAGGTCATTAACTGGAGTGTCAATATTACCTAATTTTGGAATATAACAAATCCTTTACAAGCCAACAGTTTAACCCAAATGTAGGATCGTAAAGCACACATCACACAATATCTTCATTCTCATATCAGAGTACATCACTGGTCAACTGACCTGCTCTGATTTTCGTTCATTTTTGATTGGTTGAACATAAAAGGAATGATTCATATTTTAAAAAAATAGTACGGTAATTAGGGGAAGGAGGAGGGGATAACACTTCACGTGCAAGAAGTTTTAAAAACTTATTTATTAGTGCAATAAGTCGGTTTACATTAACACTGCAATGAAATTACTGTGAACATAAGAACATAAGAACTAGGAGCAGGAGTAGGCCATCTAGCCCCTCGAGCCTGCCCCGCCATTCAATAAGATCATGGCTGATCTAAAGTGGATCAGTTCCACTTACCCGCCTGATCCCCATAACCCCTAATTCCCTTACCGATCAGGAATCCATCTATCCGTGATTTAAACATATTCAATGAGGTAGCCTCCACCACTTCAGTGGGCAGAGAATTCCAGAGATTCACCACCCTCTGAGAGAAGAAGTTCCTCCTCAACTCTTTCCTAAACTGACCCCCCCTTTATTTTGAGGCTGTGCCCTCTAGTTCGAGTTTCCTTTCTAAGTGGAAAGAATCTCTCCACCTCTACCCTACCCAGCCCCTTCATTATCTTATAGGTCTCTAGAAGATCCCCCCTCAACCTTCTAAATTCTAACGAATACAAACCCAATCTGCTCAGTCTCTCCTCATAATCAACACCCCTCATCTCTGGTATCAACCTGGTGAACCTTCTCTGCACTCCCTCCAAGGCCAATATATCCTTCCTATTAAAAAAATCCTCTAGTCGCCACACTCCGGCCCCTGTTCGGGTACACTGAGGGAGAATTTAGCATGGCCAATGCACCTAACCAGCATATCTTTTGGACTGTGGGAGGAAACCGGAGCACCCGCAGGAAACCCACACAGACTCTGCACAGTGACCCAAGCCAGGAATCGAACCCGGGTCCCTGGTGCTGTGAGGCAGCAGTGCTAACCACTGTGCCACCATGCCGCAAGGAGAAAGACAGACTAAAGATGAAGAAGGTAGCAGGGAATTAAAAGCAAAATAGCTGAATGATTGGTGGCCACTAGATCCAAAAGGGTGGAAACAGAGATAATCCAGGCGAGTGGTGGCACTTGATTCAGCTTAACAAGAACACAATGTATGGTGGCAAACTATACTGTAGAGAAGCATCAACTTGAGAATACAAACACGCACAGAAGCATGATATGGAAGAAGGAGATGCCATTAGGGACATCACGTTTGTGGTATCTCAAAGTTACAACCAAAGCGAATTATCATTTGATTATCATTTCATTGTTTAAAATCTAGCAGCTAGTCACTTGGAAGAAAACAACTTGACACTTCGATTTGAAAAAGCAAATACAGCCAACACATTACACTGAACAACACTATGCAAAATTTACTTCACAAATGATGGCAAAACCACATGCAAAAAAGAAATCATGTCAAGAGGTCAGTGAAAGGAAGCCAATAGTATTTCCTACATGCCAACAGCAAATACACTTCAAAAGGTATTTCACTGGGGTAGGTCCAGCCAAGGACCGAAGCAACTGAAAGCACAGCGGCCAACAGTAGGGCTAAACAAATCAAAGATGTGCAGAAGGTCAGAATTGGAGGAGCAAGAGATGCTGGGAGTTGTAGGATGGAAGATTGGTACAGAGCGGGAATTGAACAGTGCTGACCATTCCCCACCAAAGTGTGACTCACCTGATGAAGGAGCAGGGCTCCAAAAGCTCGTGCTACCAAATAAACCTGTTGGACTTTAACCTGGTGTTGGGAGACTTCTGACTGCGCCCACCAAAGAGACAATTGTCATCCATGACCATTTTCAACTTTGAAAGGATAGGGTTAGAGAGAAAATCGGTTCCAAAAATCAGCAAAGAACCTGGCTGTGCTCAGACCCAAATCAAAATATGATTTTGTTTCAGAAAAATTTGGCAGTATTCAGGAAAAGCACAATAAATGCAAGTTTTTTAAAAAACAGAACTAGACAAGTTAATATTGGTTTCTTCCAATGCACCTCACTGATTGAATTTGAAACCCACTGCCCCTCAAGTTTAAAAAAAGTTAGCTTCCTTTAGACTAAAAAGGCAAATATTTGTTCATAGTGGATTTTGGCTCATTTTGGTAGCAGTGGTGGGCTGAGGGGTGAGTTGGTTGGAACAAGAGCCATGTGCATGTTCCAATTTAGAGGTACTAAATGCTTGTATAAATTGGGTGCGTGGTCGGAGACTGAAAGACTGAAGAAGAAGAGTGGAACACTCCATTTTAAATACTCCTTATTAAGCAAAGTCCACAAACAGGAGGTTAATCTGTCAAAGCTTTTTCTTTTTTACGGTATTCTATTTCAAAAGTAGAAATTAAATACTGGAGATGACTGGTACTGGCCATTTGAAGAGATTAAAATAGGAAGAGAACCTCATTACAAATGAAGAACAGCAGTTCAAATTACACATCCAACTGAAATGGGATGACTTCCACCACAGATTTATTTCCTTCATACTTTGATTAATTTGCAGCATGTTGCAGCATCACAAGTTTTTATGTAGACCAATAGTCAACACACAGAGGGAATTAGAGGTTAAAACAATAAAATGCTTTGAAAAGTGCTTTGGGTTTCCTCTGGGTGCTCCGGTTTCCTCCCACAGTCCAAAGATGTGTGGGATAAGTTGATTGACTATGCTAAATTGCCCCTTCGTGTCCCAGAATGCGTAGGACAGAGGGATTAGCGGGTAAATGTATGGGGTTACGGGGATCAGGCCTGAGTGGGATTGTTGTCAGTGCACTCTCGATGGGCAGGGTGGCCTCTTTCTGCATTGTAGGGTTTCTATGAATTTATGAAAATCGCTAACAATTGGGGACGGGAGGGGAGAAAGCAGACAAGGGAGAAAAGGCAAAAAAAGGTACCAAGCCCAATTCTGAAGTACCTGGAAAATTAAGTTCAGCTGACAGCGATTTGGGACACATTGCCATTATCTGTTTCCATGTGCACTCACACCCACACACTCCCACCATAATTCATTATTTCCTTCCCAGTCAGTTCTAATCCTCCGGTTCAAATGTTGCCAAGGATGATTTGCATTTATGTAGTGCCTTTAATGACTTCAGCTCTTCTCAAAATACTTCGCTGTTAGGACCATGGCTGAGGGATAAATATTGTCTGGAAAACCTGGGAAAACTCCCCTGCAGTTCTCCAATAGTGCCGTGTGATTTGTACAGCCACCTGAGGGGCCAGACAGAACCTCGGGTTAACTCCATAGCAGTGGCCAAATACAAAATCTCCAACATTTCCTCTTCCCTCCTCCCCTGAATGAATAACCCCCATCACCAAATATCAAGCTATTATTTCCAGCACTGACCTCACCACATTTGAATATCTTCCCTTCACGGTTTCCCACCTTAATAATCCCCTAACCCCATACGGCCTCCTTCT
Source organism: Mustelus asterias (assembly GCF_964213995.1). Lineage (NCBI taxonomy): Eukaryota > Metazoa > Chordata > Chondrichthyes > Carcharhiniformes > Triakidae > Mustelus > Mustelus asterias. Next base: position 57,960,132 of record NC_135823.1, on the reverse strand, counting down.
AACTTTATCCCATGATCCACAAAAAGGACAGCCCTAGAAGATCTATTTTTTCACCCTGCTACTGCCCCAGTGAACTGATATTTTCCCCATCTTGTCTCTATCATTTTACCCTTGTTCAGTGCCCGCCCCATCCAGTTCCACCCCCCACCCACCCACAACAGCAGCTCTTCTGATGCTCCATGCGACTTTATCAGTTTCCAATTCCCTACGGTTAAACAGAGAGCGGTACATCTTTGGAATTCTCAACCACTGAGCATGTTCAAGGCAGAAATTGATTGACATCATGGTATTCACAAATCAAAGTGCAGCAAAGTGGCATTGAGACAAATGATCAGCCATGATCTAATTGAATGGCAGAGCAGACTTGATGAGCCAAATAGCCCACCACTTCTCCTTTGTTCCTAAAAGCTATTACATTTCTAACATTCCCCAGTTCTGATGAAAGGTTGTGATCTGAAATATTAACTCTTTCTCTCTTCACAAATGCTGTCAAACCTGCTGTGCATTTCCAGCATTTCCCTCAGGTTCACTATTCATCTGAAAGATGACACCTTTTAATATTGCACATACCCTCAGTACTGCACCAGAGTGGCAACAAAAATATGTACCTGTCTCTGGAATGGTACTTGAACTCTCAACCCTTTGACTGAGAGGTGAGAGTGCTAACTAAACAACGCTATCTATATTAGTAACCCCAATGAAACTACATTTGTAAAACTCTACTCAGCATGGTACAAATGCAGTCAAAAGGTCTGGGCATTATGCATTACTCTTTCTGTGCTCAGTAGATAAGAAATATTCCATAGCTGTACATCACAGATACCGAATCAGCCTCCTCCAAAAGACTGCTGTCCAAAGGCAAAAACATCATCAGGTAGATATCAGCTCTCTTTCTGACCTCCAAGTCAAAGTTGTGGGTTCAAGTCCCACTCCAGAAACTTGAACAAAAGAAATATATATATATATATAAATAAAAGATCCCATGGCAGTATCTCGAAGAACCAACGGTGAGTTATCCCCAGTGTCCTTGCCAATATTTCTCCTTCAATGAACATGACAATGGAATTTGTGGGAACTTACCATGTGAAGAGTGACTGCCATATTTCCTACTTTAGGATAATGACTAAAAGTACTTCACTGGCTGTAAAGAACATTTTATTTCAGATACCCTGCAGTGGCCGCTCGGCAGCAAGAACTAGATGCTCTGAAATTACAATATATAAATAGTAAGGGACTAAGACCTCACACTACAGGTATCCTCGTGACTATTTTTAAAATTTTAAAAACTGAACAAAGATCTTTAAAATGACTGAAACTGTGTACAGTAAGAAGTCTCACAACACCAGGTTAAAGTCCAACAGGTTTATTTGGAATCATGAGTTTTCGGAGCACTGCTCCTTCAGCAGGTGAATGGAGGTTAGTTCACAACTGGGATTTTGAGTCCATGTCACACTACTTGTAACCCCCTACCATACTGCCTGGGTTTGCAAAATCCTACGAATTGTCCTGGCTTGAGACAATTCACACCTCTTTAACCTGTGATTATCCCTCTCTCCATTCACATTGTCATTACCTGGAAAGACTTGATTACCTGTAAAGCCTCGTATTCCAACCACTCTTCACATGCCAATCTATAATTATCTTGCAATTGTGTCTTTGCCTAAATATGCTGTGTTTGTGAACGAACTCCACTCACCTGATGAAGGAGCAGTGCTCCGAAATCTTGTGATTTCAAATAAACCTGTTGGACTTTAACCTGGTGTTGAGAGACTTTTTAAAACTGTGCCCCCCCACCCCAGTCCAATGCTGATATCTCCACATCATGAAACTGTGTATGTCTGTGACCCCAGAACAAAAGAAGTCACTTTATAGTTTTGGAAATCTCACACCTTATCCATGAGGAGCTACTCACAATCACCTGGGGACTATACAGCACAACGTCGAAGAGAGCTGTACAAAGGCCATCTGCATTTAATATCCTAGGCTGATCAGGAGGAAGTGGATTGTCTGCTAAGACAAAGATCTCACAACCTTCCTTCCAATGACTGATGGCTAAAGACTCTTGGGAATCCAGATGATGGACACACATCCTTTGTCAAATATGGAGGACAGGTGGGAGTCATGTGACATGGGCCTCTAGCTTGTGGAACAAGTAATATAGCCTTCCTGAACTGCAAAGTCCAGTCAGTTATTTAAAATTTGACTAGCAAGCCGTAAAGGAGGAATCCTGGCCTGCTTCTACTAATGATGTGGACATGCCAGCGCTGGACTGGGGTAAACACAGCCTGTCCTGTCCTGTCTGGAGACAATACACATCTCTTTAACCTGTCTTAATGCTCTCTCCACTCACATTGTTTGTACCTTTAAGACTTGATCAACTGCAAGTATTCGCATTCCAACCATTATTCTGTAAATTGAGTTTGTGTCTTTATATGCCCTGTTTGTGAACAGAATTCCCACTCACCTGAAGGAGGAGCTTAAGGCTCCGAAAACTTGTGGCTTTTGCTACCAAATAAAGCTGTTGGACTTTAACCTGGTGTTGTTAAACTTCTTACTGCTTCTACTAGACAGCTATACCAATGCCTTGGGCAGTGGTTTTCAAACTTTTTTTTCTGGCGACCCATTTTTACAAAATGGTCACCCCATGTGACCCACTGACCAGGCAAGCTGCAGTATTGCTTCTACAGTCATGAACTAAATGGGATTCACTGTACATTTAAAAATACACCTTACCTTTCCTTTCATAAAGTGCGCACAACTTGAATTGCATCAGGCAATACTAAGCTTTTCCTCCTCATGCTGGCTATGTTATCGTCTGAGTCAAGAGATCCTCAGTCATACCACCTTCGACGAATAGCATGCTATAAAGAACATCCCACTTTTCTTTTGAACAGGATCACAAAAACATGTCGTGATGTAGGTCTGGATCATGACTGATGGAGATCAGCAACTTGGAGTACAATTTATAGAACATTACAGCGCAGTACAGGCCCTTCGGCCCTCGATGTTGCGCCAACCAGTGAAACCAATCTAAAGCCCCTCTAATCTACACTATTCCAATATCATCCATATGTTTATCCAATAACCATTTGAATGCTCTTAATGTTGACCATTTATGGTAATAGAAACAGTCGAAGACAGCTTTAGGAGAATGCCAGTGTTTTCATTCTTTTTTTGTACAGATGAGCATTGGATTATAAACAGAATCAGAGAATGGTTACAGCATAGGAGGCCATTCAACCCATCATGTTTGTGCTGGCTCTCTGAATGATCAATTCACCTAATGCCATTCTACCATCCTGTAGCTGTTCACGTTCTTCCTTTTCAGATAATAATCGAATTCTCTCCCGAATGCCTCGATTAGAACCTGCCTGCACTGCACCCGAGGCAGTGCATTCCGGATCCAAACCACTCGCTGTGCGAAAGATTTTTCCTCATGCTGTCACTGCTTCTTTTGTTAATTTCCTTAAATCTGGTTCTAGTTCCTTCCACCATTGGGAACAGTTTCATCATTTTTACTGATGATTTTCAAAATCCCTATCAAATCTCCTCTTGACCTTTGCTTCCCCAAAGAAAACAGTCCGACTTTCTCCAATCGAAGTAACTGAAATTCCTCAGTGATTCCTACCCGCACATTCTCTCTAATGTCTTCACATAATTCCAAAAGGACAGTGCTCGGAGCTGGATTCAACACTCCAGTTGAGGCCAAACTGTGTTCTCTATAAGTTTAACATAATTTCCTTGCCTCTATTAACGAAGGCTAGGGGACTTGCATGCTTTATTAACTGCTCTCTCAACTGGTCTTTCAATGATTTATGCACATACACAGAGGTCCCTCTGCTCCCATTTCCCCCTTTAGAATTGTACCTTTATTTTATTTCTATGTACTTTCTACTAAAGTGAATCACTTCATATTTCTTTGCATTAAATTTCATCTGCCATTTGTCTCCCCATTCCACCAATCTGTCCATGTCCTTTTGACGTTTTACACTACCTTCCTCATAGTTCATGAGTGGGAAAGCGAATTGCGTGGAGGACGCGGAAAGTCTGCAGAGAGATTTGGATAGGCTGAGCGAGTGGGCGAGGATCTGGCAGATGGAATATAACGTTAGCAAATGTGAGGTTATCCACTTTGGAAGAAATAATAGTAAATTGGAATATTATTTAAATGGAGAAAAATTACATCGTGCGACTGTGCAGAGGGACCTGGGGGTCCTTGTGCACGAATCGCAAAAACTCAGTCTGCAGGTGCAGCAGGTGATCAAGAAGGCGAATGGAATGTTGGCCTTTATCGCGAGGGGGATAGAATATAAAAGTAGAGAGGTCTTGCTGCAACTGTACAAGGCACTGGTGAGGCCGCAACTGGAGTACTGTGTGCAGTTTTGGTCCCCTTATTTGCAAAAGGATATATTGGCCTTGGAGGGAGTGCAGAGAAGGTTCACCAGGTTGATACCGGAGATGAGGGGTGTAGCTTATGAGGAGAGATTAAACAGATTGGGTCTGTACTCGTTGGAGTTTAGAAGGAGGAGGGGTGATCTTATAGAGACGTACAAGATAATGAAGGGGCTGGATAGGGTAGAGGTGGAGAGATTCTTTCCACTTAGAAGGGAAACCAGAACTAGAGGGCACAGCCTCAAAATAAGGGGGGGCCGGTTCAAAACAGAGTTGAGGGGGAACTTCTTCTCTCAGAGGGTAGTGAATCTCTGGAATTCTCTGCCCATTGAAGTGGTGGAGGCTTCCTCGTTGAATATGTTTAAATCACGGGTAGATAGTTTTCTGATCGATAAGGGAATTAGGGGATATGGGGAGCGGGCGGGTAAGTGGAACTGATTCGCTTCAGATCAGCCATGATCTTGTTGAATGGCGGGGCAGGCTTGAAGGGCCAGATGGCCTACTCCTGCTCCTATTTCTTATGTTCTTATGTTCATAATATTTCCAAGTTTTGTATCATCTGCAAATTTTGAAATTATGCCCTGTACACCAATAAACATTCTTTGAATCAAAAAAGTCTCCATAAACCACTGCCCGGTTTCCTTTCACTCAGTCAATTTCATACCCATGTTGTTACTGTCCCTTTTATTCCATGACCTCTAATTTTTCTCACAGGTCTGCTGTGCTGCACTTCATCGAATGGCTTTTGGAAGTCAATGTACATCACATCCATAGCATTACCCTTGTCAAGCCTATCATCCCATGCAAGTTAGGACCTCACGATTGTTCCTGATCAGGGAGACCTGATAGAGGTCTAAAAATTATGAGAAGCAGAGACAGAGTGGATAATCAGAGGCTTTTTCCCCCCAGGGTGGAAGTGCCAATTACAAGGGGACACAGGTTCAAGGTGAGGGGGGGGGGGGAAATTTACGAGAGATGTGGGGGAGAAGTTTTTCCATGCAGAGAGTAGTGGGTGCCTGGAATGCGCTACCAGGTGGTGGTGGTGGAAGTAGGCACATTAGCAACATTTAAGAGGCATCTGGATGGGTGCATGAATAGGGAGGGAATAGAGGGATATGGTCTGAGTAAGGGCAGAAAGTTTAAGTTTAGTTCAGGCATCATGATTGGCACGGGCTTGGAGGGTCTTAGGGCCTGTTCCTGTGCTGTACCTTTCTTTGTTAATTGACCCATATTTGCCCAAGCGATTATTAATTGTTCTTCAAATTATCATTTCTCGAATACTCCCCACCACAAGAGGTCAATCTGACTGTTTGTTGTTGCTGGGCTTACCTTCAAATTCTTTTCTGAACATGGATGTAAAATATGCAATTCCCCTGTCTTCTGGCACTATCTCAGAGTCTAAGGAAGGAGAAATTATGGCCAGTACTTCCGCAACTTCCGCTCTCATTTCCCTCAATATTCTTGGATGCATCACATCCCATCCTCGTGCCTTATCAGATTATAAGTACAGACAGCTTAATAGTTCCTTCCTATCAATTTTAAACCCTTCCAACTGGCTGAACTACATCCTCTTTCACCAAGACTAGCACAGCTTCTCCTTTGGTAAAGAGAGATACAAAGTATTATTTAATACCTCAGCTGTGCCCTTGCCCTCATTTGTAAATCCCCTTTTTAGTTGGCTCACTGCCCTCTTTATCACCCTCTTAGTATATATGGTAAGAAGTCTCACAGTACCAGGTTAAAGTCCAACAGGTTTATTTGGTGTCAGGAGCCTTCAGACCACTGTTCTTTCATCATTCACCTGATGAAGTAGCAGCGCTCTGAAAGCTCATGATATCAAATAAACCTGTTGGACTTTAACCTGGTATTGAGAGACTTCTTACTGTGCCCACCCCAGTCCAATGCCGGCATCTCCACATCATGACACTAAATCTGTGTAGGTTAGATAGATTGGCTATGGTAAATATGTGGGGTTATGGGGAGAGGATGGAGGGAGGGCCTGAGTAAGATGCTCTTTTGTAGAATTGGCGCAGACTCGATGGGCCAAATGGCCTCATTCTGCACTGTGGGGAATCTATTCTATCTATAAACATGCTATTCACAAAGCTCTCAGCCTCATGCATATGCTGCGGTGACGCCAGCTACTAAACCTTGGAGCTCAAGCAGCTACAACTGATGACATTACCTGCACATTTAGTTGTCCATGACAAAGGAAGCATCCTGTAGTTCACACAGTGCACAGGATGTGCACTCATGGGGTTGGAGCTGCCTACTATTCCTCTATCTATTAGATAATAAACCTTCGACATTGATCGGCCCTTGCGGACTATGGCTAACCACCTTGGGTAGCTCTTTCTCCGTTAGAGGGACACAGGTTATATCCTCAAGGAGCACCACTCCACAAGTATAGGGCAAGGCAAGAAGACAAAGCTGCGTGAACTTCCACAACTGGTACAGCGATTGAACCTGCACCGATGGCTTCATTATCCATCACACTCAGACCATCTGAGCCAATCTGCGCCCCCCCCCCCCAACAAAGCTTGCTACGACTAATTCCCAGACACTTCGGGCCCTATTTTAGCATTTTAATTTCAAGTGCTGGGCAGACTTGAAACTGGGAGTGTTTCAGATCCGACTTTTAAACTCGTTCTCAGGCACCCCCCATATGCATTCTGCCTGAAAAAATATCAGCAATTCTGAATCGTGCTGCAGTAGCCTGTGGACGGGGCTTAACGCACCCGAAACCCTGCAGCTCCGATCGGCACCTCCAACTGCGCATGCGCAGAAACACAAACGATAGAATGCCGCTCCCCTGCCACATCGCTCCCGGGCTGGATATGCCTCCCGCTGGCTCTCTCAGACATTGCCCCATCCCCACAACATTACAGACCCCCTTATCCCCCCCCCCCACTCCCCTTCCCCCACCGATCTCAGGCAGAGTGGCAGCGGACCCCCCTCCCCCCCCACAATACATTTAAATGGCAGTCACGCCCGTTTCTGGCACGGTCCCGATCGCGGCCATTTTCAGGCCTGAGTAAAGGGGGAGCCAGCACGGAATGTGCTACCTGTCTCACACACCCGACTTTACCAAGTTTTTGCACCCAGAAACGGGCACAACTTGATGGCGAAATTGGGCTCTTAGACTAGAAAGTAAAATCATTTAAACTTACCTTCAAATTCTTTAATGTGCAAATTCTCCTGCACATTTAGTTGTCCATGACACAGGAAGCATCCTGTAGTTCACACAGTGCACAGGATGTGCACTCATGGGGTTGGAGCTGCCTACTATTCCTCTATCTATTAGATAATAAACATTTGACATAGAGAAAGCTGGACTGATCATGCCTGTGTTAGATCCTAGAAAGTGCAGCCGTGCTTTGTGCCACGTACCCTCTTTTTGTCTGAACACTGCAAGCTTCTCATCTTCAGTATCTGTCCAACTCGCCTTTAAAATGATTTATGGAATCAGCTTCCACCATCTTTTCAGGTAGAGTGTTCCAGATCCCGACAGAAAAAGAACTCTCCTCATTTCCCCTCTGATCTTTTGACAATGATTTCAAATCTATGCCCTCTTGTTATTGACCCACTTACTGGAGAGAATAGTTTCTCTCTTATCTACTCTATCAAAACCTCTCATCACCCTGACAACCTCTATTAAGACAACTCTTAACCTTCTCTATTCCAAGGAGAACAGTCCTGATTTTTTCCAACCTCTCCTCGTAACTCAAGCCTCTCATCCCTGGTAATATCCTTTGCACCCTTCCCATGCATTAGGTTTTATAAAAACATTTACTGGCATAAAGCAAATCAAAGTCACCAATATTACTCTTAATTTTTATTAAAGTGAGCTTCTGGGGAAAAAAAAAGCACTTCGCCAAAAGTAATGAATTTATGATTCTATAAAAGGAAAGTTCCATTCAAAAAGTATTTTCCTTTTAAAATAAGATCAGATTGAACTTTTCTCACTACAAGATTACTCCAAACAAGGTTGATGCAAGTTATGGTACAAAACAGCATGGATCTATGGCACAAGGATAGATATATGTTACAAATTCCACCAGTGAAAATGACCTTCTGCAATAACACAATCAATTTTGATTAGTCAGGTATGACAACGGCTCCTAGAATAAAAGTCCCATTTAATTTCAAGCATCCTTATTACATTTTCATGGTACAGTATCAAGTTTATTCCATTCTAGACTTGAGTGAATACCAAGTTGAATACATCACTTACAAATCAATCATCAAGAGTACAAAATAGAATAAAATATTTTCCATAATTGTGTGCAGTGGTCTCAGGAAGCAGTTTGATCAAAAAAAGCGTGGGAAAAATTTATTGCTAAGGACACTCTGGACAGAAGGAACAAAGTGCCAATTAGGGAACTAGATTTTAAAAGGTGTGCAAAAATGCTTAAAATGAAAGTTAGTTTGGTAAAATAATAGGCATCTGTCAAATATTGTTACACAAATGCTTTAGAGGTCAACTGAAGAAGTGATTTTACAACAATTATAGTACCTTATGCCAGTGGCATCGGTTATAAACTCCAGGGAACATACAATCCCTAAGAGTGTCATATTGGACTCGAAATGCTAACTCAGTTTTTCACTACAGATGCTGCCAGACCTGCTGAGTTCTTTCAGCATTTTGTGTTTTCATTTCAGATTTTCAGCATTCACAGTATTTAGCTTTTAACTTTGCTTACAATTCCCTTTATTTAGGAAGCATATTCAGTTGCTCACTCAATAGTACTTTTATTTTCAGACTGTCTATTGTTCAATGGCATGGTGCGGAACAAAATCAAACTACAAGGCATCCTCAGCCTGGTAAGGCTTCTCGCAGGACCCCCTGTTCTACAAACTCTACAATGCCCCTTAAAGGTACTTGCCTTTCTTCTCAAATATAGCCAGACAGCCAAAGGACGAACAAGGATATCAGTGCAGTTTACAAGAGGGAAGCTGGACAACACTGACAGAGCTGACCAGCTTGTTTTAGCTGCTCTGGATATTTTTGGGAAGTCACCAGAATTCATGCAAGGCAGATAGAAGTCTCTCCTAAAACCACAAAGACTTTTGGGTGATGGCCCAAAAAAGAAGAAACAACATTAAGAAGCTGTGTGGAATATGGAGAGATTTCGCTCACTGGTCTTCCACGTGTGGTGAAGATTTTTGAATTGCTGAGATTTTGACATCACTATAAAGACCTGAACTTTAAAACCAGTACCTAAAGAATAGACATGGATCAAGTTTAGCCTGGAGCACAAAACTATTGTGAAACTATATACTGTTAGATGTTGTTTAACTTGAGCAGGGTGTTAAAACAGTGATATTGAAAGTGAAACTACATGCAAAAGATTACAACACATTTTTATTAAAGTTGCAGAGTGCAAATTGTAAAATGTCCCATCACTTGAGAGTCGACAGGTCACAATTTCCACACAAAAAGTACATGGGATTAGTACATTGGATTTACCTGCTACCAAATGAAGATAATTAAAAATAAACACTTCAGTTTAGAAATATTTTACTTCTATCTCAACTGTTATTTTATGAAGGGTAATGATAAATGACTTTATAGCCAGCTAAGCAACAAACATCACTAAAAAAGTTAAACTCATGAAAATAAGCTGTTCCAGTGCAGCTACAACACTGGCGACTACCAGACAATGTGGAAAATTGTCCAAGGTACGTCCTGTCCATAAAAGGCAGGACAAGTGCAATCCTGCTAAATTATTGGCCTATCAGTCTACTCTCGATCATCAGCAAAGCGATGCAAGGTGTTGACAGCAGTACCATCAAGTGGCACCTATTCGGCAATAACCTGCTCACTGACCTTCGGTTTGGGTTCTGCCAGGGCCACTCGGCTCCTTGTTAAATGGATCCAAGCCAGGGAGTGAAGTATGAAACAAGGCACAGATATTTTCCTGGTTAGTAGGTTTATTCACTGGATGCAGCATTACAGATCTTGGCCTCCAAACTACCAACCCAGTGCCCAGCTGACTCTCTGAGTGCTGCTTAATCAAACATCACACGTATATCGTTAATAACATAATCAACCAACCATCAAGATTTCCCTTTCTTTCTTTCAACAATAAACTTGATAACATACCGATATAATTACAAAGCAATCAAAGAAAAAGATTGCTTTTCCATATTTCTTACAATCCATCATTACACAAGATGTTTCTCTTCTAGTACCGCTGACAATAGCTTGGAGCAAGCATTCTTCTTTGTAAAACAATCTGATAAGTGACGACTTGAGTGTACCTACTTCATTTTAAAGATCGCTTTCCTCTCCAACATTTCCTTTATACCAGCAAGGTCAAGCCTCAACATTTTCTCAGGTGATTGTCCCATAGAGAACAGTTATCCACATAGCATTCAATGGACAAACTTTTCTCTCAGAACAGCACCTCCGTCATAATGTTAGGCAACTACAGCCCCATATCTATTTGCTTCTACTGTTAGGGTACTTTTTATTTTCTTTGATTCCCAGACCAAGTGACAACATTTTCTGTTTTCACCCACCAAGAATAAGACCCAGCTGTTCTGGAATACCCATCGGAAAGACTAGCATGGAAAGCATGCCAAAGGACTAACTTCATATCTTTCAGGTCACTCAAGGTTGGAAACTTGAATGTGCATTTCTCAGAATGTGATTAGAGTGTTGTATTTGCCCTCAGAACCTCCTCAATTATGGCATGTTTCATAACTTCCATGACATGTTATAATTGGCATTGGATCTTGCCTGGGTAGTTGGGAGGAGGGAATGGGGCATGGGTTAAGTGGAGGGGATTGCAGTGGGTAACAAGTGAAAGGGGAAATGGAGAGGGGTGGTGTTATTGGCAGGGGTAATACAGTGGGAAGGTGGTAATGGGGAGTGGGTCAGTGAGTTTAAGAGGGGCAGGCGGGTTAGAGCAGAATATATTCAGGGGAGATTTAACGGAGGTATTCAATTATACTGGGTTTGAATAGAAGAAATAATTGGAAGCTAACTGTGGCACGAACCGCACAAAACAGGTTAAACATAATTGCTAAAAAGAACTCAAGGAGATGGTGAGGAACATTATTTTCACAGGACAATGTGATAGGCATTGGAAGCAGTTTCAGTATCTTGCAAAAGCCTATTGCACATATATTTGTGGAGGAACAACATTCTGGTCTATGGTGTGTGCAGGATTCAATTCAGCAATTCTTCCAAAGCACCATGGGATTTGTTTTATCAAGTTCATTAACAGAGCACATGGCCAATCAACTTAAACTGGTCTACTTCTTTGGATGCAAGATCATCTTTGAGAAGTCCCGGCCCAATTTATTGGGATGATTTAACACTTTTTAGGTATGATGGTGGGTTCAAGCTAATGTCAAATGTCTGACCCTAATTTCAAAGGCCCCCCGAAGCCTTGCCTTCCAATTTTAAATTCCCTTTTTACCTGACCAATCACAAATTGCACAGAACCTCCACATAGAAAATCATGCATCATAAAGATGCCTGTGAATTTTTCTTTTGTGATACCAGTAAAACATTGCTAGCTCCGCTTTCAGCCGAATACAACCTACTTTCAGGAAGACAGACCTAGTCAAGAAATGGTGAAACCTTGATACATCATTCAATCCATAAAACCATTTCTTTAATTTTCACAGCTTCTTTTCTACATCAATCACTTCTTTAGGTGGTCTCAAAAACACTATTCTTTGAAATTTTTCATCCTACGAAAAGTTGGTTTTTATATCAATTGAACTGCATTCTCTGAAAACCAAGAAAATCTTTCAGATCACCCTTCCTGCCATGAAGGAGGAGTTCACTCTAATACCTTGATCACAGAGTCGATTTTTGAAACCCCGAGCCACTAGTCTTGCTTTAGTCTTATATGTCCATTTGGGAATGCAATTTGTTTTGTAAATATTCACCCATGTGATAATAGCTGGCTGTCCTCTACCTGGCACTTCAGAGCATTCACCAAATTATTTCCAATTATCCAACTCTTTGTCTTGCCTCTCATCAATTTTTCTTCTAATTTGTTTGTGGCCATCCAATCTTCCCAATCATAAGGGCTTCTACTTCTAGTGCCATTCCTCTATTTCGCTATATTACTTGTCCCTGTCAAATTACAGTCTCTACGTGCCCTTCATAGCTTTTTCTGGACTACAGTTACATGGCCTTTTCCTCCCACAATCAGAGGTTCTGTTGCCAGTACATGATCATTTCCTAGGGCCAGAGTCATTCCCAGAAACACTATGCGAACTCGCACTGCATTTTCAGTTTTACCTAATTTTAACCAGTCCATAGATCTTGCCTCTCATCCATCATCTTGAACATTTAGCCAATGTTTGAATTTGCTGGTAGCTTTCCCTGCTCGCCCTACAACGGTCGCATTCCTCCATTCACTGAACTGTCTGATACCCTAGTACCAACTTTCAGCAGCTGTCCTTCAGGAAAAATAACTATTGTATTACTTAGTGTATCATCCAATCCCTTACCTACCATATTCTGGCCCTTAACAGTTGTCAAACATGAGAGAGATGTGGGTGCCTTCTCACCTTCTACTAATTGCTCAGAATTTGCAAATTTATAATCAATTATGATAGATTAAATGACTGTACCCTATTAGTTTGATTACCAAGTTGGAGAATTACTTTCTTCCCATCACACCCCTTAACCTGAACCTTTCCACACTCTGACCCTCTCTTTTATGGTATAATCAATGAATCATCAGGATTGAAGTCAGAGAATTCTGCCTTAACGAATGTCCTTCTTCCTGCAAATAGGGTATTCAAGATGGAACTAAATATAGTTCCTTCCAAGGCCAGGGGATGATCACACATCACAGAAGGTATTATGGAATTTCTCCCACTAGCCCAACGGATACAGACTATACTCCCCAACCATTTGAAGTTGTGACCAAACGGGCCACCTAAGATGGCGATTTACAAAGCACGCTGGGATAATTGGCCAAGTACAGAAACGGACAGGCTGCAGCTCCAGAGTACACAGAAAATAGGCCATCCTGAAGAAAATGGACACTCTCTGCTCAAACATACTTATTTACCAAAGAGGCACCATAACCCTTTATTTGGGAGGGAGGTATGTGACCCACGTGCCTCCAGCTCCTACAGGCATGGCTATTGGGTACACACCCGAAGGTCAGTGTGGCAGCACCTGATTGGACTCTATCGATGAGGGTGATCAAACCCTAATCGATTGATTGGCAATAATCAAGAGACCGCCCAAAAGGACGTGAATACAATGAGGGATAAAAGGTGCTGCACAACGGAACTCTCTCTCTCACAAATGACATGATCACGAGGACGAGCAAGAGACAGGAATAGAACAACAGTGACCACCGCCATCAACTGGCACCACGAGGAGAGCCACCACACCAATGACGGAAGGAAAATGAGAGCCAGAGTATCAGACCAGACCGAAGGACCAGACTACACCGAGGACTACAGAGACCAACACACGGGTAAAGGCCAATATCTGCCTGGGTACTCGCCAGTCACTCAAAAGTTAAGTCAAGGTCCAGTATTGGATTTGAACTTTAGTACTCTGTAAAATAACTTATATTGATATAAACATTAATGTATTAACAAGAAGTCGACTTGCAGTTCTTTGCCCACTGTATAAGGGTTAGAACACACTATGCGGCAGGCACAATAAAGTGAATTCTTCTGCCCACACCAGGGCAGATGTTAATTTACAAGTTGGTTGGTTAGATTAAGATCGTATGGAGCATCTCATCAATCTGTGCAATTTCTTTCACAAAGCTGATTACTGAAGGGGCTTTCAGCTGCAGTCTTCACTATGACAATGTTCATCTTTTCACACCTCTCTAAATTTGTCATTGGCAAATAATCCCCCATTGTCAGTTAGGAATCTAGCTGGCGCCCCCAGTCCAGTCCCCATCGATTTTACCATGATTTTATCCACAGTCACTCTTTTGCCTTTGCCATGTGTTACTGTAGACAGACTGAATCTTGTTGCCATGTCTATGAATTGCGAAATGAAAAATATTTTTATCTGTACTCCACACCTTTAAAGCCATTGATACTATTTCATTAGTCTCAAGCCAGCAGAAGGCTTACAGTAGGCAATGTTGGTGTCCTCTAAGCATTGCACACTCATTAAGTACCCCTGCATCTTTTAGTAGGATTTTGAATCTACGGCAAATGGGATGAGAAAATTGTCCATGCAACTTTAAGGAAAATTGCTTTTCTTCTCTCAAATTCCTATCACCTGATGCATTGATACTTCTCTAATATTCTCAATGAGATGGTAGGTTTTGTTAAAGGGATGTAATAATGTCCCGATTGAGTAAATTGCAAATCTACTGACCTTACAAAGACAGCTACCATAATGATGTTCTATGTCTATTTTCATTTGTGCCTTTTTGGTGGATGGCTTGCTTAACAGCAAGAATATCAGACTAGACACTACACCTGTGTTAATGAAGTGGTTTACTCCAGCTATTTTATGTGGAATCACGCTCTTTTCAATGGCTTTAATGTTTGTCATCTGCACCCAAAATAGTTTGTCACTTCAGCTCGATCCTTACTACTGATTGAATCTAAGGTTCCACATGCTGCGAAGTCACAACCACTGTCCAACACAGCACAAGTAAACAAATCAGTGACTAGCACACCCATTAGCGCGACGAAAAATTAGATAGATTCATACAGGGCAGAAAAGACCCTTGGGCCCATCGGGTCTGCCCCGACAATAGCTACCACTAAAGGCACACTAATCCCATTTTCCTGCACTTGCCCAACGTCGTTGAATGTTATGATGTTTCAAATGCTCATCCAAATATAGATCATGGAGATCAATCCCTTGTTTAGTTTCAATGATTCCCTCTGGAAAAGTTGCCACCAGGATTATTGAGAGCAAAAGGCGCAGAGGTTTAATGCCTCATATTCAGCAAGGTGGCCTGCACAACCTCAAGAGTAGAAAAGATCAAGAGGCTGTCGAAAGGCAGTGTTAAAGTGCAAATGCTGACATTGAGTCCTTTGACATTTAGTGCATTTAAGTTCTTTGAGAATGGGCTCATTTCCCAAATAAAAAACAATCTTTTCTTTAAAAAGGAAAAACAGCCCATCTTATTTGACTTGGTGGCAACATTCATGCCAACCTGGACAGTTATAATTGTCTCTTTGGTCTACACCATTAAAAGGCAATCACACCACTTGATTGAAGGAAGTGCATTGATTGTAATAAAGCTTGCAGTGGGCATGTAGATATAGGAGGATATTTTTGTTCAACTTTATAGGTACTTGTGGAAGTTGAACAATACATAACCCTTTACTGATTAACTTTGTAGAGAAAGCATACAGTGCAAAAGATGCTGCTTGATATCCAAAAGCCTCAACTTCATTTTGCTCTTTTGACCCTGGCTACGCAGTGAGGATTCCACACCGTCAATTTTACTTTCCTTCCAATTTCACATTTGAATTCCACATGAAGATCAGATTGAAATATTGCGAATAGTTGGACAAAAATAGCCCTCTCCCCCTGCCCCCACCTTCAAGTTTCTGGTTTAGTTGCTGCTGCTGTTATTTTGCAGTCGCTCCAGTAATACAGACAGGTTTGGCTGCTTCATTCCCAGGTGACAAAATTGTTGCTATTGATACGGCAAGCGACATTAAAATAATTTTAAAACATTAGGCAAGTTGTGGAGCTCGCTGAGGGAGCTAGGAAAACATTAGCCTTGTGTTTGTATTACACATGTTTATTCTGAGTTGGGATCACTGAATGACTGTCACAAGTGCAAGCAGCCTATGAATCAAAAGAACTGTGTGACTATCACATGAGCAAAGTGGGCACACTTCCAAATTCCTAACTAGCAAAACATTCTACTTCCAGAGGTTTTGCTCCTATTTTGCCACCCCATGTTAAATTATACAGATGACTGACAGCCAGTCTCCATCCAGTGAGTGGCTGAGCTGTGTAGACCAGGAAGATCCCAACTTACATAGCTGAGCTAGTTAGCCAATGTGGCAGCATAGGGAGAGGCTGCTGCAATGGAATTCAACCAACCCCAGCTTACCAAGCGGAAAACTGGACAGAATTCCTAATCGCTTTCTACTGACCTCCGACTGGCAGGGAGCTTTTGTTGAAGTCAGGATCAAACCTGTCTGTCATTCTCTTGCAAATCAAATAGCCTGCCAACACTCAGTCCAGACACAGACATGAATAATAACCAACTGGGCAAAGTACGGGAGGACAATCATTACCCATGGAAGCATACATCAGCAAGAAATTCACACCTTCATGAGGGAAAAAGGAGAAAAGTGGTCCAAAAAAAGTACGATATAGCATTTATATTTTAAAAAATGACGTGTCACGGCAAAAACTTGCAAATTCACTCACCAATTTGTACCTGTTCTCGTTGGCTCAATGCCACAAATGCTGAAGTGTCATCTATCCAAGACACCTGGATGTTACCTGAAATAAAGACCAAATGGCAATTAGTGCGAACTGCACAAAATTTATAGCACACAAAATATTTAAAACAGGATAAACATATATTTCAGTTTTCTACAAGATAAGGCATAAAATTTTAAGATTTTACCAATTTAAAATTGTCCATCCAACCCTATAAATAGATGATTTGCTCTCAACTTGTCTTTAAAAGGTGCATACCATTCAGTCACATATCTCTCAATCGAGGTAAATTAGTTACTTATACATTGATGCAAGGTAAGAACCTTCTAAAAGCAAAACTGTTGCTCCTTTGTGCTTTAACACTTCCATGGGTAAATGTACAATCTGGTAAAGTAATGCAGTGATTCTTAAACATTTTCGTTTAAGAATCTCTTTTTAAATGGATTAGTAACCACAGATTACATCTCCAATCTAAAATATAATACCAGATAATAACCATAATATAAAAGTGCTGCATGTAAAAAGTGCATTTACATGATGCTTTTACAGTATTTATCAGTGAGGTGTGCACTTGCTTCTGACCACAGAAGCAGGGAAAGAGGGAGCACAGAAAGAGTACTGGGTGGTGTGGAGAGAGAAAGAGTCTGGAGCAGGCACAGCATGCCTCCCACGGTCACTCATTCATTTACTCTTGAGCCCAGGACTTCTCATTGCTTTGCAGGCCTCCGGAAAGTCTCTATGGACCACCAAGTGCTGTCCAGTTTGAGAAACACTGCAGTAATGACCAACATCATGGGCAGGTGATGGCCTAGTGGTATTATTGCTAGACAATTAAACTAAAAAACTCAGCTAATGTTCTGGGGACCTGGGTTCGAATCCTGCCACGGCAGAAAGTGGAATTTGAATTCAGTAAAAAAATATCTGGAATTAAGAATCTACTGATGACTATGAAGCCAGTGTTGATTGTTGTAAAAACCCATTTGGTTATCAAGTCAGAGATTTATTGCATGGAAACAGGCCCTTCGGCCCAACTTGTCCATGCTGCCCTTTTTTAAAAAAACTCCGAAGCTAATCCCAATCGCCCGCATTTGGCCCATACCCCTCTATACCCATCGTACCCATGTAACTGTCTAAATGCTTTTTAAAAGACAAAATTATACCCGCCTCTACTACCACCTCTGGCAGCTTGTTCCAGACACTCACCACCCTCTGTGTGAAAATATTGCCCCTCTGGACACTTTTGAATCTCTCCCCTCTCATCTTAAACCTATGCTCTCTAGTTTTAAACCCCCCTACTTTTGGGAAAAGATGTTGATTATCTAGCAGGTCTATGCCCCTCATTATTTTATAGACCTCATAAGATCACCCTTCAGCATTCTGTGCTCCAGAGAAAAAAGTCCCAGTCTATTCAGCCTCTCCTTAACTCAATCCATCAAGTCCCGGTAGCATCCTAGTAAATCTCTTCTACACTCTTTCTAATTTAATAATATCCTTTCTATAATAGGGTGACCAGAACTGTACACAGTATTCCAAGTGTGGCCTTACCAATGTATTGTACAACTTCAACAAGACGTCCCAACTCCTGTATTCAATGTTCTGACCAATGAAACCAAGCATGCTGAATGCCTTCTTCACCACTCTGTCCACCTGTGACTCCACTTTCAAGGAGCTATGAACATACTAATGGTTTACTAATGTCCATTACGAAAGGAAATCTGCCATCCTTACCCGATCTGGCCTACATGTGACACAAATCCACAGCTGCCCTCTGAAATGGCCAAGCAAGCCACTCAGTTCAAGGGCAATTAGGGATGGGCAATAAATGCTGACCAGCCTGCGATGCCCATGTCCCATGAATGAGTAAAAACAACAGGAAGGTCCTGCATCCATTCCTTTGGCTGTGCTCTCACTCAGGCACTACTGGGACCCAAGTTCTGGTTTGACATCAGAACTTGAAACTTCTTGATCCTAAAGCTGTCTTAAATATCAAAGCAAACATCTCCTATCTTAATTTCACTATAATGTAACCTAATCAAGACGTCTGAATGAACAAAGAACAAAGAACAATACAGCACAGAAACAGGCCGTTCGGCCCTCCGAGTCTGCACCGATCAAGTGTTCCTAACTAGACCATCTGTTTGTATCCCTCTATTCCCAGTCTGTTCATGTGGCTATCTAGATAAGTCTCAAATGATCCTAGTGTGTCTGCCTCAACCACCTTGCTTGGTTAGTGCATTCCAGGCCCCCACCACCCTCTGTGTAAAATATGTCCCCCGCATATCTGTATTGAACCTTGCCCCCCTTACCTTGAACTTGTGACCCCTTGTGTTTGTCATTTCTGACCTGGGAAAAAGCTTCCCACTGTTCACCCTATCTATGCCCTTCATAATTTTATAAACTTCTATTAGGTCGCCCCTCAACCTCCGTCTTTCCAGGGAGAACAACCCTAGTTTACTCAATCTCTCCTCATAGCTAATACCCTCCATACCAGGCAACATCCTGGTAAACCTTTTCTGCACTCTCTCCAAAGCCTCCACGTCCTTCTGGTAGTGCGGCGACCAGAACTGGATGCAGTAACCAACGTTCTATATAACTGCAACATCATATGCCAACTTTTATACTCTATGCCCCATCCAATAAAGGCAAGCATGCCATATGCCTTCTTCACCACCTTTTCCACCTGTGCTGCCACCTTTAAGGATCTGTGGACTTGCACACCCAGGTCCCCCTGTGTCTATAATGATTAGAAAAACTCTAGAGATAGAGTAAAATATTTAAATAGAATAATCTTCAGCAGAATGCCTTCTCAGCAATTAAGCTTACATTTTGACATCTCATTGTATAATTTTAAAGTTATATGCGAGAACTTAGCTACATTCTAAGTCTACAATGGGGCCAAACAACAGTATGATCTACGAGAGCTACAACTCCTGAAGGAAAGCATGAAAGGTAAATTCACGAAATCAAATCAACTAATGACAAATTTAATATCTAAACACACTCTTCATAGTTTTGTGAATAGAGTATAAACTAACTTTAGGTCAAAAAAAATAAGTGGATTCCACTTCACTTGAATTCATAGCAAAGGCACTGAGTATTTATGTGCTGACATTGTCTGGTATTTTCATTGTGTGTATACAGAGCTCAGCACAGCCCAACTGTATTTACATTCTCCAAGTCTTTCTCCTTCTCATCCCTACCACTCATACGAGAAGGCGAGCAATGAATAGAAACATAGAAAAACTACAGCACAAAACAGGCCTTTCAGCCCCACAAGTTGTGCCGAACATATCCCTACCTTTTAGGCCTACCTATAACCCTCCATCCTATTAAGTTCCATGTACTCATCCAGGGGTCTCTTAAAAGACCCTATTGAGTTTGCCTCCACCACCACTGACGGCAGCCGATTCCACTCGCCCACCACCCTCTGTGAAAAACTTCCCCCTAACATCTCCCCTGTACCTACCCCCCAGCACCTTAAACCTGTGTCCTCTCGTAGCAGCCATTTCCACCCTGGGAAAAAGCCTCTGAGAGTCCACCCGATCTATGCCTCTCAACATCTTATATACCTCTATTAGGTCTCCCCTCATCCTACATCTCTCCAGGGAGAAAAGACCAAGCTCCCTCTGCCTATCCTCATAAGGCATGCCACTCAATCCAGGCAACATCCTTGTAAATCTCCTCTGCACCCTTTCAATCTTTTCCACATCCTTCCTGTAATGAGACAACCAGAACTGAGCACAGTACTCCAAGTGGGGTCTGACGAGGGTCTTATATAGCTGCATCCCGGACTCCTAAACTCAATCCCTCGATTGATAAAGGCCAGCACACCATATACCTTCTTAACCACCTCCTCCACTTGCGGGGCCGATTTGAGTGTCCTATGGACCCAGACCCCAAGGTCCTTCTGATCCTCTACAGTACTAAGAGTCTTTCCCTTTATATTGTACTCCTTCATCCCATTTGACCTGCCAAAATGGACCACGACGCATTTAGCTGGGTTGAAGTCCATCTGCCACTTCTCCGCCCAGTCTTGCATTCTATCTATGTCCCTCTGTAACTTCTGACATCCCTCCAGACTATCCACAACCCCACCAACCTTCGTGTCGTTGGCAAACTTACCAACCCATCCCTCCACTTCCTCATCCAGGTCATTTATGAAAATGACAAACAGCAAGGGTCCCAGAACAGATCCCTGGGGCACACCACTGGTGACCGACCTCCATTTAGAAAAAGACCCATCTATACCCACTCTCTGCCTCCTTTGGGCAAGCCAGTTCTGCAAACTGGCATGTGTGCACTGTGACATTAACACAAGAGGACTCAGATCTGCATGCACATTCCTATTAGTGGGGAGATATCAGTCAACATCGGCAACTCCACTCTCACTGTAGAAGGTTTGGGTGAAGTGGCTGCACAATAAATGTGAATGCTGGAGTGGGATCGAACAAGTTTGACTGACGAGATTAGCATTTCTACAGCACTCCAGAAAACACTAAGCATCCATTTGAAATTCTGTCAAAGCTCAACCGGTATGAAAACCAAAAGCAACAGAACAGTGTGCTCCCAGTACTTGTTTACTTGCACCGTGTGTTTATCCAATTGACTATTAATTTACGAGCCATTTATTACACAATTTATTTCAAAGAACCTTTTACCACAACTCCTCTGAACCATTGCCTAACATCCTTTATGGCACGATATCTCTTTTCAAACAGTACATCATTGATTTCTCATTATCAGCCCCACGCCAGGAAGCCACATTCTCTGGCTTGAAGTCCACCAGCTGAAAACTGCAGGACAAGCAAAAACCCAGAGTAATCTGAAACCACGAAGTTACAAGGCATGGTCAGTGAATCATTGTTAGTGAGGAACCACATGACTGAGAGCCAAGAATTCCAGGATGTGAGCAATCACGTGACTGGCAGTAAAATGAAAAAATGAAAATAGGAAAACACACACATATAAACCACACTACCAACATCAATGTTTAACATTTCTCTTGCATTTTCTTATGCCAAACATCTTAGTCAATCAAGGTAACCAAGCAATTCTATAGTCATTTGCAGAGTAGCAGCTGGAGATCCATCCACCTCAGTGGGAAGTTTGTGGCCACTGCAGAGCAGAACATGGTGGCCAAGAAGAACCCCATTAGGACATTAGCTCTTATCCGAGCTGTATTATGCCCAAACAATTTAAGCTCCATTGGATTTTGCTGGCAGAGTTTTGATCCATAAAAGTGTTGACTGCAAAGAATTCTCACCAGGAGACTTTGTAAGCCAATTCACTATTTTTTAGGCACATGGGCGATATTGGGAATCAAACTGTTTTCTCTTGGATAACGCTCAAGATGATGTAGCTGATCATTTGGAAGCAAAAGGATAATGCTGCTTTTGGCCTTAAATGGTCCACTGAATAAAACCTTCTGGAGGAATTTAAAGTAATAATTTGAAAGAGTGCATAATTCTAATTTTAACCTAATACCAAAGCAGCTTGATCTTAATGTTATGATTACTCAAAGGCGCTGAGCCCATGTTATTTCTGAAAGATTTCTATTAAAGCTGCCATCAAAAATGAAATAAATTTATTTTAAATCTGCTGAGCAGCGGCTGAAAGAAGGGTGCATGGATGGCTGGATCACCAATCTGCCCCTGCCAAAGCATTTTTGATCATTGATCAAAGACCATCACAGTGCCAAGCTGCACACCAAGTTCTCAAACCCAAACATAAAAATCAACTGAATGAGTTTGCACCTTAATATAAAGATCTAAGATCTTAAATAATTTATTTTCTCTCCAATTAAACATGTAGTTATAGCTTTTGATCTGTTATCCATAGTTCATAACTGTACAAACATGTGCATATTATCTTTCCTGTCCGTCCCGTTAAAAGCAATGTTCCCATTCCTTAGTGCTGTGTGACAACTCCAGTTTTAAGTGCATACATTACTGAAACAAGGATTGGATAGTCCTAAACTGTGATGTTTTCCCATGGTTACAGGGATGAGAGAAGACAAAATTCTCAAAAAAAAGAGACTGTTCTGAAACCAGCAGAATTTATGCATAAATTGTATCGATAAGAACCAAAAGAAAGGATCCTGCACAGAGGTTGAAGCCATGAACCTATTAAAATTCTTTGGGAAGCTTTTGTAGATATGGTTTTCATTCATAGTTTTTCCACATTCCAACTCTGCTGGATCTCTCCATTCCATGTGCAATAATTAAATGTTTTCCATTGGTATAAATACTATGGTCTTTAAATTTGAAACATGCATATTTTAAATAATGTGGCCAAATGGGCCATCTAAAATGGCGATTTGTAAAGCACTCTGGGACAATTGGGCAAGAACTAAAACGACAGGCTGCAGCCTGAAAAACAGAGATAAACAGGCTGCAACCCTGATGAGTGAATACACAGGATATGGGTCATCTCCAGGACAGAGACTTTCTGGTCAAACTGGGTTGTTTACCATAGGGGCGCCGTAACCCCTTACTTGGGAAGGTGGTGTGTATTCTACGTGCCCCCAGCACCCGCAGACATGGCCGTTGGACACATACCCAGAGATTGGTGTGGCAGCACCCGATTGGACTTTATCGATCAGGGTGATCAAGTCCTGATCGATTGATTGGTAATGGCCAAAAGGGGCGCGAAACCCAACGGGGTATAAAGGGTGCTGCACAACGAAGAATCTCTCTCTCTCTGACCCCACGAACGAGCTACAACAACGGTGACCATCGCCAGTGACGACCAGCACGAGGAGAGCCATCACACCCGAGAAGGAAAGAAGACCAGAGCCAGAGTGCCAGACCAGACCAGAGAACTAGACTATGCAGAGGACGACCGAGACCAGCGCACAGATAAAGGCCAATATCTGCTTGGGTACTTGCCAGTCACGCAAAGTCAAGTCAAGGTCTTGTATTGGACTTGAACTCTAGTATTTTCTGTAAGATAACTTATTGTTGGTTGGGTGGGTGATTATTGATTGTGTGTCTTAAATAAATATTGGTTGTACTAACAAGACGTCTACTCGCAGTTATTTTTCCACCGTATAAGGGTTAAAACAGACTGTGTGGCAGGCACAACAATAATAACAGATTACAGATCAATAAATCAGACCATGGGTATTATTTCTGCATTAAAAATATGTTCGGTCGCAATTTGCTACCAAATGGCAATATTAAAGCCTATTTTCTCCTACTGAAATACTTGATGTAGCCACATGGTTGGTTCCACTAGGGGACACTGCATGGTGTGCATGTCATTTAAAAAGCTATCTCAGATTGAGAAAGGGCTTGGATATCATTAATACTAGACTGGATTGGGATGTGTAGAGATGCCAAAAAAGGTCTCATTTTTTAATTGCCTAAAATGTCTCTTTTTGACAAACCATAAATTTATTTCAATAGGCCGATTTTGGAAGGTAATGATCAACAAAAAGGTGGAGAAGATGCAGCCGAAGGTTTAAATCCATCATTTTCAAATGGAGATGGTGCTAACCAGGTTGCTAAGTTGTACCAGGTGAAACTAGCCGCTGCTGGAATTAGGTTGCAAGATATGTAGGTGGATCCTACCGAAAGCGCTGAAAAGTTGGTAGAGGTCACTGGTCTTCCACTCCTTGGGAAAACGCACATGAAGAACATGGTCCCTCTTCGGTTGCACTGGAAAGCAAAGAGTAAATACTGTAATGCTTAATCATAGAATGTCAGGGATTCAAAACCTGGTGGAGGAAAAAAAGTACAGTTTGTTCTCCCAACATATGAATCAGTTAAAAATAGACGCATTTGTAAGAAAGTAAGTGCCAATAACTAGTCACGGTCTAATCCTAGAACAACTGAAGGCCTTTATTATCACAAAAAGCTTTTCATTACTTCCAGTGAGCTGTTGTATAGATTCTTCCTTTTCCCTGGAGCTTGTCTAACATTCCTTCCCAGAAAGTATCCAAAAGATACTTCAGAGAGCAACACACTTTAGAGAGAAAAAAAAAACACATGACCACCACATACTGTACTGTAATTGCTTCAATGTTGGCTGCGTGTGACAGTAAATTCTTTGGACAAGTTTTGCTGGAAAGGTACAGGCTGTAACCACATTTGAACGTGCTATTGCACATCGCAAAAAGATTCTATTTCACTTTGGTGGGCAAACAATGATGTAGCATTTTAAGCTAAGCATTAAGTTTCTTTTAATGTGAAATATTTCAAAGCAGAGTTTGGTTATAGCACAGAATTATTGCAATTCTCAATAGGGCTACCCTGAATATATGATTGAACATAAATAGGAAGTTATTCTCAACGGCATGTGAGTATTCGCACTATACATTCTTGTTCAAATGCTGTACTTACAATCTGGCCCACTCAGATTCAGATAGGGAATGTCAATGACTCTCATTAGAAACAGCCTGCATATAACAAAACAAAACATAGGAATAAGTACAAATTTATAAATCTCATCACAACTATTTCTGGCTACAGAAACTAAATTCTATTTGAACACTGAATTTACAAGTTGAATTGAAGCAATCATAATTAAATGTTACTATAAGTTTCTACGGAATATTTCGGTAAATTACAAAAGCTGTTTAAACTGTCCAAAAGAGTTAACATGGTTTAAGAGCTGCTGGTGCAATTCGGTTAGGGGCATTTGCTGAAGAATGTGTGTTGGCGGGATAAGCAAGGACAATGCAAGTGATAGGGACTGTATCACATTACATTAATTTGTTGCCATATCTACATACCTGCTGCAAAATATGGGGCCTACGAGTTAGGTCATTTAAAACTAATTCATCCTAATCTACCACACAAATTGTTTCATCCTCTCCATCTAGACGGCAAAAGAATGTAACGCTCAAATTCTCATAGTATTTTCTCCACCTCTTCAAATTTCAAAAATACAACATAGAACAAATGTCACATTTTGTACAAATTTTTTACATCACTAGAAACTGTGCAAAATAAATCAGAAAAGTGACAACTTAAGATAGGAAGTCACACATTTTTGATATTCAGAGACTTTCAAAAAGTTAATTTCATACTAATGGGTGCAATTCCTATAAAAGATCTACTGCTACAACTAACACAACCGCACCCAACCCTTGAAACACAGACCTGGCAAGCAAGTTTGACATAAATCAGGCAGGGGCTTGCTTTGTTATCTCAGTAAAATAGGATCACTTATTCAGTCCAGGTTTTATTCACCAACAGATTTTAAAGACTTGATAAAATAGTCACTCAAGTATTGCTACTAAATCAGTTTGTGTTGCTGCTAAATAATTTTGCATCTGCCATTTTATGCACATCAGCAAATCAAATCGAGAGATACTGGTTGTAGAAAATGACAACAGTTAGAATTCAAAACTTTCTGTACAAGTTTATTTTCCACAGCATTTTTTGCCAAAACGTTCATAGTTTTCAATACAAGAAGAAAACTCTCTTAAAGGGTTTGTCACTATTCACCAGTGCCTTTAGTTTCCTTTCCAGCTTGGAATTAAATATTCCTCTCCCCAACATGATCGAGGATCAACAGCAATCTCCCTTTCATGGCTTAAATTATTGGCTCCAGATCTGTATATTTTTAGACACAAATGATAAAAATCTACTTTCTACCACGCACAAGAGTCTTGCGTCCTATGTATGGTAGCCATCATGTCAATGGAATAGACTTTAACTTTCCTGATGAACTCAGGAACAATGAAACATTCTACTATCCCTTTTTACTGCTCGGACTGGCAAGGAACCAAGGTTTCATCTACAAAAGGAAATCATAATATAGTACTTTCTTTATGTAGCACGTGGCAGCAGGCAAAATAAACCCAATATTTTTAGACAAATTTAAAATACATCTTGCAATTGCCAAATACATTTTAGAACGGCTATATCTACGTCTGTTTAGAAAAAAAGACCGCAAGAAAAGACTAGCGTCTTTCATTTCCTCTGGATGCCTCAAAGCGTTTTACCGTCAATTATTTTTGGTGTTTCTTACATTACTGCTGTAATGTAAGAAAACCTAGAATTTGTCCCCACCCCCCTTGAACAGTTAAAGCCCTTCCTTATGGAATTATGAGCTAGAACTTAAACTTTATGTGCAACATGAATAGAATAGCTTGTCAGAAAACAAATAATCAACTCTTGTGCTACGTACAGAACTACCCCGGTAGTACAAATGTCCACTATATACACCCCAATCTCACTAACAGAATAGCATTATAACTTTACACAAGAGAAATTGGATTCAGGGTAAACCTACAAGCCAAGTAAAATAAATCTACAGATAAAACACAAATCCAGTGCACAACACTCTCAGATACTTCAGACAGTCACCATAGATGAGAGAGATGTTAAAAGAGTTTCAGCTAATGTTTTGGATAAACCCAGCTCCACAACCCTACTCCCACGTCGTCGACAGCAGCAGCAACTCTTTTACACAGCACTCTTAACTTCATAAAATGTCCCCAGGTTCTTCACAGAAGGGTTCCCAAACAAAATTTGACACAAAACCACATGGAGATGTTAGAACAGATCACCAAAAGCTTGGTCAAAAGGAAATAAAACGAGAGAGAGGGATAGCGAGGGAATTCCAGGATTTAAGGCCTAGACAGCTGAAGGCGCAAGGTTGGGGGAATGAAAATCAGGGTCGTGCCAGAGGCCAATGTTGTAGGAGTGTAGATACCACAGGCTGTGTGGTCAGAATTAACAGAAAGAGGAGCAAAAACTGCCATAAATGAATCGGGTCTGACCAGATTTGATCACTGTCTGTCTGGCATGGGGCGGGGGTGGAATTTCTGGCATTGGGACCCTCCCACCGGGAGGGCTTCAACGGCCTTCGAGCCCCTTCCTCGGCATGGCCATTGCGTCTGGCTGCAGTTAGCGGAGACCAATAGTGATTCACACCAGTCTCGCGCTGTACCCGAAGGTCGGAAGGTCCTGGGAGCAGGGAGAATCTGGCGTCGAATGACCTAATCATATTTAAATGCTACTTTAAATATGCTAATTGGCCTTGCACCTTTCTGGGTGTGATCCGGTTTGTGCCATTATAAAGGGACCGAGACGATCGTAAACAGTTTGGTGCCAGCACGAAACTGATTTTTAGGCCCATATGCTATTTTCTGGAATGGGCATGGTCGGAAAAAAAAAAATCATCACCCCCAAATCTCTTTCCATAGGCAAATTATCAACAGCCCAAATTATCGACAGCCCTCACAGTAGATATTAGATTAGCTGATAAAGTGTTCATTTCGCTTACACTGGATTCAAAAGCCATTTCACTTCGGCAGGTCAGCAGTTATAAATAATGGTTTAGCCTCCTTCATTCAGTAGCAAACTAGACATCAGCCAAGGTATCAGTCAAACAACTTTGCCCTACTGACGCTCTAACAAAATCCCACACCCTAAACGAAGGCAGACTCTTGAATTTGACCCGAGCGAACAATGGATTGAGATCATTCAAAATATAAGCCATTACTTGAAGACACAGGTGAACTATTTCCAAAACCTGGGTTAAAAACTTGTTACTTTGGCCTAGCTACACTTCCATGGGCATAGATAACAAAATTTCATAATATTAGAGACTGCCACTGTATCAAGAATCTCAAACTTTGATTTGATTTGTATTGTCAGACGTATTAGCATACAGTGAAAAGTATTGTTTCTTGTGCGCTATACAGACAAAACATACTGTTCATAGAGAAGGAAACAAGAGTGCAGAATGTAGTGTTACGGTCATAGCTAGGGTGTAGAGAAAGATCAACTTAATGCAAGGCAAGTCCATTCAAAAGTCTGACAGCAGCAGGGAAGAAGCTGTTCTCGAGTCGGTTGGTACGCGACCTCAGACTTTTGTATCTTTTTCCCCGAAGGAAGAAGGTGGAAGAGAGAATGTCCAGGGTCCGTGGGGTCCTTAATTATGCTGGCTGCTTTACCGAGGCAGCGGGAAGTGTAGACAGAGTCAATGGATGGTTTGCGTGATAGATTGGGCTACAAACTCTACTCTAGCTGAAATAAAATTGAAGATCAAGGAATGAAATTTTTTTTAAAAATGAACACAACCAACCCTAGATTCAGGCAAGATTAAAAGGTCAAGCTCGGAGGTGGCTGACCTCTTGTCTGATCTGAGATGATCGGTATCAATTGACCGAAACTGATTTGAGAATCAAATTTTACTTTAGACGGCAGAGATCGTTTGGGGTAACTGTTATCTGTTTCTTTGTATCCTTTGATAAGTACCAGAACGAAGCCCCCACCACTAATTCCAGAAAGTAAGAGATAAAAACAAAAAGGGGCTTTGTAATTTTGAAAAGCTCGGAGGCATATTTTCAGACAACCGGACCTGCTCCAGGTGAATTAGTTTACCCAACCCTGCAAATGGACATCGTGTTTTGGCAGAGGATAGAAAGAACACACTGAAGCCACACTTCAGCAATACTTGGAAGTACTACTTCAATCTACACGTGCCTCACGTAGCATTCCCCGATCGCGCCTGGAACAGCAATGGTTGCCTGCTGCTCACAGTCCAAGATTATTGGCACTTTAAGGTGTGTGTAAAAGAAAAAAAAAGATCCCGATTAGCAACTGCAATGTGCTAAGCACATGTGTTGGAATCATTTTTAGGCTTAGGCACACATCGCTTTCAAGGAGGCGGGGAGGAGAAAAAAAGATTAACTTTAAACTTATCCTTTCATTGTAAGCAAATGTTAAGACTTCCTTTTTCTGGCCAATTTATTTGCAGGAATTAAAACAAATACCTCTCTCATTTTGGACATTGAAAATGTAGTCAATATTTTTTTTTTCCCAATCTCCAGGGCATTTTTACTGTCTTTGAATAATAAGACCTTCCAAAAAGAAGCAAGAACTGGAATGATTAATTTACATCACCAGGAGGTACCTCATTAGCATTGCCACCATG
This sequence comes from Mustelus asterias, assembly GCF_964213995.1. Taxonomy (NCBI): domain Eukaryota; kingdom Metazoa; phylum Chordata; class Chondrichthyes; order Carcharhiniformes; family Triakidae; genus Mustelus; species Mustelus asterias. Next base: position 57,930,467 of record NC_135823.1, on the reverse strand, counting down.
TCTTGCTGCAATTCAGTAAAGGCTAAACTACCAAACGACAACCCCAGCATACTAAGGAAGAAATCAAACTCTCTTGGCAAAGACAATTTTGAGACACTCCACCACATATCGTTAACAACTTGCTCAAAAATACAGCAAGCTTTGCCATGGTGAAAAGCTATTTTTTTAGGCACCCAAGTGGAACACAGAAAAGCTCCTTATTATACTTATTGCTCTGGCAAAGAGCAAGCTACATCAATTTCTGCAGAAAACTTAGGATAGACGGTCGAAGAATACCAAAATTACATGCAATGGAATAAACTGTTATAAACAAGCAAACTTTCAAAAATGCTTTGATTAATGCTTCTACAAATCTACATAAACAATAGCCAAAATGCAAGCCACGATGCACAATAAAATGTTTTGCACCAATATGTTCAATGATTAAGTTCAGTCTTCAGCCAAGTTTTACCTAATACACCAAACACTACAAAGTTAATTTGAAAGATTTTGATTAAAAATGTAAAGTCACACAAAATGAGAGAATATTAGACATCAATAGATTCCATACTACTAGAAGTAAATACTTGCACTTTCCAAAGTAAGAGAGAAGGATGGTCTTGCATTGTAAGAAGTCTCAACACCAGGTTGAAGTCCAACAGGTTTATTTGGTAGCACGAACTTTCGGAGCGCTGCCTCTTCATCATCACTCATCTGATGTTGGACTTTAACCTGGGTGTTGAGACTTCTTACCATGCCTACCCCAGTCCAATGCTGGCATCTCCACATTTTTGATTTGATTTATTATTGTCACATGCATTAACAAAACAGTGAAAAGTATTGTTTCTTGCGTGCAAAGCATACCGTTCATAGAGAAGGAAACAAGCGAGTGCAGAATGTAGTGTTACAGTCATAGCAAGGGTGGAAAGGTCAACTTAATGCAAGGTAAGTTTATTCAAAAGTCTGACAGCAGCAGGGAAGAAGCTGTTCTCGAGTCGGTCGGTACGTGACCTCAGACTTTTGTATCTTTCTCCCGACGGAAGGAGGTGGAAGAGAGAATGTCTGGGGTATGTGGGGTCCTTAATTATGCTGGCTGCTTTGCCGAGGCAGCGGGAAGTGTAGACAGAGTCAATGGATGGGAGGCTGGTTTGAGTGATGGATTGGACTACATTCACAATCTTTTGTAGTTCATCGGTCTTGCATTGTGAGAGCAGAGGGTTCCAAGGGATTCTGTGTCCTGCAAAGGCCCTAGGAGTTTTGGGGAGTAAACCAGAGGTACAGAAATATGATCTTGTGTCCAGAAGTCAAAAGCCTGGCAGAACAGAGGGGAACTCTCCTGATAAGCAAGTGGCTCAAACCTCCCAAAGCACGTTTGGGGTGGTCAATCCTAACAATGTCCCTAGTTTAACAGGTCTGATCTCATTTTGGCTGCTGGATCTCAGATTTAACTACAGTTGGCATCAACTAGACATTAAACGGAGGTCCTGGCTGCCCTCTTAGAGCAAGCAAATCTTCCCAGTCCCTTGTTCCTCAATCAATGCCATCAAGTATTTAAATTTGTAATTTAAATCAGTGCCGTTTGTTGGACTTCGCTGTGTGCAAATTTTCTGCTGTAGGTTTCTGCATTACAACAATAACAAAAATAATTCATTGGTTTGGTGGTGCCAAGGTCATATGTGCACATAAATACACGGTCCTCCCTTCTTTCTAATGACTCACTGCAAGTCCCAATGACTCACTCAAAAGCAGACAAGCTAGGTTGGTCTGTAGAGCGTTAGGCTGTGGCATTGGGGGGGGTCGGGGTGAGGGGGGGGCGAGGTCAGGGAGATAGCAATTGCAGATCCGAGGTATGCACATGCAGTCTGGAAGATCATCTTAAGAGGAGTAAGCTAAATGACAGGGATCGATGGTTTAAAAAAAAAAGAGAAGAGTTGAATTAAGTGTTACAGAAAAAGATGACAAGTTGCAGGAAAGCATTCTTGCCATTTACAGAAGCATGTGTGCCACAAAAATTAAGAACTTGATGAAATCAACAAGTTGGTACACACTTGACACAAAATGTAGGTTAGGATCAGTAATAACATTTTTTCTGGAGTTGGCAGTTTCCAAAACAGTACTTTAACCTAACTGTCCAAAGAGTGGTTAGCACTGTTGCCTCACAGCGCCAGAGACCCAGGTTCGATTCCTGGTTTGGGTCACTGTCTGTGTGGAGCCTGCACACTCTCCCTGTGTCTGCATGGGTTTCCTCCGGGTGCTCCAGTTTCCTCCCACAGTCTGAAAGACGTGCTGGTTAGGGTGCATTGACCATGCTAGATTCTCCCTCAGTGTACCAGAAACAGGCGCCAGAGTGTGGCGACCAGGGGAATTTCACAGTAACTTCATTGCAGTGTTAATGTAAGCCTTACTTGTGACTGATAAATAAACTTTAGCTTCTGACAGTGTGCTGCCAATTGTGCCACAACCAACAAATCTGCCGAAAGGGAGGGGTTCCAACGTGACTGAAAGACCAACAGACTTCCTGAAAATCAGCAGAAGGAATCCATCACTCATTCCAGATTCCAAAATACTACTGAGCAACATCCAAGATCAAAATCTACTGGGCAGCAGATTAGAAACATTGAAAATAGAAGGAGTAGGAGGCCATTCCGGCCTTCAAGCCAGCTCTGCCATTCATGATCATGGCTGGTCATCAAATTCAATATCCTGATTCCCCCTCATATCCCTTGACCCTTGAGCCCCAAGAGCTATATCTAATTTCTTCTTGAAATCACACAATGTTTTGGCCTCACTCAACTACTCTCTGTGGGAGTGAATTCCACAGATTCACCACTCTCTGGGTGAAGAAATTTCTCCTCATCTCAGTTCTAAAAGGTTTACCCCTTATCCTCAAACGATAACCCTTAGTTCTGGGCTCCCCCACCATCGGGAACATTCTTTCTGAATCTACCCATGGTAGCACAGTGGTTAGCACTGCTGCTTCACAGCTCCAGGGACCTGGGTTCGAATCCCGGCTCGTGTCACTGTCTGTGTGGAGTTTGCACATTCTCCCTGTGTCTGCGTTTCCTCCGGGTGCTCCAGTTTCCTCCCACAGTCCAAAGATGTGCAGGCTAGGTTGATTGGCCATTCTAAATTGCCCTTAGTGTCCCAGGATGCACAGGTTAGAGGGATTAGTGGGTAAATATGTGGGGATATGGCCTGGGTGGGATTGTGGTTGGTGCAGACTTGATGGGCCGAATGGCCTCTTTCTGCACTGTAGGATTCTATGATTTCCCTGTTGGAATTTTATAAGTTTCTATGAGCTCCCCTCACTGTTCTAAACTCCAGTGAATATAATCCTAACCGACTTAATCTCTCCTCATGTGACAGACCTGCCATGGCAGGAATCAGCCTGGCAAACCTTTGCTGCAAGAAGTCTCACAACACCAGGTTAAAGTCCAACAGGTTTATTTGGTAGCAAATAAACCTGTTGGACTTTAACCTGGTGTTGTGAGACTTCTTACTGTGTTCACCCCAGTCCAATGCCGGCATCTCCACATCATGACTACCTTTGCTGTACCACCCATTGTAACATTTTCACCTCCTGCACTATGTTGCCACAGGTAGCCAACCCCACAAATAACCAGAGTCAAGTTAAGTGCACAACTCAGGAGTAACTGGAGTAGCTGTTCTGCCTTCCTCAAATTTCCATTTGCTCAACACTCAACCTGCACTCATCTCCCTCCATATTTTCTTCAATGCATTTAAACACCAAGTACTAATTCCACAGAAATAAGTTTTCCAATGATAAAATCATTAACAAATGTAGTGATAGTGAGATTTTCATGGAATAGAAAGCTTAATTTGACCAAACAAAATTCCTCTTGTTCTTGCTGACTACTCACTCTCAATCATTATTCGAAAGATTTTTGTCATATACCCTCAATTTAAATTTACACTTCAATGACAGTTCAAGAGAGACAAGTTTGAACACGGACTGAAGAAAACAACCCATCTTCAACAACCAATACAAAATGACTCGTTGGGTAGATTCACTCACTGCACCAAGAAGTTCATGTTAGCCTACAGATTCACCACACCCAACTGATCCACAAATAGGTACTGAAATCAGAAGCTGCGACCAGCTCGTTCAATGCATGTAGACAAGCATTAAAAGTGGCAAGTAACCATGTAATGAAGGGGAGAAAAAAAAAGTGTAGAAGGACAAAATGCATCAAAACAATTACTAGGTGAAAGATCAAGCTGTCCAAAGATGTGCAGGTTAGGTGGATTGGCCATGCTAAATTAAACTTAGTGTCAGGGGGATTAGCAGGGGAAATATGTGGGATTGTGGGAATAGGGCCTGGGTGGGATTGTGGTCGGTGCAGACTCGATGGGCCAAATGGCCTCCTTCTGCACTGTAGGGATTCTATGATTCTAAGCTATGGTTTCAACCCAATTCACAAATCTAAGAAACAATATTTTTCACGGCACACTAATTAATAGACGTGACAATAATAAATAAAATCAAAATCTGCTTGTCCTCCTCTATCTGATTGTTACAACAGAAATATAGTTCAAACAGAAACTGAACACATTTAGAACATGTTTTGAGAGATGCAATTGAATGGAGGGCAGGTGGCAAACTATTCAATTACATCTGAAACCGGCAAATGATTTTTTTTTGATTTGGCTTAAATTGAAGAACACAATGTCTTGCTCAGCTTTCAAAAACGGACACTTTGGATTGTGAACTAGAAAGCGCAATCGTCACCATTCGGGATCTGCAGCTGGGAAGTGAGCGGGATAATGGTATAAATCCAAACATCATCCACAAGACGATGCACAATCACTGAAATGTGTTCAATTTTATTTGTGCTGCAGACATAAAAATCTTGCATTTATATTGGTGCATTTCATAACCAGGAGGATTTCAAAGTAAATGATGTTCTTTTCAAGTGTAGTCACTTGTAGAGGAAACATGGCAGCCAATTTACACATGGTAAATTCCCACAAAGGTAATCTGTTTTAGCAATGTTAACTGAGGGATAAATATTGGTCAGGGAACTTGTTCTTCGTGCCACAATCTCTCATGTCCACCCAGAAGGATAAGTCGGACCTGAGCTTTTTTGTTGCTTCTAAAAGACAGTGCAACACTCTCAGTACCTCACTCGACAGTCAGCCAAGATTTTTTACTCAAGCTCCAAATTGGGACTTGAACCCATAACTTTCTGATCCGAGGCAAGAGTGCTCCCACTGAGCCTTGACTGCATATACTGCCACAACCCGAGATTTAAATCTGGAAAGACTGTCCTGGATTACAAAATAGAGAAGCGCAGCAGAGCTCAACTCTTCTATTACCGAAAGCTTTGTACATTTTTGGAGAATTGTTAAGTGCAGCATCTCAAATACTGGCGATCGATATCACATCGCCAGCAGAGACCAATCGATTGCCATAGGCCATTCACCACAAGAGAGAAACTTCAGCACAGGACCAGGTGTAGGCTGTTTGGCCCTTTGAGCCGCGAGACCATTTAAGGTGATTATGGCCGATTTGGTTGTGCGGTCTCAGTTCCACTTTGCAGTTCTACTGTGGCTGCTTCACCACAGTCTCAACTCCCTTGCCTAACATAAATCTGTCTAACTCTGCCTTAAATGTACTCAAAGACCCAACCTCCACTATTTTCTGGGGAAGAGAATTCCACACAATACTGCTCTTGGGGGGGGAAAAAGTTCCTCCTCATCTGTTTTAAAAGGGAGACCTCTTATTTTTAAATCACATCTCCTAGTTTTAGTCTTCCCACAAAAGAAAATACCTCCAGGGGTATCCACACCCCCTCAGGATCTTGAATGTTTCAATAAGATCACCTCTCATTCTTCTAAATTCCAATGGATATAGGCCTAACTTGTTCAACTTTTCTTCATTAGACAACACCACTTGCTGTACCTGGGTACAAACATAATGTGATTCATGTACCAGGACACCTAGATCCCTCTGTACCATTAAGGTCTGCAATCTTTCTCAACTTCAATAGTACACTACTTTTCTATTCTTCCTCCCAAAGTGAACAAGTTCACATTTACCCACATTATACTTGTGACAATACTGTGCTTTTAAGAAACGTATCCGATCATGTTTCTTGTGCAGGATTTGTTTGATGCACTCAGAGCTGTTTTGGTCTGGATCCAGCAGCATTGTATTGTTACTGCAGCAACATAATTGGTCTTAATTGATGCAATGTTTGTTTTGATCTGAGCTAATGCTGTTCTGTTGATTTTAGTGTTCCCCTGGGATTACAGAATAGGGCTTGATTGACCGGTAAAGTTACTTCACAAAAAACTCAAGGCAGTCTGCTTTTTGGGACCTTTAGAGAGAGGTCGCTTTCTTTGTATCTCTTGCTCTGTCTGAAATGACGACTGGAATCTGACAAGAAATAAGCCATCTTCTCGGATTGCTGCATGAGAATTAGAAGGCAGCTATCTGTCTGGGTCAAAAGGCTGGAAATCTAGTACCTACATAAGCATCTTTGGTTTCTGTGCTAACTGGTTCTAAAGAAGGGATTCATGTCTCTGGAGGATACTACTAAATTGGAACAATAGAGATGTTAAGAATTATATTTTGTCATGTTTAAGTATTTTAATGGGTAAAAGTTATGCTAATTCTTTTTGTTATATTCTGTGTTCTTAAATTGTTTTGATAAAAGCTTCCTAGTGGATCACTTGAATCATACCTGGAGTGAAATACCTTATGCTCACCCTACGGCCAAAATCAAAAGGAAAAGTTAGGGTCTAGGCCAACTTCATAAAATATTTTGGAGTTTCTGATTTGGTCCTTAACATACTCCATTTAAAATTGCAAAAATTTAATGTGGCCATGCTGTTTCTCTGCTCTTCAGCGCAGTCTCTGGCTCCCATGCACAGCAATCCCATCACTTTCCCCAGCAATTATCAACAGCGGTTTCGCTCAAAGCCTATCCAAAAAGTGAGCCGCCTCCTATTCTGAAGCAGCTTCTGAATACACATCATCACCCGTTCCCAGCACAGTTCCAACTGCAGCCCTGTAGGAACCATGCAAGAGGAGATCTCTTAGTATCCTGAAAAAAAATAGCAATTACGTCCCACGACTGTCCCAGTGAAATTGCTGCTTTGGCCACAGCTGTCATTGATAAAAACAAAAATGCAGAAACAACCGTAGTGATAATAAGAATACTTACTTGTTAATAAAAGGTTCAACCAATTTAGATTTGGCAGGAACAAAAGCTTTAGGAGGGCTGAGGAATGAACCTAATTAAAAAAAGGAAAAGAAAGTCTGCTTTAAAATACAACCACCAAATTGTAATATATTGTTCCACTTTAAACATCTTAAAAGTAAAGTTACCAAGGCCAGAATTGCCAAAATAAATAAATGTATTACTGTGACTCAGGCGCAGCTTTCATGACTAATAAACATTCATTTCCTCCATGTAGTGACTGCTCCAGTGAAACCATTCAAAATAAAATTGAAAAACCGACAATAATAAATCCCTGTAATGAGTCAAGACTTGTAACGTGGAACATCTCTTTCCCAAGTTCACTTCCTATTTAAGTTTGATGAAAAAAAAAGACAGCTCAAATGAACTGCCGAATGTTCTAACCCTGCATTAAAAGTGCTGGGCTACGAACCTAATGCTTAACCTTTTCAGAGGTACGTTCTCTCTCCTCCACCCCATTATTTTTACAACACTATAAATTTACCATATTGACAGGTTTTACACCACTTTACAACCAGAGAGGACAACCGTGACTAAACAGGAATATCCCAATTTAAAAGAAAAATACCTTCTGGGTGAAGCCAGTCATAATATTACTATATCAGATGGAATCCAAATGTGTCATTACAGTTAGTCAAGCAGTTTGATTGTTGTACCGTGTAAAAGCTATTCTAGAAGATTCAAACTGGTCAGTTAGTCATGCAAACTGGATTGCTGGCAAATGGAATTGTATAACATTTAACAAGAAGATTTCATGCCATGATTTGTAATGGAGAAGTTTCACATATCTGATTGAAGCGATATTTTCAATTAAACATTTCGTTCAGCAGTTCAATGAGATATAATTATGCATATACACAGTTCAGAAGCTTCTCAGGCCATAAGCGACCAATCTTATTTCAATTGTAAATCAACTATGCCTTACGGACACCAGTAAATCACAGTACATCCATGTCCAGAAAATTTAGGAAGTCTCTGCCATGTAGACAAAATATACATTATTTTTCAAAATTGGGGAAGAAAATTTCATTCTGTTCTTTCCCTTCGCCTCGAATTACAGGCGTAGTTGATTTTTTACAATAGTTTCTTTTTTATATTAAGTACCACCCCAACTATTGGGCTAAGAATTAAAAAACAGTAAGAAGGTCCAAAAGGTTTATTTGGAATCATGAGCTTTCGGATTGCTGCTCCTTCATTAAGTGAGTAGACTGAAACAGGAGCTTTCGGAGCGCTGCTCCTTCGTCAGGCGAGTGCTGGAGGAGTAGCGCTCTGAAAGCTCATGCTGCTAAGTAAACCTGTTGGATTTTAAGCTGGTGTTGAGAGACTTCTTACTGTGCCCACCCCAATCCACATCATAAAAAAAACACAGGAGACAAATTCCAGGATCCAACAATCCTGGAACTCAGATCCACAATAATCTTGGTGTTCAAAACTACTATTAAAAATGTAATCTCTTCCAACATCCCTACCTAGATGATTTGCCATCGAGATGAAACACAAGCCGGTTATATATGCATCATAACCCGCTTCATGAAGTTGTTCTGAGGCAGTGTTATAGCTCGGAAATCCCTCAGCGCTTTCTACAAAAGAGGCAAAAGTTCAGATCCCAATACGAACTGGTAAACAAGGCAAAACACATTCTAAAATACTCTGCAAACGAAGCGTTAACTTTTCTTGTCCTATACAGATAGTGATGAATATGTATTTCTATCAGATTCGGTTTTAAATCATAAGCGAGTACAAAATGGTCTACATAAACTGAACAGGTTGTTGCAGCTTTACAACACAGAACTTATCGCAAAACAATGTGTTTGATCTTGAAGATAAATTGCATTTAATGTCATGATATTGAAGGCTGATATACATGTGAAAGCTATATGGCTCGTTACCTGGACATCCATATAAAGATCAACAGCCTAGTCAAGCCAATACAATGTTGAAAAATAAAGATAAACCGTTACAACTTCTCATGCTTACACCAGTCAGCATAGTTTAGTAGGTGGAAATTGAGCATTTCAACATAAAACAGAATATCTACAACACAGTTACAAGGGGATCTCAATGCTGAAAAAGGCTTGAACTTAAGTGCACATAACGATAAAACTGATGTCAGTATAGCAATGCAAGCTACTGAAAATGGAATGTTTACTCTAATGAAGCGAGACACTCCCAAATGTTGCAAGCAAAAATGATACGAATGGGTCCTAATCATTCACAAGATGATTTGGTATTCAGCTCATTTTCAAGTACTTGATTCACAAACTACAATTCCAATATAAAACGCAAATATTCATTTTACTTTCCTTGGAACAATAATCAATATCTCCCATGTCTATTATTGGAATTCATTGGAACTCGTCCCCAAAACGTGTTAGCTGGGACTGAAGTTAGAAACATGGCGCTATAGTCCCAAATCACTACTTGATGGAGGGTTTACAACTTCTTGGGTGACTGATTTAAAACTTCCTTGCCGAAACCCAGAATAATGAGTGTGGATTCCTACTGATCTACAGCCTTACTCCCAATTATCTGTAATATGAACACACTCTACTTTCCCCCCCCAACCCCCCCACGTTATTTCCAGAGCCAATATATTACAAATGTTAAATGAGCTGATTGTCCGATAAGAAATACAACTCGGAGGTTTCTCTGTAAACTTAGCCCAGGAAAATGCACTAGTGATGTCTATCCCTGCTGGTTGCTGATTAACAAAGTAATCCAACAATTAGCACTTCCTACAAACTGGTATCAAATGTGCTGCTTCATGAAGTTGCAAATACTTAGCAAATTAATTTCGGAAATGAGTTTCTTGTAGGAAGACATCTATTAATTGATCAGTACAAGACACTTAAAAGAAATGATGGTTAATGGGCCCAGGTCCCATTTCTCTCTTCCTCTACACGTGGACAGCAACGCATCAAGTAGTTTGTTTAACAAAACAAAAACTAAATTCCAACTTATTAAGCGGGAAAAAAATACTCATGATTCACGATCAAACAAACAACTTTATGAAGACCACACACTGTGTTCTCAACTTACCAACTTTGGGAGGTCTGAAAGGTGCATCTTTTAATCTCTTTTCCAGCTCTGCAAGAGGTGTGTTCATTATCAGTTCCTACGAGGAAAAAAAAAGCATCTCAAATTGAAACATATACTTTCACTTCTAACAGTGTTTCATTATTAGGGAGTTCTGAGCATGTTTGGTACATAGTAGGTTTCACCACATAGTAAATTCCTAATCTCCAGGTGGCTTTTCCCTACAAGGAGGGGAAAAATAGGGAACTTGTCAGACTTGGATCGACCCACATTGCTTACACACCACCTGGTGGCCAACTCTAGGCACAACGAAGCAAAAATCACCTGCAACAATCTCAATCTCAGATAGTGTGAGGCCAAGAAAGAGATCAGCAATATTGATAGACACAGAAGCAAAGTCGCCTGCAACAGCCTGATCAAGGAATTAATGGTGCTCGATCTAGAAAGAGGGATGCGAATTGTTTTCAACCTCTCCCTTCTCTATTTTGTTCAGAGAGAATCAATAACAGATTCACCCTTACCACACACAAGCCAAGATTTGTGTGGGTAATCAAGTTTGGCTGCAATGCTCATGTTCAAAAATTGTTCCAATACTCACTATTAACACTGAACATTAGCTGGCGCAGTAAAGTATGGGAGAGCAATCAGCACTCATGAATCCTAGTTAGTTGAATCTAACCAGTGTAGTGGGAGAAGATTCTAACTGAAGAGCCACTTGAGGGCAAGGATAAACAGGTGAAGGGCATTTACTATTTGAACAAATATAGAAAGACATTTATTAACACTGTGGTACAGAGTAGAGGGGAGGAGCTATACACTTGTAATGTTTCACTTTGCGAATGAATCTAAACCGAGGAAAGGTTGACTTCTGGTCTCCTCCAAATGGCTGTGAGGGATTTAACACCCACTTCCTAAAGCTTCGAGGGATTGACATCCCCAAGTAACTGTAGAAAGCCCAACACGGGTGTTGTTAGACTTGTGAAAATGTTACTACTTAAGCTTAATGCAATGGGTACTTAAATGTGAAAGCTGGTAATATATTGGCTGAAGGGCGCGCTAAATGGAATATTCTGTGGATCAGTGGTGAAACCTTGAATGTTTTTATTTACGTCAAGCTTTACATCTACAAAACTGTACTCAGATGCTCAATGCAATTTGGCCAAATTCTCAAATTATACCAAATTACTCCTCCAACAAATGGGATAGTTGCAAGAACAGAAAATGCTGGAAAAACTCAGCAGGTCTAACAGCATCTGTGGAGAGAGAGAATTGAGTTAACGTTTCGTCAGAGTCATCCAGACTCGAAACATTGGCTCTATTCTCGCTCCACAGATGCTGTCATTCCTCCTCCAGCACTGTCTGTTTTTTGTTTCAGATTCCAGCTTCCAAAGTATATAAATACTTTGCTTTTCTAGTAAATGGAATAGTAACATAGCTATGGGATAGTTATATAGCTTCACTTCACCAAGAATCAAACGTGATTGGGAGAAAATAAAATGGTCCTCCAACAAGGAGGACCGTTACACAGCTTACTTCACCAAGAGTTGAATGAGATTGGGAGAAATGAAAGATGTGTCATTTCTCCTGATGTCAAAACTCCATCTGGTGACTAAACTAAGAAACAAAATAGCACGGGAAAGCTCGAGTTTACTATAAGTGCTTAAAGTGTGCGAGGAGGCATTTAATTGTACCATGCTGAGAGCATGAACCACATTAGGCATAGAATAGTGAAGTATCACTGTTTTGGAAAGAAACTCTCTTGGTAAAACTGTGGAATGGTTTTTGATCCAGAATTATGAATAATTAAGAAAACAATTCATGTGGCTTGGTTTAATTTTATAAACTCTTTTTGTGTCAAAGATCAAAATTAGCTTCCCCCCCCCCCCCCCCGCCACCCCCAAGACCAAACTCTGGGTGCTTTTATTCCTTTTTTAAAAATATCAAGTGCAATTTTCTTAATTTGTAGTATAACTTGATTTAGATAATCTCTGCCTACAGTCATAACCAGAGCAAGATGTGACGGTGGAGTTTTATTGCATCGACATACTGGTGCCTAATTCTCTCCTACTGGATCCTGAAAATGTGATCTAGCTGCATGTCTGACCTGGCACATTTCCAAGATGGTTCAGGCACAAGAGTAATTTAATAACATACACCACGTGGCTTTACGTTACTAGGATGACTAATGCCAGCAAATATGGTCTCAGCGGGACAGCACCTTCACAGTTTAAAGAATGGCAAGTATGCTCAATAAAACACACCAATTTACCTTAAAAGGTTGTGTGCTTGCCATGAGCTTTGTATCTAGAAGTCTTCATGAAAAAAAAAATGGCATATAATTACATCAGAATGTGAGGAATCAAAGTAGGAATCTTAATACAGTCAATAGTTAGAATTACTTTATTCTCAGAACTATCAATTAGCTTCCCAAATTTGGTTATTCCCGGTCTTCTCCCCTGTACATTCCTATAATATTAAAACTTGTGAATGAAATGCAAATATCAAAAGAATAATCACCTGGTAAAAACACTTGTCGTAACTTCTTTAAATTCATTTAGCTCCTATTTAAAAAAGATAGTTGAACATAAAATTCAAGAGAAAAAAAAACAAACAGCAGACCACAAAATCCCCTAGTTTTATTCATTGAGTGTCCCAGAATTTCTTTTTTAGATTAAGCTGTTTAAACCATTATGCTAAGGCACACAATGTGGTGGATGACCCATAAACTTCCACACAGTTCAGATTTTGCTCTCTGCCTCTTCTGTGAGTAGGTCAGATGGTGAGTATCCAGAGAGCAAGCCCTTCCTCACTGGGGCAGCAGAGGAAAAGGACATTGATAAATTGGGACAAGAATGACAAGAGTTACCACTATGTGCTCGTGTAAACACAGTCTCTTCTCCCTTCTGCCCCCACAGGCAACTTACTCAAGGGGTATCGATGATCTTCATAGAAACAGCAAGTTGCCTGTTCCCATATGTTCAAGAGAAAGGATATGAACCTTCTAATTTCTTTCCCTTCTCCACAAACAATTCATTTCAGTCGGCATAACCACCTTTAGAGAATAACATTCAAGCTTTGCAAGCACTCATAATCAAGCTCTACAATGAAGCAATAGAAAACCAAGATCAAGTTAAGAGGCTAAATACATACATCGGGTAATGTGCAGAAAAACTGATGAATTGTATGCATGACATCAAGCAACATGTTGTGTCCCACAACCAGTTTACCCTGGGAAAAAAAAAGACAATACTTCTTTTAGAAATAATTATTTATGGCCTGTTATACACAAATTACACTGCACATGATAACAGCCCATTCAACAACATCACTTATCTGCCAGGCCTCCCTATAACACGTCAAGAATCTGCTGGGGGATGGGGAACTTCTGGGCTTTTCTGAAGATATCACCCTTTAGTTTAAAGGAAAACTTTGGCAACATGCACAAAAATATACTGTGCTCTGTCCAACATAATTCCTCAGTGTTTGCAACTCAAACTTTAATGAAAATGCAGAGTGCAGGCACAGTCAGCACAGATCCCAATTCTTGTCAACCTTGTGCAATACAGAAGTCTCTCCAATATTTAACAGTGCGTTCACTTTAAAAATGATAAATACAACAATTCATGGGGTTAGAGAGAAATCCTGCAAACAACACTCGAGAGAACATACATTAACTAACCCAATAATTATCAATGATTTCCACTGGTGTAAAGAAAAACCCAATAATTATGTAGTCAACATCTTGAAAACGGAAAATGTCAGATGTTTTTGAAAGGAAATAATGCTCTCCCATCCCATGCCAGAGATGGTGACTAATGACGGACTATGGCTCATGGACACTGGTCACCATTTGTTACTATGTATTGGCAGTACATTCACCTGGCGAGGTGATTATGAAGAACAACAAAATTTACTGACACCAGACGTGCGCGCGCACTCATTTATATGCAGTGTGGATGAATCAGAAGGAATCCTAGGAAATTGCTCGAATTATAATTACTCGAATGCCAGCCTAGCTCAAAGTGGGTGAGGAAATATTGCGGAGGGGACCTGAACCTAGAAAATTCCTCGCCTGTATGACTTCATACTACATACAACCAGTACTGCTTCATGAATGCCACTGAAAAATTATACTTGAATTATTCAACTCTAAATTGATAGAATATAAAATAGCAGCGAAAGAATACTAGTTGAAAACGGTCAACATCCCCTGGTTCATCTGTTTTCCACTTTGTTCGAGAAGATGTTTTGAGGGGATTAACATTTTTTTTTTTTAAAAACTGCCCCCGCCACAATTTGTGAACTAACATTCAAATCATTTAGATCCAGTATTTTCATAATCAGAGAAAAAAAAAACACAAAATCAAAGATGATTAGATTTGCATTGATAAAAAGGCATTCTGAGCAAATATAACCAACCTACATTCTTACAAAGTGGTAAAGGGACAGCCAAACAAGATGTCCCTTAAAATAGCCTGCACCCCCTTGCAGTGTGGATCAGAGAGCACCACATTTTAGGAAGGAACAGCTGTAGGGAAGTTTTACCAGGGACAAGGGACTTCAGTTATGTAGAGGGATTGGAAAAACTGGGATTGTTTTCATTGCAGCAACAAAGTTAAAGGGCAGACCCAATAGAAACATTCACAATTCTGTGAGGTGTTGATAAAGTATAGAGAAACCTTATCCTCCGACAACAAACATAGTAACCAGAAAGCACAGATCCAAAATAATTGACAAAAGCACTAGGGGAGAAATTCAGAATTATTTCACACAGAAGGTTAGAACCTGGAACACAATACCTGAAAAAGGGTGGTAGAGTCAGATACCACAGGAACTTTCTAAAGGCAACAGAACACGGGTTTGAAGCTATCCGAGTTGCGTGGATGTGGGAAGAAAGCTAGGAATACAACTGGATTGCTCTTTTGAAGAGCCAGCACAGACAAGATGGGCCGAATGGCTGCCTTCTGTACTGCAAGATTCTGAATGCCTTTTGTGTCAAAGGTTCTCAGTCACAATCAGTGAGTGGAGGGTGGGGAAAAGCAGTTCTTGTGCTCTCAGGCTAAGAGTGGACAAGGGAGCAAGAGCATGAGGCAGGCAGAGCGACTAAAATGCCGAAGACAAAGGATGAGCTTTATAATGGGGAGGTGTAGGGGAAAAGGATGAAAACAGGTTGAAGTTTGTAACAATTGGCTTGGTGTACCAACCACTGGATCTGTTCAGTAACATTACAGACTCACTATAATTTACACAGCCATAACTACACAGTTAGAAGTTGATTCCGTACAACAGCTGGCAACCCAAAAGACCAACACATAACTACTATTGTGGGAGATCTCACTGCCAGCAGTCGGACAGGATTTGGGTTGAGGCCACTGATGCTAAACTAAGTCCAATGCTTCAGTACAGCTAATCTCATTCCACCTCCTGCACCAAACTTCTGCTGGAACAGAACATGAACGAAGAGTGCTTTGAAACAGAAAATGTGCCCAATGCCGTGATTCTAAACAGAGACTCGGGTTCTGCATTAAACACAATCTCTACAGCTCAGTAAGCCTCTTGCTCTCAACAGCTAATTGATCAACAAGAGGATTACGTAGTAGAGGGAAAATTGCAGTTATCTTCCAATAATCCAGTATTTGCTATTCCAGGCAAATCAAAAATATTGATTTGCATATTGTATTTCTTTCAGAAAGGCTTTTATTTAAAAAGGTGCTGCTTTACCATTTATCTGTTCCATAAAAGTACATGTTCAAACTATGCTTCTAACTTGGCAGGCAGTGCTGCAATGCCACATAGATGCATATACTTTAAACATGAACTTCCAAATGCCAGCAATCCTACAATATTTTCCATTTGCTATGGCACTATCATCTTTACAAAGAGAAATATAGCTCAGGAGAAAGTGTCTTTATTTGAATATATACATAGCACGCTTTTTATTGATTTTTTCTCAAAACTGGAGACCCTGATAGGAGGTATATAATTCATTAGAACTGAAAACCATGGCTTTATATGGAAAAATAAACAGCACTGTTCACTGGGTAATACACTCAGACATATAGCACTGGACTTGGAATGTCAGCTTTTTCATCTTTGAGGTGCAGGAGATTTTTCTGTCAATTAATTCATGGTATGTTCAAAGTTTATTTATTAGTGTCACAGATAGGCTTACATTAACACTGCAATGAAGTTACTGTGAAAATCCCCTAGTCGCCACACTCTGGCGCCTGTTCGGGTACACGGAGGGAGAATTTAGCACGGCCAACGCACCTAACCAGCACATCTTTTGGACTGTGGAAGGAAACCGGAGCACCTGGAGGAAACCCACGCAGACACAGGGAGAATGTGCAGACTCCGCACAAACAATGACCCAAGCTGGGAATCGAACCCATGTCCCTGGCGCTGTGAGGCAGCAGTGCTAATCACTGTGCGACAGTGCCACCCTACATAGGTGTCACCGGCTAGACCAGCATTTATCGCTCATCCCCAATTGCTCGAGAAGATGGTGGCGAGCTGCCTTCTTGAACTGCAGCAGTCATGTGGTGTAGGTACACCCACAGTGCTATTAGGGAGGGAGTTTCAGGAATTTGACGCAGCAACAGTGAATGAGTGGCAATATAGTTCAAAGTCAGGATGGTGTGTGGCTTGGAGGGGAAATTTCAGATGGTGGTGTTCCCAGGTATCTTCTACCCTGCCCTTTCAGATGGTAGTGGATCTGGAAGGTGCTGTCTAAGGAATCATGGTGAGTTCTTATAGATGGTAATGAGGGCAGGAGCTGAATGATCCTAGCAGAACCCAAACTGAGCACCAGTTAGCAGATTATTGCTAAGTCGGTGCCGCTTGATAACACTATTGAAGACCCTTACCATCACTTTAGTGATGAGAAAGAGTAGACTGCAAGGGTGGTGATTGGCTAGGTTGGATTTGTCCTGCTTTTTGTGCACAGGACATAACTGGACAATTTTCCACATTGCTGGGTAGACGCCAGTGTTGTAGTTGCATTTGAACAGCTTGGCTAGCGGGGCCAGAATGGGACAAATGGAATGAGGGCTATAACAGCCCCTAATCACAGATTAAAAATCAATGATTAAAATGTGGCACATCAGAAAGTTGTTGCAGTATTAAAAATCTTAGTATTTAAACAGACAATGTTTCAAATGGGGTTTTAAAAATATCCTGGAAATCAACTTTCAATTGTATTTGGGAAAAGGACTCACCGATTTTGAAATGGCATATATTACTTTGGAAAATCCCACAGCATCATTCATTTCCTCCTGCAAGTAAGACAGCTGGTTACTGTGAAGCCGAGGTCCAGTTTTCAAAGTATCCGCACCATCACAGCATTCATAACTATTTAGCTTCAACGCCAAATTGTTCATTTCTCTGAAGAGCTCACCCCTCAGTTATATCAGATGCTACTGAGATTTTGTTTTAAACTGTGAACCAGACATGATAAAATAGACAAACTAACTGAAATACCGAGAAATAAGAAATAAAGATTTAAGACACATAAATCAGTCCCTGTCTTTAAAATTTGAAATGCACTTAACACACCATGGACCATTAGGATAGATGGACACATTATATGAACAGAAATATGCACATTATAGAAAATTCAGCAACTGATTTTAATGTTTTTTTCTTAGCTAGTTTTCTGCTTGACTCCTTGTTGGGATCAGTTCAAGTTATTTTTAAAATGTATTAATTAGTGTCAAGAGTAGGCTTACATTGACACTGCAATGGAGTTACTGTGAAAATCTCCTGATAGCACCGATTGTTTGGGGCATGGTACTTGAAGGCATTCATTAATCCTATAGGTTTAGACAGCGAGTACTGGAAGGCGAGTTGACCGCAGGGTCATCCCAGCTGAGCCCGGTGTGTTCTTTAGCACAGTTAGCCACTGACGATCAAGAATAGGAAGATGGGAACCATTTTTCTCCTCCTAATCTAACAATAGGTACGTGAGCTGCAGCATCCTTTTTGTTATCAAATTGGAGATTTGCTAAGGCATACACAAGGGATTGAATCTATGATTTTCTGGGAATAACTCAATTTAGCCCACGTAAAGCCGTGTGATCACTGTACATACATACTAATCCAAGTTACTAACAACCTTCAATCGTGACAGATATTCCTCGAGGGGCAGTATATAGACATGCAATTGACACTCCGCTGTCTTAGTTGAACACATAAATCTCCCTTTGTGCAAAATATTTGTGAGCAGCTACCTAACCATGGGATGTATAAGTAATCTACACAAAACATTTTATACCTTCTTGAATTCTGGAGGTTAAACAAAAGACAGGCAAGCCAGAAACAAATTGCCTACATAAATAATTCTGAAAAAAGGTGACTGCAGATAACTCAGCAGAATGAAGAACACCACAAGGGCAGCACAGTGGCTAGCATTACTTCCTCACAGCACCAGGGGCCCGAGTTTCATTCTGGCCTTGGGTGACTGTGTGGGGTTTGCACATTCGCCCCATGTTTGCGTGGGTTTCCCCCAGATGCTCCGGTTTCCTCCCACAGTCCAAAGATGTGCAGGTTAGGTGGATTAGACATACTAGTTACATATTCCCAACCAAAAAAAAAAGACCCATTTATCCCAACTCTTTTAAAACCCATTTAAGATCCAAAGGGCCTCCTTCTGCACTGTAGGGATTTTATGGAACAACCAATAGAAAGAATGCATTCCACTCTGCTTTGTGCACATGTATACAGAATGGCAATTTCCTTTGACCTAGCATTCGCTACCTCTTAGAAAGCGGAAATCTTGAATTCCCTATTTCGTGAAAAAAAAAGTGTTTCCTGATCTCCCTCACCAGGTTTTAGCCACCATGTTTTGCAAAATGATTTCCCCAACACCCCTCAATCATTTACTGAATCAAACAAAAATAGGGTTCTCAACGTATTTTTTCCCCTACAAGCAGTGATACCCAAGGACAACATTCATCTTTAACCAACTTTGATATTGGCTACCACTTAAACTCCAGTGGTGTTCACTTCCCAACACGAGGGAGCAGAAATGATGGGATTAAGAGGAAGTTTCACAGACAGCCATTCTTTGAAATCATACATTAAAAAGGAATAAATTAACAAGAGAAAAATCTGGCCTTAAAAAGGTCAAGAAAAATATATTCAACACCAGCTTCTGGTATCTACAGTACCCGCTACAACAGTAAAACAATTGTATATGGAAGTTTATTTAATATATTGCTCAATTGATGAGAAAATAAGCCAGTGACTTTAAAATAAACACTGGCTGGATTACCAGCTGAAACCACCCCTTTTGCGTTCCTTTGCTACCTTCTTCAGGGGAAAAAACAGTATAAATGGTTTGCAGTTTGTAGAAATACAGGGAATTAAAACTAGTAAAGACAGGATTAAATGGTTCAGATAAAAATAGAAAATGACAAAAACACTCAGCTACTTTATCTGGAGTGTGTGGATATTAAGTTAAATTTGTTAATTTCTTTTTGCGCAGCCTTGTTTAAAACATAACCTAACCTCATGCACAGGAACCTTTGGGTTGCTGCATTGTTGCAAAGCTCAAGAGGGAACATTGCTCAGCCAGTCAGGCAGCATCTACGGGGAGAAACAGAGTTACTGGGGACGATTTTCCAACCTCACCGCACTTGGTGCAGATTGTGCCGATCCTGAAAGTTAGCGTGTGGACCTAAAAACTGGTTCCGCGCCAAATGGTTTGCAATAATACCAGTCCCTTCTTAATGGCGCAAACCTGATTGCACCCTGGCTGATTGGTATATTTGATGCAGCACTTAATTATGCATAGCCTGTTCAATGCCACATTCTCCCACTGCTGGGACCTTCAGGAATGGGGTGAGATCGGCAGATATCACTACTGGTCTCCACTGGCCACGTCTTGGGGGTGGGTGGATGGGGGAGGGGGAGGGGGCTCTGAGGCTATTGAAGCCCCACGGTGGTCGGGGACATGGCTGGACAGTGCCGACCTGGCACCCTAGCCGGGACTGTTGGGCACTACTCGTGCCAGGGGCAGTACCGAGTGGATGGGTCACGCAGGATGGGAGGGCATGTCAGGCGGGGGTCATGAAGGGGATCCATTGGGAGGGCCCCAGTGATCAGTGTCAGGTACTGGCTGGGGGAACATGCTGCTGATGAGTGGGTGGGGATGTCCTGATGCCTGTGGGAAGAGCGGGGGGGTTCTTCCAATGCAAAGAGAGATTGGGTGCCCTACCAAAACGACACTCAATCACTTTACAGCTGGGCTCATTGGGAGATTGGGGCACCTGCGCAATGGCACCCCTAGAGCTCAGCAGCCAACTCTGCTGGCGAGAATAGGCTCCACGCTCACCCTAATGGCGAGGAATGACTAAGTGCCATAAGATTGCTTGTTTAAACTCGCCCAAAAAGGAAAAGAGTCTGAAACTGTCCTGTTTTCTTGCTCATTTGGCACTTAATTTTTTGCAGGAAGATCACAGCGACTGTTTCAGGATTGATGACCTTTTGTCAGGCGAAACATTACTGACTTTTGCCCTCTCCACAAATGCTGCCCCAACTTGCTGAGTATTTCTTATTATTTCATATTCCCGGTATCCCCAGTTATTTTGCATTTATGTTGGACAGTCCAAATTTGTTTTGCAAAGAACTCAAAACAATCAGTGGCACAATTTCATTTTCTTAATTGAGAGTTCGCTTTGAAGCGAGAACCCTAGAAATTAATAAGGAGGGGCATTCAAATCACTTTTACCATAAAGTAAAATATTGAGAAAAATATCTATTACAAACCAGTGGCTTGAATGGTCTTCTTCTGTGCCATAAAGTTTCTGTTTCTATTGCCTCTACTTTCCTCCTCCCCCCCCCCCCCCCTTCTCACAGGACAAATAAATTGTTAATAACTTAAAAAATGGACTCATATTAAATGCATATAGATGGCAGTCATCTCATATCAAGACTAATTTAATTTTGGTGCTCATTTTATTGGTATAAAGCCTCTTGTGGCTTATAACGTTGGACATAAAATTACAACTTTGCAATCACTTCCTGCTATCCATAAGTATTTAAAAATTATCAAAACAGCTGTAGTTTTGAAACAGAGGCCCTATTAATAAAAGTTATAAATTCAACTCACTGGATTTTACTACAAGGTACGTCATTTTAAGATCCAAAATATTATGCAAATTGGATAGATTGGCGCTTCAATCAGATACAGCTAGTGTTGCTAACTGTAGAGATGGGATTAGAAATGCAATAACTAAACCACTCAACAGGACACTTGTGCCCTAAAGCATTTTTGGAAGCAGAACCAGATTTGTCCTTTCATTACTTATTTTTAATTAAAGGTGGCTTAAATTGGACATTTTCCCAAAGCACCACAAGGCATGGTTCAAAAAAAAAGTTTTCCAATTTTCAAGTGAAAAGCTGCAGCACTTTTTAAAAAGAATATCACTTACCTTTATTAATCCAGCTCATTGCACCGGGTTCTGCGTGAACAGGAGGGGAAACACACTGAAGTATTAATGAGTGCAAGACACGCAAGTGCACCATTACCTGCTCTTTTGCTCGTTTTTGCTCTTCTCTCCTCCTTCGTTCGTCATCATCCAGTTTACTGACCACAATATACCTCTCTTTCTGCAGGATATATTTGAACATTTCAACATTAATTTGTTTTTCGTTCGTGTTTTTAAAAAAAAAAGCATTTATAATAGCATCTTCCTAGATCAAGGAAGCATCTCAAAAAGTACATCTCTCAATTGATTGTACAGCAAATGAGGAAGTTATTCAGCATCAGCAATGCCTTATAAATAGCAATGAACTGTTTATTTTTGGTGCTATTGGTTGAAAGAGGGACTGTTGACCAGCAGAACTCATTGAATAGTGCTGCAAAATATTTTAACGTCCCAAACAGGAAGGTAAGATCTCAACTTACCATCGCATCCGAAGGTCAGAGTCACTGACAATGCAGCACTGAGATATTCACTATGTACTAGAATGCCACCCTGCATTATGATCTCAATCTCTGATGTGGGACTAAAACAAAATTGGTTCTATCATGAGGACTAACAGTTGCATTTATGTCCTCAATTATTTTGACCGTCAATTATTCTGCTCACCTCAGATCACAACTGATTCATAGAATCATAAAATCCCTACAGTACAGGAGGCCGCCATTCGTCCCATCGAGTCTGCACCGACCACAATCCCACCCAGGCCCTATTCCCGTAACCCCACACATTTGCCCTGCTAATCCCCCTGATACTAAGGGGCAATTTAGCATGGCCAACTCGCACATCTTTGGACTGTGGGAGGAAACCGGAGCACCCGGAGGAAACCCACACAGACACGGGGAGAACGTGCAAATGGCACACAGAAAGTGACCCAAGACGGGAATTGAACCTGGGTCCCTGGCGCAGTGAGGCAGCAGTGCTAACCACTGTGCCACCATGCTGTCCCTGATTCTGAGCCATATTTTTCCTACGAGAGATTTTGAATTCCGACTTAGAAGTGGCTAGTCACCAATTCTACATCAGGAGGGAAGAAAAAATCTAGATACCTAAGAGAAATTGCAGCAAAATTATAAATGGAATCACCGAGCACAAGGTGACCCAAGACACAAAAGGTATTTGTGCAACAATCATCCTGGACTTTATACTTCTGACAGAAATCAAAAAACAGTGGCAGGTACATTTACAGACGTTACTCATACTTACATTTATGATGAGCCTTCACGGTGTGCTGTGGCTTAGTGAATAGCGCTCTCACCTCAAGGGTCAACATGTTCTGGGTTCAGATCCCATTTCAGAGATGTCAGTGCAAAAAAAACTCAGCTGACATTCTAATGCAGAGCTGATTGTGTGCTGCATTGGCAGAGGTGACATCTTTCAGATATACCTTAAACTGAGGCATTGTCACCTCTCTCGGGTGGACACAAAAGATCCCGGGACACCATTTCAACAAAAGGTTATCCCTGGTGTCCTGACCAATATTTAGCGCTCAATCATCATCACCAGAACAGATGTTGTCACATTGTTCTTTACGGGATGCTGCAGTGAGCGAACTGGCTGCCTTGTTTCCTGTATTACATCCGTGACTACACTTCTAAAAGTGAATCAAGTGGCTGCAAAGTATCATGGGACCTCCTGAGGTCATGGCAGCTGCCCCATAAATGCAAATCTTTCCTCTTTCTTTAGATTGGAAACTTCAGAAGGCAAAGCTCCCACCCATTGGTGACCTGGCAATATTTAAAAGTCCATCCAAAGAAGCAACAAAAACAAAACCAATATGGAAATAAACATCATATTGGGGTGCAGCATATAGGGCATGGCAGGAGGGTGCAGGGAGATGGAGGGGGGAAAAAAAAAAATCAAACAGTCTGGGTTCCCACTCCCAATTGCTCTCCAGTTACCCCTGGACAATTTGCATCGTCAGCCAAGGGAACAATCAGCCCTGGTTAATGCCCCTGTGAATAGCCTGCCATTGCCCACAGTCAAGCATTAAAGGATGATCATTTGGGAAACGAGGAGACAACTGGAGCCTGGAATTATACCCTGGGAAGGAGTTACTCCTCAAGGTGAGGCGAGAAAACGAGCAATATAAATTTCTGCTATTTCTGAATGCAATTCAAAACAGGAGATGATATATTTTGGAAGCTTTGCAGCTGATGAGACTTTTTTTGCTCCTTTGAAGTATTGAACCTACTTATACCAGCCATCACAAAACTTGACAAAATTTACTTGGGTGACATCCTTTTCCTTTGGTACAATTATATTCACATTCCAACTGCTTCTATCTGATACTTTTCTCTTACCTTTGCATTCTCCAAGGTTTCTACATGGGCTCCTTTCGGAAATCTAAAGCAAGGACCGCAATGTAAAAAAATTATTTCAGTGGAGGTCTTAACAAGCCTGTGCACAGTTAACATTTTTTATTGCTTGGGTATTTTCTGGTAAGCTTTCCAATAGCCACATTTAAATTCCCCCTCATCAAAATTATTTTGCAAAAGGGCATTGCCTTTACTACAACCTCCCCAAAATGCTGAGTAATTCTGGTTTAATAATTAAATCTTATTCGTTTGGAAGAACAAGAAGTCAGTGTCAATTTACAGCCAGCTTACCCATTCATCTACCAAGTAGGGCAGGAACATAGCCAAGCAGTAATTACAAAACTCTTAGTAACAACTGTTAATGGACACAAATTAACAAGGTAATTTTGCTGCAACAGTTTTTGTTCAATAACGTCAGTACTCCCTGGAGTGTTACCAAACTCAAGACTTCAATCCAATAGATGCCTTAAGCAACTCTGTAATTTGCAAGTTTGAAATCCATTCTGTTACAGCCAGATATATCATCCAGTAAAGATAATGGACAAATACATCAGATTTCACATCACATCCCTCACCCAGTGAAAACCTTACTCATTCTAGAGAAGCAGCACAAAAGGTAGACAAGAAACCATATTCACAACTTGTACTGAGATACTCTACTTACTTCCAGTTTAAAGTCTGATAAATAAGCTTTCTTTGGAACCTTTGAAGAGAAAAACCAACAGTTGTAAAAGCCAACAGAAGATTGAATGCCCAATACTATAAATACGGATACATTTTCCAAATACAATAGTCAGCAAAATGAAGTAATTTAAAATAAGCAACAGCAAGGCAAGAATTCAAGTGTATTTGATGATTCTGCTTAACATGTACACAAACAAAAGTGCCACTTCACTTTATTGGGAGTGAGGGAAGAAAATAGTCCAAGCACAAAGAGGAAAAAAAGGTCAACTGATCATCGAATCTTTTAACACTGAAGGAGACAATGCAATCCGACAAGTCAGTTCCAAATCTTTTGAAAGATTAAATCAATTCATTCCACTCCCCTGCTATCTGCACATATCCCAGATTTCTTTTCCTAAGCATATAACCAACTTAATTTGAATGTTACTGTGCACAAGATCATAACCTACTGCATTAAAAAAAATGCTTGGCTTATGAGGTAGTTCTGCTGGTAACAAAACCACTTACGGTACTGAGTCATCCAGAAGTTCCCAGGTTCATTCTTGTACTGACTTAGCAGATTTCAACTAAGACAACAGTAGGTGCACTATATTTGGCCTCCATATCATTTAAGATGGAACAAGAGGGCAAGGGTAGCACAACTCCCTCCTCCTGCTAGCTGTCCAGTAACCCATTTGAACATGCATATCCATGAACATCCGGTGAAGAATGGATCGGGCTAGGTTGGGATTTCTCATCATAAAACACATGCTACATATGCTCACAAATAAATCAGCAAACGTCTCTGGGGGCAGTGGTGGGAAGTGTTTATACATGAATGCATTCATTTTTTTTAAAAACCAAGAAAAGTTATTTGCTAGTGTGTGTGTACAAATTTGTTCGCACATTTTTAAATAAACTCCAAATGACAAAGTAATTTTAAAATTTATACCCAACTTTTTTCAACTTACCCAGTACATGGATCCAGCTCAATGCTACCGTTATCATCTTTCAATAAGTCTTCAACCTTCTCTCTGGAAACATTTAAACAGTTTGGATTAAGTTTGGACACTTCAGAACAATTGGTTTGTGAAGCAGGTCAATTTGATCCAAACACAAGACCTCAAGCACTTACATAGACCCATACAATCGCTTCTCGGCCTTTTGGCTAAGATCAAGTGTAGTTATGCGGATGCTGCACTTGGTTGAGGTCATTGGGTTGCATTTAAGTTTTATGTTTCATATGAAGCAATTTTTTAAAAGCGGTATCTTGGCCTTTTGGCTAAGTTGCAAATGAGATCAAGCCTTGGAGGAGAAATTCTCTGCCTACTCCAATCAGCTTGGCTCATGCAGATCAGGCCCAAGACAGGGTAGAGGATTGCATGCCCTGTCTTGTCAGCCTGGATCGGAAATGTCTCAACTTGTTGAGACTCTGAATTGGACTTGATTTGATTGAATTGGAAAAGTATAAAAACAAAAAAAAAAGATAAAGGCAAAATACCGTGGATGCTGGAATTCCAGAGGGCTCCATGTAGATTGCAGGAAGACATAACCAGACATTTGAATTTCAATTTCCATAAGGGGTAAACAGAAACTCATTGCAGCTTTCCTGGAGGTGTGAATTGCCATTTCCTGGGAAAATGGGAGCCATACAAGCAAATGGCGGAGATATAGAAAAGGCTAGTTACTTTGATTTAAAAAAGAGAACAGATGGAACTATTGCTTCCAGATTAACCCAACAACTAATATGGAAGCATGATTTGACAGTTTGAGATAGCAGCCATTTTAAGTTTAGAACTGTAGCCGTGAACAGCCATTTTGTGTACAGAACCCCAGGAAGAACTCCAAGAAACAACTTTAGACACGATTCTTGGCTAAGGGAGCAGAAAAAGAGGGAGATATTAAGAAACCAACTGCTATTCTGCTAAGAGTCCAAGCAAACTACAAGTGCTTAACCGCAGAATTAGTGAGGAATAGGAAATCTTCACTGTCACAAAAACCTCCTGATCTGAAAAAAGGCAAACACCAACTGGTCAACTGCAGGAGTCAAAGCTGCTAAACCGAAAAGTTTCAACCCTTTCACTTTGGAAAGGAGAAACTAGAGAAACAGGCCCGCAACAATATCTCAGATGGGTTTGAAATCTCATCTCTAAATATTATCTGCTTTTAATCTTTGTATCTATATTTTAGTTAATAATGATCACTTTTACTTAAATGATTTAATAAACTAACCATCATATTTTTTTTAAGGCTAAAGCTTGTCCATTGTGTTATTTTAAATTGAAACACTAAATAATTAAACGTAGACACACAAATTCTTAGCTTACAGACCACTTTAAAGAAACATCTTTTATATGGTCATGACAAACTGCTTAAAAAAATTTAAAACATTGTTATTGCCACAACTGTATAAAAGTACCCAGCCCTCTTGTACAAATAAACTTTGAGCCACTGACAAAAGAAATCAGAACAAAATAGATATCATAAAACTGTC
This sequence comes from Mustelus asterias, assembly GCF_964213995.1. Lineage (NCBI taxonomy): Eukaryota > Metazoa > Chordata > Chondrichthyes > Carcharhiniformes > Triakidae > Mustelus > Mustelus asterias. The sequence continues at coordinate 57,903,268 of NC_135823.1, read as the reverse complement.
AAACTTCTCAACAACTTAATCAACATTTTCCTTTTATGACAGTCTGAGCTCTCAGTCAAGCATGCATAGTGAGGCTTTTTAGTCCCTAAACAGCCCATCCCTCCTTTTGCTATTTATATGCCTTTAAAGACCTTTGGATTCCCATTTGTGTTGGATGTCAGTCTCTTCTCATACCCTCATTTCTTTTTTCACTTCCCTCTGAATTTTCTATATTCAGCCAGGTTCTCACTTGTATCATCAGCTTGACATCTGTCAGACACACCCCTTCTTTGCTTCATGCCACTTGTCTTTTTTGTCAGCCAGGGAGCTCTGGCTTGGTTTGTCCGATCCTTCCCCCTTGTGGGAATGTATTTCAAACTGTACCCAAACCACCACGTTTTTATTAAGGCCGCCTGTTGCTCAAATACAGTTTTGCCTGTCAATTTCTGGCATCTGACCGAGCCCAGGGTCTATTCCCACCCCATTAAAAATGGCCCTCGCTCAATTAAATCCTGTTTTGTTCTTTTCCAAAGGCAACCCAAACCCTAGGATACTATGATCATTGTCCCCCAAATGTAGCCCTACTGTCACTCCATTTGACCCACCTCGTCCCCCAGAACCAGAACCTTCTTCCTCATTGTGTCAAAATTTTTGAAAGCACTTCAGAAACTCTTTCCCCTTTCACTATTTATACATTAGTCTAAATTAGGGTCATTGAAGTCCCTTGCTTTAACTGCTCTATAGATTTTGTACCTTCCTAAAACTTGTGCATAATTTGTTCCTCACTAGTTGGTGACAATAATACACACAATAGTATAATGTTACCTCTATTGTTTTACCTCTAACCAAACATCGATCACTGCACATATGTTGATACAAGACACACTTTTATGGCACCAAAAGTCATGCTTTTGCCATATAAAAATTGGCCTGCCACTTCCAGCCACAAAATGCTGTACTCTCATTAGCAGTGGGCCTCAATTTTTCATCTTAGAAGTGCCTGTTAAGTTGGCACATGGGATCAAGCAGACAATAAAGACTGTGTTGCAAAGGTGCGAGAGTGTTTAAGACATGCCTACACAAAGCAAAACTGTGACATGGCATTGTGAATGATGAACAGGTATGGATCCTTCAGCAAAAAAAAAAGTGCAAAGCTGCTTTCAAGGTGAAAGTCATAAAATTTGCTAACTTGTCAAATAACTTTACTGCAGAGGGAATTAGATGTTCAGGAAAAACTGGTGCGAGATTGGGAGAATGAATCCACTCCGAAGGGGGTAACCAAGGCCAAATTTAGTGGGTATCTAATCATACAGTCTGAATTCACGCCCTTATATGCACACTAATGCTCAAGTGAGATAATGGTATAAAGTAGTTTCTGGAGGAAGGCATCTCTGACAGAAATTGCTGGATTTCTCTTGTGCAGGTGAGAGATTGCTATCCAATTTATTATCTAGTCTCGCTATTATTTCTACTGCAATTGTCTAGCTATTGTATTTTACACAATACAAATTTCCGATCTATATAAAACAGTGCATCTTCTCACAGACAGAGTGATATTACAGGAAACTTGCAGATATCTATACACAAAGATTTTTCATTAAATATCTAACAATGAAACAAAAAAAAAACCTTTGAGTTACCATTGAGCCTTAACTCAAGGTCACCCTAACATCAAACCTCCTTAAAAATAGACACCTCACTAGTTCATAAGTTAGGTTTTGTTCAAGTGACCAGATCACCCATAAATATATCATCGATAATGATACAAGTTCCAAGGGACCTTTGCTTCAATCAAAAGAGAATGAGGATCTGTACCAGGTTAGGATTCAGTGCCTGCCAGAAGGAAAATAAAGATACTACTCGGGTGGAGCTGTGTTTGCTGGACAGGATTGGGCTCAGGTTGTGAGATGCTTCTTATGGTTGAATAGTCTTGTCATTATTAAAACTCAGACTAGCAACTATGCAGCCATGCACCTACAAGGAGTTAACACCTTCACAATAGGATGGGAGAGAAAATTGATGGTGGATTAAAAATTGAAAGAGTAATGTAAGTTTTTAATTATTTAGCATTCACTAGAAAGCTTGGTAACTCTGATTATAATTCAATTTTTCATTTCAAGCCTTTGACAGTTTTCAATATAGGCCAAGATATTAAAAAAAAAATCCTGTTTTCAAGATTCTTAAAATTCTACACAGAAACAGCCCAAACGTATTTTTGAAACCACATTCCTAAGTCCAAAGATGTGCAGGTTAGGTTGATAGGCCATGCCAAATCAACCCTAGTGTCAAGAGGATTAGCAGAGTAAACATGGGGGGTTATGGGGATAGGGCCAGGGTGGGATTTGCGGTCGGTGCAGACTCGATGGGCTGAATGGCCTCCCTTCTGTACTGTAGGGATTCTATTCCAGCTTGGAAAGAACATTGCTCTCATTTTAGGTCCACCAGCACAAAAGTCATTTCAGGACTGCTCATCTGCCTTAAGCAGAGTCCTGGAATGCTATAGAAATTCAGTGTTTCGTATCTTAGACTATCCAGGGTAATGCTCTGTTGGTGTCAGCCACACGCTCGATCAGACTGTCCTTCTGTTTATGAAGATCGATTTAAAGCAAAAGCCAAAATCATTAAATTATTAATCGCAATCATTTCACATTCATGCGACTTACACAATTTTCTCAATAAAACTGCGATGTTCTTCTGGAATGACAATGGGCCCTTTGGTAGAGTTTGGAGAAATGAAAGACGGTGTTCCCGTGCCGTTAGACTGATGGTGTTTTTCTTCCAGCTGCTCTCGAAGTTGCCGTTCCTCTTCCTGATTTAAGTATGGGATCCCTGCAAATTTGAATGCCAATAGACAATTGTTCTGAGAGCTCAAAACTGCTCCAAACATTGCATCAATACACTTCAAAACTTTAAGCTATTGGCTGGAAATACAGCGAAAGCCCGAGTAACACGCAGGACATTAGGCCTGACAGCTTTAAATTAACTAAAAACATATTGTTCATGAATGTGAAAGTTAAAATATGGATTCCTGACTAACTGAAGGAGCTCCACAAACAGCCCAACAAGAACAAAAATCCCACATTCTCTACTCTCTACACAAAATTTCAGAGCAGCAATGTGGTTAACACTGCTGCCTCACAGTGCCAGGGTCCCAGGTTCAATTCCAGACTTGGGTGACTGTGTGGAGTTTGCACGTTCTCCCCACGTCTGCACGGGTTTCCTCCGGGTGCTCCGGTTTCCTCCCACAGTCCAAAGATGTGCAGGTTAGGTGGCTTGGCCATGGTAAATTGCCCCTTTGTGTCCCAAGATATATGTAGCTAAAATGGATTAGCCATGGTAAATGTGTGGGGTAGCAGGGACAGGGCAGGAGAAGAGGGCCTGGGTAAGATCGATACAGACTTGATGGGCCGGATGGCCTCTTCTGTACTTTAGGGATTTTACAGTTTTATGAACTGATCGCACGGATTTGTAATTTTAGGGCAGCAGGGTGGCACAGTGGTTAGCACTGCTGCCTCACAGCGCCAGGGACCTGGGTTCAATTCTGGCCTTGGGTGACTGCGTGGAGTTTGCACATTTGCCCCGGTGTCTGCATGGGTTTCCTCCAGCTTCCCCTCACAGTCCAAAGACGTGCAGGTTAGGTGAATTGGCTATGCTAAATTGCCCCTTAGTGTCCCAAGATGTATAGGTTAAATGGATTAGCCATGGTAAATGTGTGGGGTTACAGGAATAGGTTGGGGGAAAGGGCCCGAAGTAAGGTACTGTGTCAAACTTGATGGGCCGAATGGCCTCCTTCTGCACCATAGGGATTCTGTTAAAAACATACTAACATGCCCCCTCTGCTTACAAGAGAGAGTCAGAGTTTCTTCAGAAGTAGTTACTCACCATCTCGAAAGACTTTATTGAAGTCAAATCCTTGGTTTGCTAGAAAATCAATACTTGAACTCTGAAATAAAACAAAATGGTACAAATAGGTGTTTTACCAACATAAAATCATTTGGCTCATGCAAGCATCCTACATTACAACTGTGATTAGATTTGAAAAGAACTCTATTGGGTTTAAAGTACTTTGAGACATCCTGAGGTAATGACTGGCACCATATCAATGCAAGTCTTTCTTTCTTCAATAATTGCTTATAGCTTTCTGAGAGCTCATGTTGAGGCATCAAATCTTTGCATAAACTTTTAACCTGGTGACTAATTTATCCAGCCAGTTGTTAGTAGAAACTGTACGAGCTAATTAGGTTCCTCATTACATTAATATGCCTGCGCTTCATAAAAGCCAAACAAATTTCTTTGTGCTGACTTAATTTTACGCAGCTCACCAAATTCCACCAGCAAATTCCACCAGCAAAACAGAGTACATCAAGGAACTAATGAACGATATAGACACATTCAACAGGAGCAATGGTATTTCAGTACCAACAAGGATGGTGAATGTTAATGATTCATAATTATAGTCAGTTAACAACCTGCACTTCATACACGTAATGAAAATGGCAGGATGCACATTCATACAACTATTCAGCAATAAGCTTTCACAATCAATGTGGATACTGTTGTGCATAGAGATACAAAGTCAAACTGATCACCCAATTGTAGCCATCATTACACCCAGAGCTAATAAAGGAGAAAAACAAAACTGAAGATGAATAGAATGCCTAAATAACTCCATGATAAATACAATAAACACATGGTTGTGCTTCCCAGATCGTAGTTACATCTTTGGTTCAGATAACCAGTTATAAACTGTAGAAGTAGGGTCAGGTACATACAGGGTTAATGTGAGACTGAATACAATACTCCCCACACAGTGATGTAAGAAGGTTAACCAACCAGAGCCAGGGTTAATCGAGAGATGATAAGAAGTCTCACAACATTAGGTTAAAGTCCAACAGGTTTATTTGGTAGCAAAAGCCACTAGCTTTCGGAGCGCTGCTCCTTCGTCAGGTAAGTGGGGGTTCTGAATAATGGTTGGAATGTGAGTCTTTACAGGTAATCAAGTCTTAAAGGTACAGACAATGAGAGTGGAGAGAGGGTTAAGCACAGGTTAAAGAGATGTGTATTGTCTCCAGCCAGGACAGTTAGTGAGATTTTGCAAGCCCAGGCAAGTCATGGGGGGGTTACAGATAGTGTGACATGAACCCAAGATCCCGGTTGAGGCCATCCTCACGTGTGCGGAACTTGACTATCAGTCTCTGCTCAGCGACTCTGCGTTGTCGTGTGTCGTGAGGGCCGCCTTGGAGAACGCTTACCCGAAGCTCAGAGGCCAAATGCCCATGACCGCTGAAGTGTTCCCAACAGGAAGAGAACACACTTGCCTGGTGATTGTCGAGCGGTGTTCATTCATCTGTTGTCATAGCGCCTGCATGGTCTCCCCAATGTACCATGCCTCGGGACATCCTTTCCTGCAACGGATGAATGAACACCGCTCGACAATCACCAAGCAAGTGTGTTCTCTTCCTGTTGGGGAACACTTCAGCGGTCATGAGCATTCGGCCTCTGAGCTTTGGGTAAATGTTCTCCAAGGCAGCCTTCACGACACACGATAGCACAGAGTCGCTGAACAGACTGATAACCAAGTTCCGCACACGAGGATGGCCTCAACCAGGATCTTGGGTTCATGTCACACTATCTGTAACCCCCATGACTTGCCTGGGCTTGCAAAATCTCATTAACTGTCCTGGCTGGAGACAATACACATCTCTTTAACCTGTGCTTAACCCTCTTTCCACTCACATTGTCTGTACCTTTAAGACTTGATTACCTGTAAAGACTCACATTCCAACCATTATTTTGTAAATTGAGTTTGTGTCTTTATATGCCCTGTTTGTGAACAGAACTCCCACTTACCTGACGAAGGAGCAGCGCTCCGAAAGCTAGTGGCTTTTGCTACCAAATAAACCTGTTGGACTTTAACCTGGTGTTGTTAAACTTCTTACTGTGTTTACCCCAGTCCAACGCCGGCATCTCCACATCATAATCTAGAGATGGACGGAGATGTGTAATGATTGAGGATGGAGTCAACTTCATTCCTGTAACCTCACTGTATATATGTGCATATAGTTGTTAATAAAGACCTTCTGTTAATATACTCAAGACTGCGATGTCTACCTTATGGTGACTGGCAGGATTCTTCATGGTGGCAGCATCAGAATAAAAAAACCCTCATCCTCACAAGAATGCAGACCAACCAAGGAAAAGGACATCTTCAATTAATTCTGATGCCACAAGAAGCAGCTCCAGAGAGAGAAGTACCATGAAGCAAAAGACGTAGAGGTTTTGCTCCAGAATAAAACTCCACTGAATTTCCCTTCAGTCCAGCTTCAGCAAGCAGAGCTCTCAGTCTGCAAGTGGGAGATGATTTTGTTTTTCAAATTTCAGTCCTGAAGAAACCCTTTTCACTCAGTTAGAAGCACCATTTGAAAGAAACCTGTCGCTAATCCCAATCCAGGGTTTCAACACGTGGCTCCAGAGTCTGGCAAAGAAAGAAGAAATAAACTGGTCTAACTTGCAACCGTCCACTTTTCTATCAATACTTGCAAAGCCTGCAGTTCTTTCCTACAGTCCAGACTCGCGACATTATACCACCGATTGAATTAAGTCAGCAGCCAGTCGGCCCATGCAGCCATTGCATACCCTTTTCCTTCAGGCAGGAGTGCGCCACTGTCATTTTGGAAAGCCCACCAAAACCCAGCAAGCACTGGAAGATCCGTTGTTCGGCAGTGAAAGGCAACGCCAGCTTGGAAACCTGTAATTTCTTAAAACCACACCCATACTTCCAAGATGGATTACAATTCCACGTTGCCAGCTCCACTGGGATTCACCCATAACTTTAACCTGGTGTTGAGAGAGTTCTTACTGTGCTTACCCCAGTCCAATGCCGGCATCGCCACATCATTCACCCATAGACCAGGCCAGTCACAGAATTAGTGTCTTTGAAGGAAAAGTGCTTTTAAAAAAAATATATAGCATTTCTACAGATCTAAAAAATTCAGAAACAGAACAAGTCAATACACTTCTCTACTCGACTGCAAACGGCATCACTGCATTATGAGCTATCAGTAAGTCCTCTGCCAAATTTGATGCTTTCAGATGCTTTGATGTGGTGTTCAACCAGAGATCCAGTAAAATACCGGAGAATGCCACATTTAATGAGAGAGTCTAACTGCCTGGTGGGTGTTGCAGATGATTCACTCTCTTGACTTCCTACAAATTAAAGATGATCTTACCCTGGACAAGGCAATCCAGCTAATTAGACTGTCTGAGCTATGTGGACAACACAGCACCATCCTAAGAGGAGAGAACACCACTGGGGACAGAAATTAACCCTCAATCCACTATATCAGGTCACAGAAATGCAGGAACCATCCAAGTCAAGGAAAGCAATTCCTGAACCGCCCAGCAGAGCAGCCTGGACAGTGCTGCAGTGAGAGGTTCCCTCACAGGAAAGATCAGTGTTCAATGAGGATGGCCGAATGCTTCCAATGCAACCAACAGGAACTCTTTGGTAAATCGTGCAAGTCAAAACCCCAGCACCGCACAGACATCCCTGATCCATGAGATCCAGACCAAAAGCTCCGAAGAGACACAATCATGCTTCTTGGGTGACATCAGAAAAGGTGGCTCTTGGAATGCTGATACCCTAGTAAATGGTCATCCAACGATTTTAAATTAGGTTCAGGTGTCAGCACGGACAGTTCCAAGGTCTTTGGATTC